>NW_005054301.1:7735332-7742385 GCF_000277835.1 Geospiza fortis
CTCCCTTGCAGTCTCCCGCTTCATGGCGCCGTCCTCGGGCATGAACATGGGAGGCATGGGCAGCCTCGGCTCCCTGGGAGACGTGAGCAAGAGCATGGCCCCGCTCCAGAGCACGCCGCGGAGGAAACGGAGGGTCCTTTTTTCGCAGGCCCAGGTTTACGAGCTGGAGCGACGTTTCAAGCAACAAAAATACCTCTCCGCCCCGGAGAGGGAACATTTAGCCAGCATGATACATCTCACCCCGACTCAGGTCAAAATCTGGTTCCAGAACCACCGCTACAAGATGAAACGCCAGGCCAAAGACAAAGCTGCACAGCAGCAGATGCAACAGGAGAACGGCTCCTGCCAGCAGCAGCAGTCTCCCAGAAGGGTGGCAGTGCCAGTGCTTGTGAAGGATGGCAAGCCCTGCCAAGCAGGCTCCAACACACCCACAGCAGCTATCCAGAGCCATCAGCAGCAGGCAGCTACAACGATCACAGTGGCTACCAATGGCAACAGCCTCGGACAGCATCAGAGCCACCAGACAAACAGTGCGGGGCAGTCTCCAGACATGGGACAGCACTCGGCCAGCCCTTCCTCTCTGCAGAGCCAAGTCTCCAGTTTGTCTCACCTAAACTCTTCTACTTCTGACTATGGCACTGCCATGTCTTGCTCCACCTTGCTATACGGTAGGACCTGGTAAAAGGATTAAACAAAGAAAAAGGGAAAAAAAAGGCAAAAAGAAAAAAGAAAAAAAATCCAACAATTTTTCCCAGTTACAAAAATCTCTGTCCTCTCCAAACTACTGTGTGCTTTTTTCTTCTTCTTTTTTTTTCTTTTGTTTTTTCTTTTTTTTTTTTTTTCCTTGTTAATGCTCTTCTCCCTTTTCCCCGTTTTACTGAGTGGTCTCTGCAGACCTCTAAAAGAGAGAGACACTTTTTTTGTTCCATTTTATTGTTACTGTTGATGGTTTTGGGTCTTTATGTTTTTTCTCCCCCAAAGTCGTCTTATGGGGTGTATAAAAATATTCAGACTAATAACCATGGAGCAGTCTGTAGAAAGGGGACCATCTTTAGGCATGGTCTGAAGACTTGGATATCAGATGTACACTTTGCCAGCGTCTAGGACTTGCATGTAAATACAGAGATTTTGGGGGATGGGGTGGTTTTCCCCCCCAAAAAAAAACGCATTCGCGTCACCCAGACACAAGAAGCAGCTTCCCCCTCCCCGGTCTCTCCCAGCCCGCCGCCAGGGCCAGCGGATGGAGACGTGGAGTCATCAAAGGCTTGGCTTTTATTTTCCTCCTTACATTTGATGTGAACCTGTAGCTGTATAATGCTGTCAAAAGTTGGACTAAACCCATAGTTTTTAGTAGCCTGTATATTTTGTTGTAAAAAGAAAAGGAAAAAAATACAATCAACCAAACCAACCCCCACCTTTTTTATGGACACTGATCACCCCGTCGTAAATCCTCCGGCAGTTTGTTATTTGCGCACGCCGCCTTTTCCTGTTGTAACTTATGTAGATATTTGGCTTAAATATAGTTCCTAAGAAGCTTCTAATAAATTATACACATTACGAATATTCTTTTTTTATTTCCCCCTTTGGTTTCCTCTCCCGACGCTCCTTTCCTTACATCTTTCTCCTTTTTTTCCCGCCCCTGCCCCTCCAGGGCCCAGACCTTATTCCCAAAGGAGAGCTGGCCAGAGGGTTAACGGGATACAGATCAATCCTCAGCGTGCAAACAGGACAAGCAAACGTGTGGGATTCACAAACTCGAGACCGAAGGAATCGAGTCCAAATTCATTAGTCCGATTATTTGGGGGGGGGATGAGGGTGGGGGCGGGGGGCACCTCAGCGACTTCTTGCTACAGAAAGCAAAGTATTCCGGGACTAGAAATTCAAATGCCAAAGGCACGGAGGAGAAAGAAGGTAAAAGTCTAACGCCATTAGAAAAAAATAAAATAGCAAAGAACCTGCTGTCAGTATAGAACGTGAGTCCAATTTAAAGTGTCCAGTTTTAATACCTTGTAAGAAAAAAAAAAAGAAAGATAGTTTCTACCAGGTTTTCCTATGTACTTGTATTTTAAGGGAAGTACAGTCACCTTATTTATAATCAAAATAAAAAGATAGTTTATTGTGTACGACATGTAGTTTGAATTAACTTTCTTTATCAGGCTGTGTTTCATTTTCTACATTTCCATATATTTAATTTTGTACATATCCAACCCCACACGCCCGCACAGGGCCACGCAGGTTCGCCTGTAGAGCCCACGCCACTGCTCAGGCGGAGGTCAGCCGCACGCTGAGGCTCGGTGGAACACAGACGGGCTGCGCTTGGTGCCTTTGGCTGCTGGTTTTCGTGTCTCATTGTTTTTCTACGAGGGAGTTTGTTAGTTTGCTTGCTTGTTTGTCGGGGGTTATTTTGTGTAGCCATGTGGGAAGTTTATAAAGAAGGAGATGAGGAGAAAGTGCGTGCGTGCACGTGGGTGGGTGCGCATAGGTGCGCGCCGGGCTTAGGCACAGAACGTAAATATTATCAGTAATGCAAGGCGGTTAGATGGTAACTTTTCTGTAAATATATAAAGTATATGAAGTTAAACAGCTCGTATCTGACGAGTTCTATATGCCAGTAATTCTCTATTTTTCAGGTCCCAAATATTCCTTTTGTGAGTGTGGCAAAGTAAGAAGTATCCCCCTACTAAAAGACCTCGTACCGTGTTTTCATTTGCATCTGCTGCTCGGTTTCGCTTTTTTATTTCCAAATCCATAGAAAGTGACCTCAGTCATTGAAACACCTCGGAATTACAGAGGTGTTACGAAATAGTCATATTTTTGAAGTGAAAGAAAACAGGTTGCCTGGGATGGAAACAACCCAACTTCCAATTTAAGTAATAGCTTTTGAAAGCTCCAGTTCTTTATTTATACAAGATAGCCGGTGTTAGTCGGACACCAAGTGCTAGTCTGGCTGAAGAAAAAGGGAAGTACACGGAAGAAAAAAATGTATCGGATTCTTTCTGACCCCCTCCCCCTTATTTGTAACTGGAGGACATCACGTGTGTCAACAGGAATTTCGAGACCTTTCATTCTTTAGGTTATGTTCTGATTTATACAGCGACATTCTTAACTAACCCAAAGATTATTCAATTTTTTTCTTCTTCTTCTGCACAGAATATTCATTTCAGATCTGTAGCATCGTGTTAAGCATGGCGGGGGGATCGGTAGGTGGGGGGCGGCAGAATGTCTGGAGCCTAGTGCTGTTATTTCTGCTTAAAGAAGAAAGTGTTGGAGATTCGTGGTCCGTGGTGCAGAGCTGCCAGCTTCCGCGGAGGAAGCGAGAGCAGAGTTAACTTTAAGGATTTTTTCAAAATTAGGGTTAGTTTCTCCCGGAGTTTATACACAAGACCGAGGGGAAAGTGCTCCGGTTAAGTCGACATTTCCCTTTCATACGTAATTAATGTGCGTTCTTTCAAACCTGGGAACGTTCAAAAGTGAGGGGCACCGAAAGGCATTAATACAGCCGAGAAATATTACAGCCCTCACCCCCGAATATTGGAGTTAGCATGTTTGATACAGATCCAGTCAGTGACTTTTAATTATAGACTTCGGGGGAAATAAAGTAATTTTATTGTGTCTCGACAACCTCATAAACACATATTTGGTGGTGGGTGTCATTACTGTAATGGATTATTATGTACACTGACTTATCTTTCTTAAACTAGATTTAGTTTCGATTAAATAAACTCGTTTCCACTTTGTCTGATGTCGGCTTAGTTTAAAGTCTGTTGACTTGTTCCACAGAAAGGTGAATTCATCTCTTTATTAAGCACTAGAGACCGAGCAAACACAGTTCAAACTGTATTTACATATCAATCAGGAGAAATGCAAACAAACTGCTCTTTAACAATTTTTATAGAGTTTTTTATGACATTGTGTTACTGCCTTTTATCATATATTTTTTTAGTAAACTAGTTATGCCTTGATTAGGATGAAGATATTTGGAGGGAGGGGTGTAAATACAGTTTAGTCTCCAGTCTCCTTTGAGAACACTTATGAGAACTCAGTTACTGTATAGCTTTTAAAAATTGAAATTAAAATATGTTCCTCCGTCTAAACTCCTGGTTCTTCCAATATGCTGGTTTCCAGTCTCCCGGTAATCAATGCAGAACTTGGATAATGGGATGGCAAAGGGGAGGGGCAGCATGATTCAAATCTGAAATGATGGAAGAGACGCACGTTTCCCAATATAACTGCTTTATCCACGCTAGACCACGGGCACCGCGTATTTTGAGATAAAAGGATCTAGTGAAGAATGGCTATTCCCTCCCACTCCACCACTGCCTGGCACTACTAGTAAGCGTAGGAGAATCACAGAGGGCATTTTTTCCTGCTGTAAATAGGAATTCATTCTTAAGTTCCATGAAGTGTGCGTGAAGTGGCGCAGCAGGCTGTGGGAAAAAAAAAGAAAACAACAAAAAAAGAAAACAACAACAACAACAACCCCAAACTAAAAAACTAAACCCCAAACGAAACACAAACCCAAAGCAAAAAAAAAAAAAAAAAAAAAAAAAAAAAAAAAAAAAAAAAAAAAAAAAAACAAAAAAAAAAAAAAAAAAAAAACCAAACCCTAAGAAAACCACATCACTGCAAACCCCCAAACCCTAAGAAAACCACATCACTGCTACGGCTAAAACAGCAACAATAGCAAAACTCTTTTTCATATAGGCTGCTCCATTTCAAAACGGGCTCTGGAGCCGGGGGCGGCAGGGCTTGCCCCGGGCTCTGCTGCGGTGCCGGTAGCAGCGGACGGGCGCGGCGCAGTGTCACTGTACCCACGGAGAGGCAAGGGATGAGGAGCTGATGCGAAAGTACATTGCCTGCATCTCGGTTCAAAAGGCAGTCCAGGACCTTAAGACGATGTTGAAAGTGCGGATCCCAAACAATGTAATCTGAGACAGCCCTGAGATGACACCAAGAAAAGTTGCCACGGCTGGGAGGGGAGGGAAGAAAAAAGTATTTTAGGAGTTTTGCAGCGCAGCGCAGGTAATGGGGCCTCGCCGGGAAGGCAGCCCCTGTTCAACTTTTCGTGACCGCTGCCTTTAGCCTTTACAAAGGGGATCTGGAGTTAAAGACTGAGTGACTTCTGAAGAATTTAAGTCCTTTCATAGCCGTGTCGGGAGCAAAGCTGAGAATTTTTTCCCTGTCTGACCCGCTGTTCCTCTCATGATCCCCATCAGGGGGGAAAAAGCCCCTTAAAACTCTAAGTTAATGACAATACTGTTTATATGTATCAAATGTGTACAGACATCTGGCCCAGTGCGGCTGCTCCTATGAGGTAGAGAGACGACTGTCCCTGGCAAAATGGTGAATAATATGAAATTACTTTTCTTCCCCCCCCTCTCTTTTCTGGCTGCAAGCACATTAGGGAGCAGGTAAGGTCAAAGTTTTCTATATCCTATTTCTCTCAAAGGCTTCTGGTCGGCGTTATAAATAAGATGGTGTAAAAGATGTATTGATGTAAAAAGAAACTGAAATTCGTTTTGAAGCTTAAAACAACTTATGACACAGAAAAATTCTTGGGAAACCTATAAATGAAAATGTAAAATATAACATTTAATCTTCGATGTAAAGGCTTTTGTTAGAGGGGGGCGAAGAGGAAAATCGTTTTGTTGTTTTTTTTTTTTTTTTTACCATGACACAGATTGAGAAGGAAAAACATTTACAAATGGCCGAATGCATTACTTCCGAAAGACGGTGTAAATCTACTGTCCTGAGCTGGTGTATAGAAACGGAAAAAGAATGAAAATGTATATTCTAAAAATATTTACCAAGATACTTACGTCTGTTTTGACTGGCTGGCTCCATACCTCATGTTAACAACTATATCTGAATGAGATGACAACTTTTTCTCAAAAATATTTCTATTCACTAAATGCAGCGGGACTTTCAGAGTAATTTTAAATTACTTTTTAGGTTGTGCTTCTTTAGCAAGTGAATTGACATGGCAGGTTTTAGTGATCGTACATGACTTATTGAATTGATTCAACGAGAACTCCCCATATCATTCTGAGTAGCGCTTCATCAATACAGGGGCTCCTTAAAGTGTAAGGAGTAAAGGAAAAGAATAAAGCGCGTGTTCACGAGGTGGGTTGGTTTGCGGGGTTCTTGGGGAGGAAAGGGGGCTTTGTTTGTTTGTGTTTGGGTTTGTGATTGCGGGTTTTTTCAGGTTTCTTTTTTTGTTTTTGGTGGGGTTTTTTTCCCTTTTAAAATTAAAGGATAGTTGCGTTGCTTAGAAAACTGAACAAAGTATGAGATCGTCACTTCCATTTGTTCTGGTGGATTTCACCGGACTTCTCGATCAAGCATATTTGGGCCAGTAATAACGTGCGACAAGTAATAACGTGCGACAAGCATATTTGGGCAAGTAATAAGGCGACAAACTTACAAACACCTGGAATCGTAAGGGGAGCAGACTATTTTGCTTTACATCAAAGGTGTTACTGAAGTGGCTGAATAATTTCAGCGTGTTACTGACCTAATAATGTGAATCTGGGACACAATTTTTTCCAAGTTCCTCTCGCTGCATTTATTCGTTAAACTTTTTGTTTTCAGTGCTGCTCCTTCTCAGAGAAGCTCTTAAAATAATATCTTTAACTTCACCACCTTCTTGGTCTCTGCTTTTGCTCTTACACTGGGCGTTACTTAACAAACGTACTGTTGCTACTGCGAACTAGGGTGCTCGGAGCTCGTCCTCTGCACCTCTGTCTGCATTAGTTCACTTCAGAGAGAAAAAAAACATATGAATGGCCGATGCGGAGCGCTTAGTCTACACGTGTGCGTCTACACACGCATTATAGCTATAGATGTGTACGCCTGATAAGCGTACCTAAGAGCTGATGTGCACGGCAATATCTGCGGAATCTAGGGAGCAGAAGCAGGCAGGAAAACTCTTACTTTGAAGAAGCACTGCCCGCCGGCCCGTGTCTGCCCTCCATTCTTAATTTTACAGTACGGAGACCCTCCCGCAACTTTCCGCCTCGGCCCAGCGGGGCTGCCCCGCCGGAGGGAACGGAG
>NW_005054301.1:7742674-7745128 GCF_000277835.1 Geospiza fortis
AGGTGCTGTCGGGCAGACCCAGCTGTGCGCACCCACCGCCCCTCTCGTCCTTGGCACTGGGGCGATGCCCAGGCGGGAGGGCTGCAAACGTCGGGCCAGGAACCCCTTTGACTTTCGTCCAAGCGCTGCTCCCAAACGCCCTGACAAGGTGTTGACCGCCTATGGCGCCTTGCCGTAGCTAGGGCGAGTGGCATGGGGCTCGGGGACCCGTCACTGCAACACACACCACACTTGCCTAGCGGGGTAAATGGCAGGGAAGTGCGTGGCACCTCCACGGTAACCCATAAAAGACCGAAGACGGGATGCGGCGGACGAATTTACGTCTTCGCAAAGGTACTGCGCGAGTGCGGCAAGGACGGAGGATAGGTCCCAGCACTGTCATCTTCTGCGCTGCCAGGAGTTTCCTGCGGCAGCCACTTTGGAGGGACTCTGCTGGGTGGTACCGGGCCGCCGCTGCCTCCGCGGTGCTCGACGGACAGGCGGTCTCGACCCCTGTCTGTCCGGCCAGCTCGGCCGCGGGGGCTCCCCGCACCCCGCCAGGCACGCAGCGCCGGGCACCCCCCCCATCCCAGCTCGGGTTGCGTTTGGTTGCTTTAGGTGGGGCAAAGCAACTCCCGAGGGAGCACCTGAGAAAGTTTGGGCGAGCAGAGGCGGGACGATGGTGGGTGGGAGCGGGGCAGCGCGGACGTGCAGGGCTGCTCCCCTCCCTCCAAGGGGGGCGCGGCGGGGGAACCCCTCTTCCTGCCACCGATTTTTCTCCCCAGGTGGAGGGAAGCTGTCCGCTTTCTGCTCGGTGTAGATGCCTCTTTTTTCTCATCGTTTTTTAATTACTTTTCCGAATTCGAATGGATATTCTTCGGGAGATATGACAGGGTTTAAAGCTCTCATTACATATCAATAAGATAAACCTTTGCATGGAGGTTGCCCCCATTCTTCAGCGTGTAAGCAATAGCTGTTGCTGCCTGGCTCTGACTTTTCCATGGACACATATACACAGTCTGCTTGTCTTTAAACAGTGGCTCTCGAGGCGGAACCCAGACCTGGGATCCGTGTTGTCCCGTGGGGCTCGGGAGGGTGCTGGTGGATCGTGTATTTTTTGCTCGGTGTCACGGGGAGGCTGTGCGTGGCGGTGGCGGAGCGCCGAGACACGCCGTGCTTGTGGCAGGGGCGAGGCGCTGGAGCTGCGTTGCCGTGGGGAGGCCGGGCGTGTTCTTGTCGTGGAAGTCTGGGCACGGCGTGGGCTGTGCACAGAGTAGGCTCCGCGACGGCGGCTGTGTGTGTGTGTGTGCGCGCAGGGGAGTGTATGTGTGTGTGTGTTGTGTGTGTTTGTGTCAGTGCATCGCCTTTCCACAATGGTAGCGTAATTATCTAGCTGAAACATTCACAAATGGCAAAAAGTTGCAAAATAGATCGACCTCCCTGAGATGAGAAGGAGCCAGTTTCAGAGCTGTGCAACCATCATGGTTTTTTCAATACATTTTATACAAGAGGATCTAGCGAGTGATTCCGATTCAATACACATAATCAGTTTGGGAGTCCTATTTCCATTTGAAAACAGGCCTATTTGCAATCATGAGGGCCGGACACGCTATAAGATACAGGACGCATTCAGAGTAGGTGGTAGGTGAGAGAATCTACAAACAAGCACCAAATATTTTCTTCCTGCTGCAGACCATTTTTTTACAAGATGGTATTAATCAAAACGTATTTTTGATCTATTTTTTAAAACATATCCTTTAATTGCTTTAGAAAGCAAGGTTTTGACCTACAGAGAGAGTCTCGGTGGAAAACATACACACACGCACACAAAAAAAAACCCCCAAAAGCCCACCAAGTAAAAATAGTGATTGGAAAAGCCTGTTGATTGTTCTATCCATCGCTTACGGTTAACAGTCATTCAATCAAAAATTCACCAGGTAAATAATCCCTAGGAAACGATAATTTATTTTTTAAAATAAGGCCCAAAGGTGGGACAGGTGCGGGGGTCTTACGAGGAGCTACGACCCTCCAAGCCCAGAGCCCGGCACCGAAGTCGGCTCTTCTCCGGAGGAGCCCCATCCGGGACCCAGGGCAGCACACGCACCCGCCCGCGGGTGCCGAAGCAAACCGAGACTCCCCGCGGTCGTGGCCCTCGAGAGCCGCGACCCGTCCTGCTGAGAGGGTGGGGAAAAGGATGCACAAAAGTCAAACCGCAAAGCTTTGGGGTGATATGGCATCAGGGAGGGCAGACCCCCTCTCTCACCTCGTCCCCCCACCCCTCCCGCAGCCATCCCTTCTCCAAGCAGGCACCGCACTTCCCCGCCTCTTCTTGCTCTAGAGCATTTTTTCTTATTCCTCAAGTACCCGTAGCCAGGAGAAAGCCAGGAGGCCTGCGCGTCCTCCACCATAATTATCCCGACGATAGAAACGGGCAAGGAAGCCGAGGCTCGCCTGGGGGGACCCAAAGGGCGCAGA
>NW_005054301.1:7745184-7748861 GCF_000277835.1 Geospiza fortis
CTTTATTAGCGTGTTTTTGCGGCGGTGCGCGCCGCAGACAGCGCGCCGGAGTTGCAGGAAGCAGCCCGGCCCAACCCGGCCCGGCCCGACCCTTCGCCCTGTTCTTTGTTTGGATTTTGAAGGCGGCCACTTGTTTCTTATAGTTAAATAGCGTTCCCGTCCCAGTCACAGCAGTTCTACTTTCCCGGGCTCCCACCCTCCGCCACACTGTTTTATTCTCTTCCACTTTAAAACACCAAATCAGCTGTCGGGAAGGGCGAGGGGCGGATATGGTAAATAAATAAAT
This sequence comes from Geospiza fortis, assembly GCF_000277835.1. Taxonomy (NCBI): domain Eukaryota; kingdom Metazoa; phylum Chordata; class Aves; order Passeriformes; family Thraupidae; genus Geospiza; species Geospiza fortis. Next base: position 7,745,471 of record NW_005054301.1, read on the forward strand.
ATTTGAATAAATAAGGCAATGTGGTAGAAATCTGAATTAGCCCTACAAGAGGCACAAACTGTTATTACTGACTTGCAAGCTACATACACACTGACGAGGATGACAGGTGGATTTTTGCAGAGCACTGGGATTCACTGCTCACCCAGCCCCTTCTCACTCCGTTCCCCACGACCTGCAGCCCCTTCTTCTCCCGTGCTATAATAAAGAGCCGGGAAACTTCTCTCCACTGGGATTTTTATTTTTGCTTTGCCCGCCAAGGAAGACCCACATTCCTCCCTCCGCGCCAGCTCTTTAGGTCTGAGCCCTAATTAGGACTCGGGCCAGACAAGCCGGCAAGGGGCCGGGCGCTGGAGGCCCCGAACGGCTGCCCTCCGTGCTTTGAACAGAGTCTTCCCCGGCCCAAGGTTTCACAGTGACAAACCTGTTCTGTCCTGTCTCTCTTTCAAAAAAAAAAAAAAAGGCTGGGCACTGATCACTCGTGGGACTCTTTCTATGACCAGCCGAGCAACGGGGACAGGGAGCTCCTCCGGGCTGGCTTCACATTCATGATAGAGATTTGGTCGTGGGGGGAAGCTGCTGGCCAGTTTCTAGAAGGAAGGGGCCCTCGGAGCCGGCGAGCGAGGGGCGCCGCAGGGCTCCGAGCCGCAGCGCTCCGCGCCGCTCCGCGGGGATTGCCACTTGCTGCGCCCAAGCAGGGCTTCGCGGACGCCGCTGTCTCCAAGGGAGAGCTGCTTTCCCTCTGCCCTGTGGCTGGAGCTGATTCACCCACGAAGATCACAGTGTGGGGAAGTGGGTATGGGGCGCAAAAAAGGAGAGAGGAAAAGGATCAACTCGTCTTAGGAAAAGTTACTTCCCAGCACAAATACCGATGGTTTTATTCATGGGACGTGTCCCACCAAAATATATGTGATAATCGTGGGGAGCCAGGAGTAGATTTTGGGCCCGCGTGTTTTTCTTCTCTCCTTAAGACACCCAGTTGAATAGCGCCAAATTTCTCATCACCTGGGAAAAACACTCCAGGGTTCTCAGTAGAACGGGGGAACGACTCTGATCCGATTTCCTTTTTACACAATTCCCAAAGAACAGTCTAGTTCTTTGTGCGTGTGTGTGTGTGTGTGTGTGACCAATATCCAGATATATCGGGGGTCAAAAGTTTACCCACATCGGTAACAGTCCCGAACTAGGAAGACACGTTGCCCCCAGAAGCGTCGCACGTTTTCACAGTCTCTTATTCCAGTTGTAATTTAAGAACTACTCCCACTCCCATGTCCACCGCGCTTCAGCAAAAGGAACAGGCGAACGTTTTAGGAACAGAAGTGACCTAAAAATTAGTCATGCTACAAGTGTATGTGTGTATCCTGTGTTATTGCAAACCTTCTGCCAAATCGTGGTGTATGCATATACTCTGAGGTGTGTATAGATGCATCTTCGCAAGAGTGTGTTTGTGCAGAAAAGCGTTCATTTTCGTGTTGAGTTATTCAAACGTACAATAGAGAGCCGCACTAAATCAGGCTGAGATTTGCCAGGAGATAGGGTTAATTCAGTATACAGAGAGCTATGAGGGGAAAAAAAAGTCATTAAACCCAAAACTTATCAGAGGGTCGTAGAAAAAGCTGTGTATTTCCGTCTATCGCTTGCCAAAGCGCAGACAGACTTTTTATTCTTCTTTATTTACATATTCGTTTGATTTAAATATTCACTCCCGGACAGTGGTCAAACTATCGATGGGATGGACGTATTCCAAGGTATTTTGAAAAGATATCAACCGTTGTTTTAAGGTCCCTGCACGGGTTTTTAAATGAGGGAATCGTGAAGAAAAGCAAAAAAAGAAAAGAAAAAAAAAGAAAAAAATAAAAGAAGAAGAAAAAAAAAAGAAAGCAAAACGGCACCGTCCAAATGACTAACATTAAAAGAAAAAAAATCTGTTGCTAATATTTCAAAGAACAAAGGGATGGATAATTCTTATGGTCAATGAATACAAACTAAATACCAAAGCATCTTCAGGAATAAAAGAGAGCAGATGATGGATTTCATTAAATATTTCACATTTAAAAAATTATACCTTTTATATGTACTTGTCCTTAACCTTTAAAAGGAACTGCTGTAAATACAAGATCCGTGCTTTCTCTAATAGATTTTAGTAGGAGCTGGTGACAGAGAACTGATTTCTTTTCTATTAGGCTTTAGTACATCTTTGTTGAAGGCCTGCAGAATGACCAGGGATTAGATTTGCATCTCTTAGACTCCCTGTGTGGTCTTTGTAAGGAGCTTGTAACTGTTAAAAATGACTTGTTAGGAAGCGTGTGGGCTCTCATCTCTTTGCTTTTGACAGAATGATTGTGAAATTCAGATTGTTCTTATAGGCTTTAGCCTGCAGATTCCACCTGAGCCTTAAGCAATTAGAGCTTAATCTCAGTGCAATGATATTTGAGTTAGAATTTATTGCACTTTGTTTACTTCAATTAAAGAGCTACAGAATATTTCGGAGCAGTTTTTAAGTGATATTCTCCAGGCAATAGTTAATTTTTTCAACCCCTGAAGGTTATCCTTACCGCCCCATCGCTCGGCGGTTTGGAGTGCAAAACACTCTTCGGGTTTCCCGGGCGAAAATGAATAGGAAACAGCAGGAAAGAAAAAACAAGCTGAAATTCCTTGCGACGCCGAGGGGAGAAGATGCCTGCTGCATCCCTTTCTTCTAGGAGCCGGCGGGAGTAGCGGCTTGCCCCTTGGCCGGACCCCTCTGCCTACGAACGGGAAAACCTCGGGGCGGGAGGGGGTGAGCCATGCCCGGGATCGGGCCCGGGGCTCGCTGGCTTTGCAGAGCTGGCGGCCGTGGCTGTTGGCGTTTGCGGAGCGTGGGCTGGGTCGGTTCCCGAGGGGAGTCTCCGCTGCCCACCCCAGCCCCGCCGTGGCAGCACGCTGGCACGGACAGCCCGAGCACATCCCCCTGCAAGGCGGCTTCCCCAGAGCACCCCAGCAAAGGGACACCTAACCACGCCACCTGCCTGCCGCTGGCCGAGTCTTTTTACTGGCGGGCTACGTTGGTGAAACGGGGAAAATACACACTCAGAGGGGTTATTTCCTCGCTCGTATGACAAGTTTCTATTTGTGTTCAGGTTTCATATGGACAACCCGAGAGGGATGCTTTTACTACTGACATTCACATAATTACGGTTTTCAAGTGCCATCCACTCATTCCTTTCTTCTTTTTTTTTTTCCGTCTTTTCTCCCCACCCCCCCCAACCCCCCCAATCATTAGGACTTCTTGAAAAGCCTTTATCAGATCTCTGTAATTAAACTCAAAACTTTTCAAAAGGCTTTAAAATTTGAGGTTATTCTGTTTTAAATCCCGGGACAATTTTTTTCTCCTCATGTGAGAGAAATGTTTTCC
>NW_005054301.1:7748883-7754175 GCF_000277835.1 Geospiza fortis
TGCTGAAGTTACTATGAGAGACCTCCTCCAGCTCTTAGCAGAATAGGATCAAGCCCTTCCATGCTAATAGAGGTTTAATAGCATCAGCACATGCCCAACAACCACCATTATAACCTTGACCCGGTCAGGTGCAATGATATTACTCCTCCTAAATTTATCCTGCATTTCCTCGGTGACAGTAAACAGCTCTCTATCACCTCTCACAGCCCACAATAACCCACAGGCAGTGATACCAATAACTCACTGCTCTTTTGTTATTCTTTTCCCTAGGAAGTCTAATAAGTAATAATAGTGAAAAATAATCACATCCTTCATCCTATCTGCATCCTTCGGCCCCATCAACCTGCACTGCTCAGAATGTTTCAGCCTGATGGTGACTGCTGAAGTACTCAATTGCCATCTTTCTAAAAATAAGTGAGTTACCCCTGAGGAGCCTTTGCTGCGATGTTGAGTGTGGAACAGAGTGCTGGAGCGCAAGAGTCCCCATGTGTACCCTGCTCCATAACTGTACTTCTAGGCTTGCTCCATTTGCGCTGAAAATTTCTTTACAGGGAGCATTGGGGTAGTCTGGCATTATCACTTTAAAAACTTTGTTTCAAGGCTGTTAGAGGGATATCAGCCTGACCTTTTTTCTTGCAGGATTATTTTTAAACCTCAAATTTTTACTACTTTCTTGGACATGCCATGATTTACAGTTTGTCTTTTGCTTTCAGCTCAATAGCCACAGACACAATTTTGCCTTACAAAACTTGATATTTACTTGATAGGATCTATATATATTTCTGCATAATAAAGTGCTCTTCAGACCTTTCCTGTAATGTGGAGATACATTTACCAAATAATCAGTGTTCTAAGAAAATAAAATAGTATAATCCAACAATACTCTCTGCAGATTGTAGGATGCTCCAAACCAAATTATTTTAGTGCTAAAAAAATTATTTTTATTAAAATGGTGTCATGCAGGCAAAACCATTGTCTTCCTGAAACAACAGGCAATTCTTGCCTTGAAATATTCTTAAACAGATGAAACCAACTCAGGCACAGCTTAATCTGTTTTACATCAGGCTTGAACAGAGCTGAACTAGTTCAAAAGACAAGACTATTTTGGTTATCAGTCCAAGAATAACCCTGTATCTCTGCTGCTCCTCCTCTTTCCTCTGCTTGCAGCACCTGTGCTTGTGTGTGTGTGGCTTGTTCACTGAAGGCAGAAAGATCTGGACTTATGGCAAAGTAAATACAGCAAAGGTTCTACTTTAACAAAAGAATTTGACAGCTTCAGTACTATTCTTGCTTGAGACAGAACCAAGAACTAGAGAAGCAATAAAGGAGAGACTAAAGCTAGGAAGTAGAGGTGACACTTTTCTCAACATGCATGTATTGAAAAATGCTTATAGAAAAGGAAAAAACCAGGGAGAATCTGGCATTTTCTTCTAGCATTATCTCACACAGGATTAGGATAATGAGAGAGGCTGCTGTAAGAATGGAGAGCAAGCATGAAGAAACAAGTCAGAGCAATGCTAACATGCACAAAGCTCTGCAGAACCAGCATGGCGTCCTGTTCTCTAAAAGACTCCAGACTTTATTAGAATTAGGAAGAATTAGGATTAGACTGTAGGCAAGTGAGCTCAATTCAGTCTATTTGAATGATTTTGACACTTCATGAAGGAAGAACAGGTTTTACAACGTAGTAACACGGAAAAGTTATGTGCTGAAATTGAGGAGGGAGCAAAGGGGTCTTAAGTGATAAGTCCCTGAATTATGCTAAGAGGCATACCAGCGGGCTCTTTTGATATGGAAAGTGAAATACGACTTGCAACCAACAACTTCCTAGCATGTAGAGGAAGCCTTTCCCACTAGAGAAAGGGTGGACCCAGTATTATGAAAACCAGGTCTGTAGAGAAGTTTGAGAAAGGTCTTCAAAACATGCAAAAGTGGCCTTGTTTTCCTTGTGCTGAAATTAATGGAAAAGCTTTCTTGGCTTCTAAAGATGTAATTACGTTATTCTTTTAGTGAGCATTTTTGGTAAGCTCAGAGGTGAGAAGAGATTTGACTGCCACAGAAGCCAGTAACAGCCAGTCAAAAACCCTCAACACAGCTGCACACAGAACAATGCTTTTTTATGGAGTTTTTTTTTTAAATTTTGCTCTGAAGTCCTCTATGCTACAGGTACACTTAAGTGAAGAAGTCAAATTATGAGTTTTCCTGCTTTTTTTTTTTTTTTTTTTTTTTTTTGATAGGGTTGTTGTCCCAAGATCTGTCTTGGACAGATCTACTCTGGAGTGAAGCCTGATGCATCCAGTTCTAGCTTATAGATTCAATGCCCTGGGATTTCTTACAAAATGGTGAGGAATTTGTCTGCAGAAAGGAAGACCTCAGTGACAAAGGCATTTCGGTGCTTTTTCCCATTCCTCTTATCTAACAATTTAGTTAAATGAACCCCAGATGTCAAGACTGCTTTGTAAGACATAAGCTGCAGGACAAACATGTCCACTAGCCATATAAATAATGGAAACTCATTATTTGTAATCCTTGACTTTTCAATATACAATCTATGCAATCTTCATTACTGGTTGTTTTAAAATTAATGCACCCAGAGCAATGAAATAAGTCTATTTTTTCACATTTTTGAGTAGAAAAAATATGCCTTGGTTACAATCTGAATTTTGTCACGAACAGTGAAAAGTAGATGTCTCTAAAATGGACAACAGGTTTCAAAAATGTATTTGCAGTCACATTCTTTCTGGGTGCCTTGTCTCATCCAGGCCAGCCTATTCCAAAATAGTCAGGAAAAAAAGTGAATGATCCAGAGTCTGCTTGGCAATGAAGAGCTTGCACTGTAATATACACAAGTACCAAAGCTTGGAGGAATAAGGAAAGTGAGATTGTGTATTCTCGAAGTTCTCTGCTAATCTTCACTGACTGAAGTGGGGAAAACTTCTACCACTCATTTCCAGTAGTGTGCTGCACCAATAAAACCCAGGCTCTAATGAAAGGGTAAGGCTCATGGAGGTGTATGAGGCTATTACAGCTTAGACAAAAATCCTGGCAATACTGCAGGGGCAGGAAAGAAATGAGGATGGTGTGAGTATTCAAAGGTTCATAGAAACCAGAACATTATTCATAGAACAATGGTTAGGCTTAGAGAAAAGATTATATAGAAAGGCAAAGCCAAATCAGATGAGTAGCTCATATAACTCAGTACCCTTCCCTCGGACAACAGTACTAGCTATTACTTCTGAAACAAAATGTTCAAAGTGGCTAAGTATAGAACAATTGGCTTCAAAGTGTGCTATCAGAATTGTGTCTGGAAGCTTTCTGAACTTCACTAATTCTTGGACTTTCCCAGGTGTATCTGGGTGTACCAGGAATATCAACACCTTTGAACCATGACAATTCACGTTTGGCTGTTCAAGGTCTCACTTTTTCTGAGTTCTTAAAGAGGCAGGCTACATAGGGCAACTTCTTTTGTGGTGTTATATTAAAGTTAGGGTTCCGCTTTCTCACAGTACTTTTTATCTAGGAATCAATTCCATCATGATGTTCATGCAGTGTGTAACACATCTTTTTCTCTAGAAGCTGCAGAAATTGGAGGAACCTGTAGAAAAACCATGTTTTTCCTGTTCAGTCAGTAAACAATCTTGTAAGATCCAAAGGTTTTCTCTTATTTCTAATGTCCTCTTTGGTGTTATCTTGTTTAGAGCATGAGCTATATACATCAGTATTTTCAGCAGTACAAATATTATCCTGAATAGTTGGTATGTCCTCTGAAGAAAAAGAACCACAAGATTTTATGAGTCTTTTCATAATAGGAGGAATCACCACTTGCTTGTTTACTTCACATAGCAAATGGAAACAAAAATACATCCCACAATCCAAACTCTTTTCTCTTCCTATATGATACTCTTAGGAGTATTGGGATATTTAAAAAAATTTTTTTGCAAATACAAGCAGTATCTTCCGTTTTGTTCTCTCTTATGTACTCCATTTCCACCCCAGTTCAGAAGTGACATTTTAGTTATATTTATCCATGGAATACAAGCGGGTTTTTTTCTGTTTATGGAATCAATGAAGTGTGTTTTTCCAGGGCAGTATCAAAGAGGTTGGGGTGACACAGTAACTAGGAAAAAATTTCCTATAGTAGATGTCATTTTAATTAAGTAGAAAGAAACTTGACACCCTAGAGCCAAAAGCTTAGGCTAGGCAAACTCCAGCTGAAATAAGGTGCAAATCTTTACCAGTGAAGGTGTAAGAGTGATCGATCCTCTATCACTTTAAATTGAAGGTGTATGTCTTTCTGCAGCAGGCAGAGAAACCTGATGTAGAAATTACTGGGTGACATGTGGTCACCTGCTGTGTGCAGGCAGTAAGACAGAAGATACACACTGGCTCTTTCTTGTCTCAGTTTCGGTAACTCTGAGGAATCCTATACCAGCAAAGCCTCTTTGTCCTTGAAAGGTCTCAATGCTCTCTTTTTCAGAAAGGGTATTGCTGGAGATCAAGACCATTAACCACTCAATTACAGAGGTACCTCTTATAACCTGACATCTACATCTATGCTACACCCAACCTGAATTCAATATATAGAGAAGTTTGCAAAGCTTTTACCCTTATAAAACTCTGCAACAGGAACAAATATTTCCATTGGAGAAAAGTACTTCTGTCCCCATGTTTATGCTCAGTATACATGGAAGCACTGCTTCTCTGTACCTATTGTCTCATCCATCACATGTGTAGTCTCAACAAGCCAGTGAACCAATCCCAGCCACCTCTCTTCTCAGGGAATGGCATTACTCACTCATCTCAGCTGTTCACAAGTCCATCCCATATACCTGTACTCCACAGCATTTGAACTCCTAGGGTCTTTCCAGTCTCAGGAACATGGGTTTCTCAACAAAACAAGACAAACTGCCATAACACGGGCACATGAATGTACCGAAATCCTAATTTCCACTGAAAAGTCCACACTAAATCCCCCACTAATCCATAGTGCCTGGTATTGACCAGTTGTTACAGGGGTCCCATACTCAGTCCTGAGACAAGTTCCCTGATGGTTTCAGTCTGTCTAGAGAAAGCAGTCATATGATGGAAACACTTGGGAAGCCATTTTTCTTGACTCTATCCAAGCTACAGTTATTTTGGGCTCTTTGGGTATGTGACTCAAGAGGAAGAGGCCTTCAGAAAGCTTTTACCACCTGTCTTTCACTAAATTTAATACTTCTCTTTCTCACTGCCATAGCTCCACTTTTCTGCCCCCTATGTATCTTCTCTGTTTCCAGTTTAAATGTTTCTGCA
>NW_005054301.1:7754210-7767981 GCF_000277835.1 Geospiza fortis
CAGCTCTACTGCCAGTTCATCCTGGTGTATCAGGAGCTAACTGGGGCTGAAATAGGTACTTTGACGGGCTGCTCCAATAAGCCTTTAGCACCTCAAGTGCAAGGGCTTCTTCAAACCCAACACAGTTAGGAAAAGGAAAAATCTCAATTAATCTGAAACATGGTTTTTACTTTTATGCTAAGAATCAGATTAACTTTTCAATTCTAACTTCATATCCAGTACAATACAATTGAAATAAGATTTGAGGGTTGTTTTTAGAAATCTTTGCTCCACCAAAATATTTCCAATAAGGGGACTTCCAGAAAAAAACAGCACGGTACTTTCTAATGGAATAGCATGATTTGCCCTCAATGTGAAGCACTACTAGACCAAAATTATTTTTTAAAAATGCACATGGTTTGGAGACCTGAGAAGTTAGATATATGGCCTATATAATATATCTCAGAGACTCAGATGATATATTCTGTACAGGACTGTACAGGAATCACAGTCACATTTTTCAGATGCCTCTAACTCTCAGAGTTAACTAAGTATAAACATAACAATGAAGTTAATGCCTTCAGAAAACATTTCAATTTTAGCTACTTTGTTTTCAAAATCATAGTAAGTAATGACAGGAAGGAGACAAAGATGGGGGAATGCAGACGGTAATAATGGGAACTCAAATGGCTGCACAGGAAGAGGAAGATAAACCCAAAGGAAAATCATAAAGCCAGAGGAAACAGGAGGATATGGAAGAACTGGACTATATACTGGTTGTACTGAAGGAGAGAATTCCTCTTTTTGAATACTTAATTCCATAGAAAGGCATTTAATATAAATAGGTGATTGAATACTGATTTATTACAAGCAGTATCTATTTTCTTTGAAACCTAACACAAGTTGCAATTTCAGCATGTATTTTTCTGCAGATGAAAAAGACTGAAAAACTGTCTGAGCTCTGAACTGTCACAGATTTCTGCTTTCTCTACTGCGCGGGTAACCACTGTCACACACAGGGCCTTTCTGGTGCAAAGGTGACAATGATGTACAGATTAAGGGGAGCTTAATCATCTGACTGCAGTATCTAAACCCCAGAAATAGGCCCAGCTTCAACCAGGGAAAAAGAGTGAGAGAAGAGTTTTACCCAAATGAAGAAAACAGGTTAGAGAGAGCTGAAGATACAGGCTCAATGATCTTCTGGAAATTTGTAGCATGAGGGGGAACAAGAAAATAGCCTGCTGAACTGTGCAGCTAACATCTCAGTCACAAGTCTCTCCTTATTCTCTTTGCTCTCAAATCCCTAGAAGCAGCAGGAGCAGCGTAACAGAAACAAAAGATGTAGTACACTCTCACTGACCCTGAGCCTGAAGAGGCCTCTCAGCTCCAATTCCACTTTATAGAAGTGTGATTTCATAGGGGTCCAAGAATATGTCATGGTTGTCTGAGGGCCATAACAGCAGATGGAGAGAAAGGTAGGTCCTACCTACTGTCAGCATAAAATATACACAGTATTTCAGCTGGTATTGATTTCTTCTGCAATCCAACAGCTGAAAGACTTCATTCTGGTGTTTGCACTCTGCAGTTTGTTTTTGCATATTTTAGCCAACTGCCTGTTCCTACTGTCCCTGCAGCCCTCCTCAGCATAAGGAGAATCTGATGGCCCAGAGGGTCCGTGAGAGCAGTGAGCACAGACTGATAACAAGGTGCAGCTTCAAAAATGCAGATTCCAAGTGGGAGATAGAGCTCCCATTGCAGACTGGGGATAGGCTCCTATATGATGCAGAGCTGAAGTTCTTGAACCTGAAATCTTCAAATGACTAGGTTTAGACCCTCTGGGTTTAGAAGGGGTCTTGTTCTGACTTCTTAGAGTCAGTACAGGCAAGAATGAAGAAACTTTCTAGGAAAAAACCCAGCACTTTTGAAACACGAATAAAGAATTTGAAAAGTGGTATGAAGAGGTGATGGATAAATTAGCAGTCAGATGAAAATTACAGATTCCTTTTGTGTGTGTGCGTTGCTAATGGGAAACATCAGATGTTTAAAAGCAAATTACTTAGAAGTGGTGGTTTGTTTTAATATTAAATAAAATTCATTGCACTGCATATCTCTAGATATTAAAATTCCAGGGGCACCAACTAAAGTCAGATGATGCATTCTTACACATTCCACACATCTTTAATATTTAAACAACCTGATTTGCAAAATAAGAAAATTCCTGCTTTTACAGCACTGAAATAGCTTTTTATTATTCCAGTTTTTAACTCCATGAATGTAAGTATCTCCACAGATAAACAGAGATAAAGGTAGGATGTAGAGGATAGCAGCATTTACTCCTGATTCAAAATTATCTTGTGTGTGAGAGAAGGGAAAAGAAATCATTGATTTTCTTCCAGTTTTCTCTATGTCTGGATTTGCTTTCTTTGTACATTTACCTTAAAAATGTAGCTCTGATTTAGAAATGCAGTCACCAAGTAGTATGTTTGACATATACACTGTACTTAGAGAAGGACACAAATTCACCAAATTACATTTTACTTTAGAACATAAAAAGCAACATGCCAATGGAAATATTTCTAGTGTATCCACCAAGAATTATTAAGAAAAAAACAGTTAAAAATGTAAGGATATTGAATTTATCTGGTTTTAAGCAAAAATCTATTGAACAGCAAAATAAAAGGTATTGTACTGCATATTCCTGCTTAAAACCGAGAAAAACACTAGAGCATCACTGTTAATTAGCTCCAGTCAACATGAAATGCTTTACAACACTTCTCACATCAGTTCTTCACCTGAGCTTTAGAACAAACATTTACCACACTCTACATAAAGAAAATAACTAGAAAGCATATAGCTTTTTCATTCAAATGATGGAGTTATTTCAGACAGTTTTTCTGTAACAGAGCAGATATTTTTTAAAATTTCCATAAAACCAGAGATTAAACCACTGAACAATGTGGTTTATAATTCTATTTGTGTGTGTTAATATCTATTCTTAATAGTCAAATAATATATATTGCTTTTTAAAAGATCTTTTAGCCTTTCTGTATTTATTTTAATTTTTGTGCACTTCAGTTATGCAAGAGAATCGTTTGTAAAGGCATCATATAAAAATCTCCATTTAATGCATTATGAATAATGAAGTGCTACATTATAATAATTATTTCCATATTAACTGAATGCACAGCTGAGTCACCTGTATTAAACATCTACACTTTGCTTAATGCCTTTAAATAGCATCTAATATTTCTTCTTATTGCAATTATTCAACTGATATTCTGGCCCAGAGGAAGGTGCAGAGTTAACTTGTATAAGGCCAACGACTTTCCAAGGAGAAGCACCCTATTTAATGCATTATATCTATGTATTTTAATTTTGATTGTGCAATGTGTGTATTTAAAAGGCTAAGACTCTTTGCATCATGCATTTCAAAAAGGCACTAAACAGCTTCCCATTTTACATAAAAGCTGAGATGAAATGTCTGAAATGCTTTCTTTCCAAAAAAGTGGCTGTAACTTCAGAGTGAAGGATGTCAAAACTTGTCTATGGATTAACATCAGTTAAAACATCAGAATACAGTATTTTCTTTTACAGGTACTATTTTAAAATCTGGGATTCAGTATTCACTGTGTACATATTTATAAACATGTACATTTGTTGAAGTCAGAGGCAATGCTTCCAAACTCAGAATAATTTTTTTTTAACAAGGATACATAGACAATGCAGAAGACAAAAAAATATTTTGTCTAAAAAGCCATATTAAGCAAGACAGCTCTTTTCGTGAACTTTCTGAATCCTAGCAGACATTATTTATTATTTGTTCACCAATGCTCTTCATGTTGTAACAACAAATAAGTAGTACTAAGACATTTTCTGCCCCTCAGTTGTAAATACCAGACCCAGCCGAAAAGGGGCCACCTTCATTACAAAAGTGAATGGGGTTTGGGATTAATTAGGAAGAGGGAATGCAAGGATTCACACTAAAAAGGAAACTACCTTGTATCATTAGTTTGATTGCTTTTGGGAAAAAAAAAGAAAGAAAGAAACAAACAGTAAAAACAATCCCAAATCCTTTCAAATAAGAAGTGAAAGCAGAAGTAAATGAAATTCAAAGACTGCTCTTAAGTTTCTCTGAAGTCTCATTTGTATTTAATAAACTACGGCGATAGAGCATATGCCTTCAAATTATTTAATGCATCTATTACAGGAGATATTCAAAACTGACCAGCAGGACAATTGTGCCATTCATGTTAATGTTTCAATTAAACATTTGTGAATGAGACACTTTGCTTGTAAAGATTGCAATGTTCTTAACATGTTGGCAATTTTATGATCAGTGGCTAATGAAAAATCACATTGCTGACCCCGTTTTTTTAGTAAATACAACGTCAATGCCTCAATGCCAACTTTGAGTATTACAGTAGTCACAGAATTGTTTCTGAACTCTGTCTCTTAAAGCAAATATATCTCAGGGAAAGGCCAAATGGTTAGGTAAAAATATTTGACTCCTTTTGATAAACAAAGTTGTAAAGCGAGTTGTGGAGTTACAGAAAGTTAATAATAGACTTTGGCTCAATAGGAGGATATACTGTGTGAGAAATTTTAAAAGAGAAAATTCAATCACTTAATTTGTCATAATTTTCAACAGCAAAATTGTCTTCTGTAATGTGGAGAGAATCTGCTGCGCTGTGTACAACTGAAAAGAAAAACTTTTAGAGAAAAAAAATCCCAAGCACAAAGCAGTCTATCAAACACTTCTATCTAGAAAATACTGGTACTTAATTCTGGTCTTCTTCATGCTCCTTGGCTGAGGATCAAAATTCTTATTTGGACAAAACTCTCACAGCTGTCTTTCTCTAGATTTTTGCCTAAGCAGAAGTGACAAGAATTTGCCATTTTGTACACCAGCCTGGTTTTCTGCACTCTCGCACAAATTTAAGCCACTGGCTTCAGCTGAATTATTTTTGGTATACATTATTGAATGAGAAAGAGCTGATCCCTTGGATTACACATTTTATTTACATAATGTAAATGTAACTCTAAATCTTTTCATGAAATTACCACTAATGAAGCCTAGGAAATTTATTGATGGACTGGGGAAATCTTTCTGTCCTAATCTTCTCTTTTGTGTGTTACTTATTGTAATAGAATCAATAAAAACAACAGTACTGAGAAAGGAAGTAGAAGAAAGAAAACTACTTGGTGGCTAAGCACACAGGCACAAAGGCACAGAAAACAGCAGCACAGGGATGAAATATTCTTTACAGAGGGCTCCTAGCCAAAATGAAATGAACGAGCCATATGAAATTCTGCTTCAACTTTTATATTAGTATAAAGAAAACTGATTTTTAAAGTGTGCTGCATTCAATTATGAGAAAGATTGAAGCAACATATATTTTAGAGTTAAAAGTAAACAAACAATAAGTGAATGAATTAACATTACATGGTAATCTATTTAGAAAATCTGTGTAAGCAGGCCTGACACTGAAACACATTTTGGGAAAGATCCATAAATATGGTATTCAGCTGTAAGAACTGCAGGAATCAGATCCAATGGCTATGCCTGCAATTCTTTAATACAAATGAATATATTTAATTTCTATCTTTCTTAAGTAAAACAACTCTTTTCCATAACAAACTATTTCTTTTTCTGGGAGAAATGTATTTCTAAGTCCATGCCTGTTTACCTTTTAAGGTCTTAAAAAGATTTCTTATGCAACCTCACGAACAGGTGCCTAAATAGGGCAGGGAAACAAAGAGAAAGTGTTGATAAAATACAAACACATCAATAATATTTGTAGTTATTAACAAATATGAATTACAGAAAGATGCTCCAAATCCCCTTTATTTGGCCAACCAGTTCAAAGGAACTACTTGCACTAGGAGAGCAGAGTTTTGGTCAAATATGGGTTCAGATGCACCTTTAAAAGAAGTACAGAAAGTAAGAAGACTCTAGAGGAATGTTTCCCCTGGGAAGAGTGGTTTATTGCAAAAGCAGAAACATAAAAATTGAATCTGAAATACACAGTTCTTACCGAATTGGCTGAAGTCAAAGAAGTTCAGGCGCACTGAAAAGTGAGTGTAAACTCACTTTTATGCTGTATGTGGTGGGGTGGGGGGTGGGGTATGATATATATCTTTCTCTCTGACTTGACTGCAGGCAGAGAACATTCTGAAGGACCTTTTGTTTGATCTCTGGTGGCTGAGTATCCACCTTGGGCTTTCTCCTTATGTATGGATCTACTGAGACGTGCTGCTGTTGAATTCAACGGAATTGAGCCCTAACTGTGATTGGGATATGAGGACACATAATTAGCTGTGTTAGAAAACTGACCCTCAGTCTTTCATTAAGATGGAATTTTACCCTGTAAAATTTGAATTAGTAAAGACATTTTAATCAGGAAAATAAAATAACCAAATGATTCTCCTCTGTTGTTATTTTTACAGCACGGTGAGACAATGGTAGGGAAACTCACTTTAGGTGATATCACTTAATTAGGAAAAGCATCCTAATCAGATCCCCCTCCAATTGCAATAACTGTGGGGAGTCAAGTACATTTCTCTATCAAAGTAGGAAGCTGCACTGAAGTATAGATATTGATAATTTAAACTGTGATACAAGAGCAATAGAAGAGAGGGCACAAACACTAAGACAGCAATCTCCTATTTTCTATACCCCAGTTTCAGGACTGCTTCTAAAAGATACAAGCTACATCTCTTATGACATTTATGCACCTCCACTTACTAAAATAATGGCAGGATCACTACTTTCATATCTAAGACAATTGTACAAAGACTACTCTCATTAGTGATTCAGTATAAGCAACTGAGACCACCTCACTACTTGCATTTCCCTGATATATCTATCCATCTTACTTAGTGTTGCACATTATATATGGGAAACCTGGAGCCTGTTATGACCACAGAGAATCTCTTGCTGGAAAGTTCCTGTGGTTAGCAGCTATACTGCCTGGTACTTTTGCAAGCGCAGTAACCCCATATCCTCTGATTCAATTAAGGCAACTGTGGATTAATGGTAAGTTAAGCCTCCTGTATTTATAAATATGCTTACAGTTTCCCTCTTTACATTTATCTCCAATACTATGAGTGCCCATTAATGATAGCCTTTTACACCATTCAGTTTTTTGCATAGGAAAAGTGGCTTTGGCTTACTGGGTCTGATACTCTGCCTTCTGCAGCACACTAATGCAAAGCCTAGGAACTCCAGAAATCCCCTTCAGTTTCAGAGTAAATCTTAGGGTGTATTTCAGTGAATCAGGTGTTTAGTGAGGCAACTCCTCCCTAACTACAAGTAACCAGGCATAATAAAAGCAGTACAGAAGGGAAAAGGAAATAAATACTAAAGTACTACCAATTACATGCAATTAGTTGCATTGCCAACACCAATCATTGAAAAGTTACAAAACAGGTTTTAAAATAACAATTTTTAATACATGTGTAGAATCCTGTTTATGCATTTACTAAATTTGAGTGTTTGGTTTCCCCCAGAGTTTTCCTAAGCAAACAGCTGCTAGCAACTTCAGCACTAATTGGGGGGGGGGGGGAATCAATGCTTACATATTGACTACATAGTGTATAGTAGATAAAGTTCTTCATCAAAGACTCTGAAATTAAACTGTCTTGGCATAAGATGGTAGGTTTTCTTCTTTGAGGACAGGAGTAAATGTCTAGGTTTTACCATGTTGATGAAAAATATGGAAGTAGGTTACCATACATTCTAGCTAAACTCTGTTCAGAATACACATAAATGATGAGAAAGTGGGGGTGCCATGAGTAAAGAGAGACTATTGCTGATACTCAAACTCTTCAAAACTAGAGCTGATTATGGAGAATTTTAGAAAGATCTCAAGATCTCACATTGAGTAAGTGGCCACTAAAATGGCTATTGAACCTAATGTTGATGGATGCAAAGTAACAAATCTGAAGAAAAACAACCCCTTTATATACAGGTCTACATACGCAAAGATAGGCTTTAAATTAACCAGTGGTGCTGGAAGGAGCTTTTGGCCATCTTTTAGTATAGTCCTCTGAAAATATCAGCTCAATGGTCAGTAATGACACGTGAGGAACATGACAGAGATTACTGGGGGAGATAGAGAAGAAAACAGAAAGTATCTCCGTGTCAATGAACAAATTCATACCGCAGCCACACATTAGACTATAGCCCTACGCTGAGGCCACAGCACAGGAAAATGTCATTACAATGGATTCAGGGAAAAAAAAGAAAGAAAACCAGATCAGAATTATCAGTAAGATAACATAGTTTCCTACCAAGTCTTAGTTCATTACAATAAGACTCTTCAGCTCGGAAACAAAGGCCATTAAAGAATGACATGAGGAAGATGAATAAGGAAAAACAAGTGGGCGTATAGCAAAAGGATGAAGTAGTGGGTTGAAAAGTAACAAAAATAAATGATGCATAAACTTTTTGTGAAATTTATTGTTGCAGGGTTTTATTGGGCCAGAAGTGCAAGGGAGTAAAAACGCCTTAGACAATTTTATGTAATTAAACTCTTCATGTGGTTACTAGCCACAACATGACCTCAGTGCAAGTTTCTGCCCAGGAAATCATTAAACCATTGATTTCTTAGATGTCTAAGGGAAAACACAGTAGTATCATGCTGTATTTCCCCTATTTATTAGATTCTGAGAGTTTTCCATTGAACACTGTCAAATATTGCACCCTTGACCATTTAGATCCAATTCAACAAAGCCATTCTCTGGTTATGTTCATATAAAAATTTCCTGAAAAAATGAAAACTGGCATTTTCAGGTAGCCACATAATTCCAGGAAACAAAAATTCTGAATAAACCTAAATATTAGGAGTTTCCTCATAACATCACGAGATGTGAAAATGTCCATGTGATGACCTGGAGAATCTGTAGATAATGAAAAATTCCAATTAATTTTATCAAACTCCTATGCCATTGTTTTATCTTAAAAGCTTCTGAATTGGCTATTTTTCATCATGGCTCTGCCATGTATCCAACTAATGAGAAACAATCAAAACTAATTTTCAAGAAATGAAATGGCTGAAACCACTTATTTCCAGCCTTTCTGAAGGATTTGAAAGAGAAGAGGAGCTAACAGGACTGCTTTTAAACCACACAGTTTGAAAGACTGCAGGGTCACTCAAAGGTAACTTGCAGACAGACAAAGGATGCTGGAGCAGAACAGATGGGCATACTTCCAAAGCAGAATGGTTCTGTTTAACTTCAAGATCAAATGAAAGAAAATAAAACAGATATACAGAAGGAAAATTCTACAGTTCAGGGAAAAGCTTATGATGGCAGGATAAGAAAGACAAAAATTTCTGCAGAGGCACACTTACCTGAATGTGGAGGGCAAAGAAAGACTGAGGAGGTAATGAAACACCTGTAAAAGTTTGTTATTGTTGGCTGCCCAGGCACAGAGTGACTGATTTCAAAATCTTCCCAAACTTTGTGTTTCTTATTGCTACACATGCCCAGGAAGTGATAAAGGAAAGCCTGGAAAGTTGGAGCTTGAGGTACTCATTTTAATGAGAAACCTCGCAAGCCAAAGCTGCTCTTGCTGGCTTATGGCAGGTGGCCATCAAGAACCCATTTTTGTAAAGGGACTAAAGATGAAAAGTAGATGCCTAGGATACACGTCAGAGGTGCCAAGGAAAGAAGCAGTGCTGCAGATTACTCAGACTGAGGAACACTGAGAGCAAACTGATCCACAAGGCTAGGACCCAGCCATGGAGTGTGTAATGGGATGAGCTTTACTAGGACAGACTTAGAATCAGTGAAATAAAGAATTGAATAGGGGAGAGCAGAAAGCTTGGAGGACTGAAATTTGACTGCCTGTTTGTGTGCAGCCTGACACACTGGAGTGCTGATCTCCTCTAGCCTACAGAAAGTAAAAGAAAAACCAAGCCTCTGCTGACTGTTCCTGTGGTCACCTTGGGTGTGCGTGGCCAAAGGCTAGAGCTTCCTTCCTTCTGGCTTCCACTAGGCATGGAGTGACTGTGTAGAGCACACACTTTGCTCATGCTCACTGGACATCTGCACTTTTAAGTTAATGCAGGAAAAAAAGTCCCTTTGTGGACCCTCTGCTCTACAATGAATTTTGGGGTAAACAAATGTGGTTTTACTGCTCCAACGTTTAAAGTGATTTTCTGTGACATGTATACTACCCATCCATTTTACTTGTAGCATGTACTGAATAACTGATGCCTTGGGGGAAAGATCTACAACTTGATCCAAATCTGCTACTCTGATTGACCAAAGGTTTTTTTTAATCAGCTCTTCTAGCCTGAAGGATCTTCTGAATAAGCTAATACTCTAGAATATCTTTGAAGTTTAATTTCTAAACAGACCATCATTTCCACATGCTCATGTACAAGGACAGCTTTGTTTGCTCCTCTGTATATTCTAGGTCAACATGAACATTACATGTTCATGTTGTAGCAGTGATGGTCTAAGGGTGCAAGTGAGAGCTGATGGATCTGGGAGCAGAGACCTTCCAAGCACAAAACCTTGAATTGTCAGCATTTTTCTAAATAGCGGGTCTAATCAAAGATGTTATCTCTGCAACTCCCACTTCACATATCACAGACCTGCACATTGTTACTTTGTGTTATAGAGTAACACCACCTAGATAAAACTCTTATGTATCTTCATGCTCCTTTTCACTGTTAGAAAAAGATTAAACCATAAATAATATTTTAGATTTACGCTAATCCCAGTAAATATATTTTACTTCATTTTATGAAGTTACTAGAAAGTCTTTATTTGATTTTATCTAATTATCACATAAATGCAGGAACATTAAGTGGGCTGATGTCAGCAATCAGGACTGCTTGTTACACAACATCAGTAACAGGGGCTCAGGTATGAAACAACTGTAATTATAGGTATTTAGCCAAAATGTATGTCAGTTGTAACTGATTAGCTGTGTAATTCTTTATAAGCAATTGAAATACTTTATAAATAAAAATTGCAAAGTTAGCAACCAACCAATACAGTCATAATATAGAAGTTTGATTGATTGTACAATGATACTTAATTCTCTATGTTTTTCTTTACTTATGCTGATTGTAGGAAGCTTCTTCCTTCTTAGAATTCCTTTATTGGATATTTTTGTCCTCCTCTTTTTTTTCTTTAGTTTGTTTGGTTTGCGATTAATGTAATGGCTAAAGAAAGATAAGTCTACATAAGGTTCAGAATACATCTATCTTGTATGTCCATTAAAACTTGATTCATGGCAGACACAAAAAAGTCTCTCAAAAATATTTCATCGTGGTTTCATCAAGCTTGATGGTACAATTAGACAGTACTTTTCACTGGACTAATCAACACATGCATCATTCTGTCAAGTGCTGTATTGCTGGGGCATTTATCCCTTCAACACCATGTTGTGGCTATGGCAGCTGACTTAGCTAGCTCGTCATGGTGAAAACCAACCCTTACCAATATTTAAGTGATTCTTCTTTTTCCTGTATCAACTGTTATTTTAAAATAAGAAACACAGAAGTACAGACAAAGTGCAATGAGATATAGGCTGCACCAGAGTGACATAGGGGTACTCATGTAGTATCAAATACTGACATCCATAAAAACCAGACATACTATCAGGTTCAACCTCAACTATGAGGTTGCATTAACTGAGCTACAGAAAAATGCTTTCCTCTGGAAGGCACATGAAAAACCTGTTTTGGTTAATGTCAGCTATGTCACATTTTATAAACACCACTGAATTATTGCATGTCCCATAGGCCTCTCAACAAGAGTCCTGCAGCAGGTCTCTGCAAGTACCTATTTTTTACCACACATAAAAACTTCAAACATAAAGCCTACTTTGCTGCACTTTAGGTTATTTCTGCATCAGCAGCAGAGCAGGTTTTTGCTTTCAGCAGCTTTGACTGCTGAAACACATAACTGCTGTGCACTTGGAATAGTCTACCTAACACTACACAAAGAAGAATGAGTCAAAACAGCTGCAGTCTGTGGCCATAATGGATATCACATATTTGTACTTAATTTATAATTAAGCAGAGTATGAAAATCATCATCACACACATCAAACACTCCTCCACATCATCACTTACTATCATTTGCCCATAGAGAATGGACTTTTCAGCCAGACTTGTGTTTGCTTCTTGATATTTGTATAACTTGTCCAAAATATTTAATTTAGGGTTAAGAAAGGTACGGCTATACGCAGGTGCTCAGATGCTACTGGCACAGCCAAAATTGAACCACACAGACCATTCATGTGAAAATATTAGGTTGCCTGACCTGAAGTGAGCTGTCACAAACAAGTGTGACAAAAAAAGCATGAGTCACAGCTATGTGCAGCTCCGAAAAGCCCTTGCTAGAGGAAAACATGTGACTTTGCACTTGCTAAAGCAGGGCCACTACAGTTTACAGCTGCTGTCAGCCCTCAAAGCTCTTGCTCTTCACAAACAACAGTACTTTATGCATGAAGACTGTCTCAAGAGCAAGACAGAGGAGCACTGATGGGACCATATTCCATTGAAATGTGCTATTTTATCAGTTCACTTCAGAGGAAACATTCTGCTTTATCATTTACAGGATGTCTCTTAAGCACGTGAAGTAGCAAGAGCTGGGATTGCAGGAGGATGGATAATGCTGCCCAGACTGTACATGCATCCAACAGTTCCCTGCCCCCAGCATTCTCCTCTCTCTCCATCATTAAGCTTTAGTCTCCTGCTGTCACTAGTCCTTCTCCCTCATACCATGATCTTAGCACCACTTGTGTTGCCAGGACAGTGCTAAAGACTTTGAGGAAAAGGTGAAAGGAAAAGAATATGTGGATTGAGAAAAGCCGGCAGGAGAGGCATCAGATGTGCTGCGATTCTGCACTGCCTTCCTTTACAGCAGGCTTTGTTGTTCCTCATGAGGGCATGTATTTTCACAGGGGCACAGCCTGAGGTACCCATTCACTATCTTTTCAGGAAGCCACACTGAAAATCTTCTCTGCATTAGTTGTGTTGACACTGGACTTCACCCTTTCATCACTGGCTGCAAAGAAGGCAGGAAGAGACTGCTGTGAGCTTGGACTGAAGAGCAGGAAGGAGATACACAACATACCCCAGTAAAAACCTCACTCCAGGGGTATTAAAGGGAGTTAAATTATGTTACACCTGAGTTTTCTCTCTCCCCTGTTTCTAAATGCCATCAAATAGGAAGAGATAAATGGGTTAGAAATATCCTGGTAAACGTCAGAAATGGTGTGGTTAGTAAATCATGTAGCTACAGTAACAATGTGCCTTTCTCACAGGCCAAAGACAGGTTCACTGCAGGGGTGGCCCCGAGGATGCTCTCCTGGCACAGGCGCACAGGAGTAGTACAGGGCTGAATGAAGGGAAATTTGTATGACTGCACACACCCTTCCAGCAGCTCAGTCCAAAAGTGAGTGTCCCAAGGAACACTGAACTAGAATGGCCTTTAGGCTCCTCCAGCACTCTCTTCTACCCCTGGACAGTGGTTCAAGCTGACACTGCACACACAATTAAGTAAGTGATAAGGGAATGTTGGGAGGGGACACCCTTCTGTGCAGGACACTAGAAGTCTGGGGCTCTGATAATCAGCTTGATCAGGTCAGAAATGGCTGGAACCCCTACACATGTCCCTCGCGCTCCTCGAGGCTTGGTCATGGTGCCCCCGAAGGCAGTCGCCCTTGCCGGGAGTAGTAAATTGGTAACTGTGAGGTGCTGCTCTGCCTGCGACAGGGCAAAGGTGGCCTGCAGGTACGGGCCGTGCTTCAGGCAGCAAAATGGCT
>NW_005054301.1:7768622-7779108 GCF_000277835.1 Geospiza fortis
GATTGGGGGTGGAAGCGGGAGGCACGGGGACGCGCCGAGCCGCCGGCGGTAATGGAGGGGTCTGTTTGTTTCCATGATTACAGCTATAAATAATAATAGTTAAAAAAAAATACAAACAAAAAAAAAAAACCTCGACGATTTCGGGTGCTTTCATTCTCCCTGCCCCGGGAGTTTCCCCGACGGCGCCCTGCCCCCGGCCGCGCTCCCCTGCGCGCCGCCGCCGCCGTTGTAGCTCAGGAGGATCTGGCGCCAAATCCCGGCACTGCATCCCGCGCCAAACCCTGCACTGCGTCCCGCGCCAAAGCCTGGCACGGCATCCCGCGCTAAAGCCGCGCATGGCATCCCGCGCCAAAGCGCGGCACTGCATCCCGCGCCTCCCGCTCCCACCCGGGGCCGCGGCCGGGCTGGGGCTCCGTGCCCCGAGCGGGCGCACCTGGCGCTGCTCCCGCAGTCGACCGCCGCCCTCCTCCTCCTCCCTAAACATCCCGCTCTCCGGAGTTGCAGATCCGTTCCTTTTTTAAGCCGTGTCCTACTTTGTTTGGCAGGTGAACAAGCCTGAAAATGGATATTACAGCTTTTTATGATATAATATCTCTCTAATTGGTGCTTCATAGGGCCGTGTCTGAATTCTTTTCAATTAAGCCCTAAACTACAGTAACTGTTTCTCTCGGTACATGCTGGAAAAGCCATTCACCAGAGAGGCGACTGGTACTGCACAATTTCAAAGTACCTTTAATGTGTCAAAAATGTTTTGTGAAGAAAGCAAGACTGTAAATGCAATCACCTACATTGGTGTCCCCATTGTTAAGCGTGAGCCAAAGTATTGCTAATTGTCCTGCGTTTTAGCTGGGTTTTTAGAGCATTATGTAGTAAGTACACCGAAGGGTCAATTTGTGAAGTGAAATACTTAGCATGCAAAGCGTAATACAAGATGCTGTGTAATACTTGACCTCTCAGCATAATAAATGTAGCAGTGAAACGCTGTGCATTCAGGATTCGCTGAATAGAGCCTCCGCAGAGGAACAAAACCAGAAAATGTTCTCTTCATTCCTCTTTTTTTTTTTTTCACTAAGCGAAAATTATTCTTTATAATGGCCATTGCAGCAATTAGCCAGCATTTGGGGAGAATAAATGTGCAGAAATAGCAATTTCTTATTTTAAATGAGATTTTTGTATGGAGCCTGCAAATTACTTGGAGGTATATGAATAATTGTTGCCTTAGTTTTATGCTACAGAATAGGGTGTGGGTGGGTATAAAGATTTCCTATTTGCAGTTAAATGTTTAGACATTTTATTATTTTAATTTCACTCTCAGTCTGTCTCGATTGACCCTGCTTTCCCCACTGATCATTTCATGTATACCAGGAAGCAAGTACTCAGATGATGGAAGGTTTCCAATTAGAGCTTTACGGTTTGTGTGTGTGTGTGAGTGTATGTGTGTGTTAGGGAGGTGGTGGGGTGTCGATCCTTTTTTTTTTTTTTTTTTTTTTGGTTGCTTTTTTGTGCGTGTGACATGCAAGTGCAATCAGGTTTTACTCTGGAAGCTACTACAGTGGTTTGAATTTTGCCTGCTAAATCAAAACATTTTAAGAATGTAGCATATTTGATGGGCACTTCTCATTATCCTCTAGAATGGTAAACCTAATTGGAGCTTTATTTACACATTTTAAAGGTTTTGTGCTCTGAAAAGAGAGATGCAAAATTCTTTCTCTTGGGCCTTCCAGATTCCTGCATTGAGTTTTAAGTGGATTGAAATTTTTGTGCTTCACTTGCTAACGTGGGAGAAGTCTTGTGAATATGAAATTAAAACACTTTCAGAGAAAGCATGGGAAGTTCTGACAGCTAGAACCTATTAGGAACAGTTTGTTTCAGAAGAATTAATAAGCTTCAGCACGCATTTCCCTAGAGCCGAGCTGGAAGTTTATACCCTGAATATTGGAACTTCCAGTCCAACTCTCTAAACACTTGACCAAGAGAAAAGCCTGGATAATTAATTTAGATTATATGACTTCTGCTTACTTGATCTAAAACTTTCCTCTGCTGTGTGAGTTCTCTCCCTGCACACTTATTTCCCCCTTGCCACTTATTCTTTCTTCTCTAAAGTGCACATTAGCAAGATTGCAACTGGAAAGTCTGAATTCTTGGCCAGTGAAATGACATAGTCTGAAGACAAGCACAGTTCTTTTACCTAGTCCATATAACTGAATGGCCTCAGAAAATAAGGATTCTTTCACAGAACTTAATAGCGAGAGTTTTCCACACATTTTACATCTTAATAGTGTTTGGGGCTTTGTTTGAAACTTTATTTTATTTTTGGTGATAAATATAATTTCTTTTGAATGATATTAACAATGAGTTAAAATTAAATATGCAATCCTTGTATCTTGTTTATGTCTAATCCTGCAGTCTCTGTGTGTTTCAAAACTCCTTCCACTTCATTAAGGTGTCTTATGTCCAAGGTTTTTTGGCTGTGGTCCTGAGTTCAGTGCAGTCAGTTTGTATTTCATATATCTTTAGAAGGAATTACTATAAAATAAATTTGCTGGTGACCATAAGAAACACACCCACATCACAGTCTCTATACAGGGGTAATTAGCTTTTTAATAACCTTTTTTCTTCTCCTCTGGCATGTCTTTTTAATGGATCTCTTTGATAGAAGATGAACAGCTAGTCTACAAACTGAGTCGAACCAATGTAGAAATTGCCAATGAGCAAAAACATAGCTTCTAGAATGAATGTTTGGTAAATCAAAAGTATTGCTATTAGTGCCTTATGCAGAATTTTTCCTCTTAATTTACTCAGTGATATTAGAAAAAGATTCCATGAGTTTATGCACTGGTAAAAGCATAGGCTCCGCATCAGTGATGGTAATAATTACACTGCAATGTCATATTTGCCATGTAATTTTGGCAGCCTGACCACAATATTTTCTGTGAAAATCCAGATCATCTTTGGATTTTTAAAGAAGCTTATCTACCGCAGAAAACATCCATTCTAATTCAAACTTTGTACTTTTTTGAGTAGCAATGTGTTCTCATTTGAGTTGGAGTGTGCTCACTCATCTAAGTTTTCAGTTTTCACATTGCATGAAAGCTAAAAAGAAATCTCTGGCTAGGTTCTCTGCTGAACTATATTCTCTTAGGTCATTCATTTTGCACAAACAAACTGTCTTCCAGAGATATATATTACTCTGCAAATAAAAATTTTGGCTGTCTCAATGAGTGGAATCCATGGGACTAGCTTCTAGCTTTCAACCATCCCAGAATATTACATGAAATCAAGAGTTATTTGCTATGTGAGCAATATGTCCTTCAATTTTTTCAAGGTATAGATAATTAGATTCACAGTATAAAGCAAGCTTGTCTTAGCAGAAGATAGAGAAGACAGCAGACTCAGTAAATTATTAAAAATTTCCCAGCATGGTTAAAACTTCCATAATTCAAAATGTAGATTCCAAAGATCAAACAATAATTATTGCACACATTATAATCTCCACAGCATACCTCCTGTATTTTACTTTTGTCTGTGCCTGTTGCTGGGAGTGTGATGATGACTGGATATACTAGACTACTCTTGAGTAGTCTGTTATATTTAAATAAAAAGATCAACTCATTTTTCATTACCCAGTCATGACTAGTGTCTTCATAATAATAGTTGTAAGCAAAAAAAACCCCAAACACCTGTGCTTTGTGATGCACAAAATGTTCCCATATAACATGTTTTCAATATACATTATAAAAGCTCCAGTATAATACGGAAATCTGTAATGGATTTTTGTTTCTACAAAGTCTGGAACAGCACAGTCAATGGAGCAACAGAGAACACATCGCTTCTTCAGCATCTTTGTTCTTTTGTGCCTGTTAGTTTTTCATGTGGTATATAAGGAAAAGTAGTAAAGGACTATGAAAATTAAAATTAATCATATTTTCAAACCAGTCTGTGTATCTAGGAAATCTAAGGACTTGGTCAAAGCAAAGCCAAATCTCTGACAGTCATCAGCAGTACTGTTCAGCCAAAAAAACATAAGTGAAGGAAGTACCTTTTCTCCTACCTCAGTTTGCCCTGCCTTAGCTACCTTTATGACAATGATACTTATACCTTTCAGTACTTCAATGGTTAATTCTCTTATTTAAATAGTTAAAGAACCTAAACTAATCTAAGAAATAATCAGCAAAAGTCCTTAAATTTGGTAGGTGCTTACAGATATGATGTCTCTTATAATTTATTGATCCAAAAGCAACCAAAACTAAAATTCTGTATCTTTGCTGTTTCATAAATAACAGCAATAATCTTCAGAGATACAGGAATATTTAATTGATGCAGGGCAGCCAATAGCCTGACATGATATTTAGCAACAGATACACAATGAAAAATGGTCACCTAATGCATTGGATTAACCTGATTTTCAAAGTAAACACACGTTTCTCACTGCTTTAGAAAAAATTAATTTACTGTCACATATATATATATGTGTGTCTCATTTAGGAAACTTTTAATCTATTTATATATGCTTATCCATTTCAAGAAAGAGGGAATTAAGTCTTCTCTTAAGGTCAAGTTATTTGCTGGGAAAAAATCCCAAAAAAACTCCTCAGTTGTGGTAAGATGCATCTACTATCTGGTAAAATAAATTCAGCTTCTTTATAGAGATAGTCAATGATGAAAGTGGTTAAGCATTGCCTGATAATATATATGTTTACAAAATGACTTAGCAAATAAATAAACAGAAATAGTTTACACAGAGAAAATTTCTTTGTTTCAACATGCTCCATTCATTAGTGGCTCCTGCTTCTGTAAAACTGAATTATGCCTGGTAGGCAAGATGGTTCTTTTGATTCATTCACTTACTACTAGATATTAATGAGGAAATTTTCATTTGGAGAGAGAAAAGGCAGCTTTATAGATGCTGCCCATAACTGCCTCCCTTCAGTGTTCTTGCAGATTCACCCCCAGGTATAACTCTTACCCACAAGTAGACATCATGCACATGGTCAATTAAGAGACTGAATCAAATATTCCATTCACAAAAATAACCCGTATGCTGTGACTTCTTAATTCTTTCATTTAAGCAGATCCATAGTGTAAAGAAGTGTAACTGATGGTATACTTAACTGATTAAATTGAAATTTGTCAGAGAAAAAAGTCTCTAAACAGGTGTTGGAAAATAGCTTACCAGAGCATTAACCTGGCCTTCAAAGGTAACCCAAGGATGTGTATTGTATAAGAAAGGATGGAGGGTTGGGAAGATATCAGGATGAAACATTTAAGGAAGATCTACATGGCTTGTCTTTTGGCTTCTACTGAGTGTTTTCCTTCCTGCAGTTTCTTCTAAACTTTTAAAAACTGTTGTACTGTTAAATTGATTAATTTTCCATGAATTATGGAATATGCTATCAATGTGGGTCATTTTACCTCTTAATCCAGCTTTCTGATATATTAATACCACATGTGATATTTTCTTCAAGATTTCTCTTAACTCCCAACATAGGCCAGATAGTTCTATGAGAAATACGCTTCCTTATACCAGAGGTCAAATTTCACTCCAGTTTTATGTTGTCAGCTCTGTATGAAACCAGCAGGAAATGTATGTGTATGGCAGAGAATGGAATTAGCTCCAAGACTGGATATGTCCCGTTAAAGGACAAAAGTCCTTCAGGTGTCAATGTTTATAAGAAAAAAGAAGACAACCTATAAATGTGGGTAGATACAGATATAGATGATATAGATATATGCAAAGCAGCAATCACATCAGCTTTAAACTAAAATTGTCAGTAAAATGAAAAAATAAGCATCAACTATACAGCAGTAGAGGAGCCAATACATGAAATCCAATACATGCAGTAAATGAAATGGGAAAGAAGTCAAAGGCACTCAAAGATGATGTTATAAAATGACAAAAGATAAACAGATTAAAATTAAAAATTGGAGTAGCTTTATTTGCCATGACAAAGTAAGCATAAGATGCATGAAAGTTGTCCCTTTCAATCTTGTTTCTTTCTGTGGAGCATCATAAAGGTATCCAGTTTTTTTCTGTGAGTTTGCAGATGAATCCTAATATTGCAAATGGATGAGATCTGCTTTTTGAATGAGACCTGGCTTCAGGTTGAGATCAAGTGGAACCATTGATTTACCATAATCCAGTATAAACATATAAATAAGGACCAGTTCATCCACTAGAATCTGTGTATTTATGAATTGTGACAAACTATTAAGGACTATTGAGTTTTTCATGAGATCAAATCTGGGCATGTTTCCTTTGGCCACAGTATTAACTCCAAATATCTCATATAACTCCAAAACACTATTATGTTTCTCCATATATAAGGATAGATAGATAGATAGATAGATAGATAGATAGATAGATAGATAGATAGATATAGATTGATAATGTGTGTATACATATGTGCATTTATACAACTCTTCTATTATTAAAATATATTTCTTCATGCAATGATAACTCTGAATCCCTGAAGAGGGCTATGTGTTACATAGCATTCATTATATATATAAACAGAAAAAATTTAAAAAATATAATGGTTATATATGTAACACTATGTTTTAATACATTAATTCATCTAATGGAATTCATCAATAGACATGAAGAGAAACTGAAGTCTGGGATATTGGTTATGCAGTTAAAAAAATTTTTTTAAATAATAAATAATCTGTCAGATTAAAGTGGAACTTTGACTTAGTACAATAGGATTCATAGCTGTGTTTTTCTTTTTTAGCTGGTAAAACCCCTGAACTTTAAGTACTTTTGCTATGAAACGGTAAGCATTGCATGGGTTAATTAGCTGTAACTTCATTTTCCTCACATATTTCATCTGGAAAGCAAAAATTAAGGATCAAGAATTAATTAGCTATGTACAAACTACGAAAAATTGTTGAGGCAAGTGCTGTCTTGGTAATTCATTACTATATTTAGCATTGTAATGATTAGATTTTAAAAGAAACAAGCTAATTAGAACATTTTTCCAAAGTCACACAGAGGTCAGAGATGACAGCGACCTTATGTAAAACGGAGACTAAATATCTGCTATTCTGCACATTGTATAGAACTGGTACAGTAAGGCTAAAGCCTTTTCCTGTTCAATGAGTTGGAATTAAACATGCTAATTTGAGATCTCCTTCAAGTATTTTATTTAACTACTTTGGCCTTTAATTCCTTTATGTTGCATCATTTAATGTAATGCTATTTATATATACGAAGCATGTTATACTTATTAACCAATGTGCAAAAATCTAAAGTACAGATTTTATGTAATGGGCTAATTACAGGACTTTAAAGCCACCTACTGAGTTTTGCTAAGCTTAACAACAGGTTCACTGAACTGGATAAATTTATTCAAACTTGTGGAAATGAATCCCATTCTATGTGCAACCGTACTGGGAAAACACACAAATTATACCTCAATACCAGTTTAATGGGTCAAACAGTGAACCTGAATACCAAACTTATCTACAATCTTGCAACAGCAGAGAAGCTATAGGCCCTGGGTGAGAAGAGGAAGTGCTCATTCATAGTTTCTTCCTCAAGTTTGTAAATAACTCCCACTTGGTACATGGGACAACCCAGATTTTCAGTTGTACAGTTGGTGTAATTTCTTATGGTGGTCTTTGAAGCTGCAATTTTAAAATGCAATAAGTTTGTCATATGCAATTGTAGAAGAAATACAAAAGATATGTTCCTTTGGTATATCTTCCTATTACCCCTATTATATATGTGATTTATTTATTTATGTATTAATTTATTTGAATATACTTTTAAAACTGAGTTTACTTCAGTCAGTCATTTAATATGCATCCATTAGCTCTGAATTTCATCTAAATTGTGTGTTTATAAATTGAGTCAAATATAATCAAAACTCATCACCTGGATCTTTGTCAAAACGGAATGAGATCAGAGTCATGCAAAAAAAAATCTTTTATTACCGTACTTTAAGATAGCATTCAACTTCTGGCTTCACTATCTGAAGAATTTAGAAGATGCTTAGGTTTCCTGCTTATTGTTTAAAGTTTTCAAGAAATTCATGAGACTTCTACTTTCCTTGGATATCCAAACTTACTTCATTAATTTCCATCAAGTAATTCTGGATTTACTTCAGTGGAATTCAGCAAACTAGGTTCCCTAGTATTCCTCTTTTTCCCCAGCTTTGAACGCTATTCAAATTAAAGCCAAATGAAAAGGTCAGTTTTCTTATTCTAGCCATAACCTGTCCTTCAAAAATGACAAAGCAGTTTGCTATTTTAAACACCATTATAGTGTAAGGTTCATATGTGATTTTTTCATTTCCATTGTTCTTCAAAGTATCACACAGATTATCTAATAAAAATCTTTCCTCAGAAAATGAGTATTCTGTTGCTGATATTTTATGTATCTATATTCTGTTTTGGATAACTATGCATAATCTATTCAGTGGCTGACATTTGGGTCTTGATAGATACATTCAAGCATGTACTTTCAGGAATAATAATGTCAGTGCACTGTGTTCTACAATGCGTGCAATGAAAATGTGCCTCATAAAGCCCGTAATTGTTGCTTAAGTTACAAAGATGATTTTTTTCCCAGTAAATGAGGAACAAGCCACATAATCTTGCTAACACTATATGCCCAGGAAAGAAGAGTTTAAATAAGAAATGCATAAATTTAGCAGACTGCTGTAACAAATGAAATGGTGTACCATTGAAAACATTTGAGGCAATTAATCAATGCTGTGTTTGCACATATCATTAAATATATTATACTAAGTTTAGATTTGATTTCTATGCCTCTTTTATAAAGAGTTAAAAGAAAATACATTTGAATTCATGCTGATACTGAAAACATGCTCCTAGCTCCTAGTTTCTTGGATTTCGAATCATTTCCATTAACAAACAGCTATTTGCCCTCTAATAAAATATGTCATTATGCGTCATTCACATCACACAAAAGAATCACTGAAAAATCGCCCCAATGATGGCCAATAATTACACATTTTGCTCCTGCACGAGCAATGAAGAAATCTGTTCATTGGAGAAAGCAGGTGCTGGGGCATCATGCTAATAGTCAATGTGTGCCACAGTAATTAGCCATTGCAATTGCTAAAATTAACAATTAGCTAACATGCAATTCTCTTTTTGCAGGCTGCAGTTTACTTTGTATAATCCTTGTATGTTCTTAGTAATTATTCTGACAGCTTATTATTTTTATTTTTTCTGGTTTGAACACAGCTTTAACATTTGAATCAGTCTACCCAAATGTTCAACAGGCAGTATGAAACAACTGCTTCACTAGGCAATTTCTAAGGAACAAATTTGTTTTTATTCTCAACTTTGTATTGTTCAAGAAATACACAATTCTTTTGTAGAGTAAGAACTTCTCATCTTATTTGAGAGCTTGGGACCACAGTGAAGGTCTTGAGGTCTTGAGACTTTTTTACGCTGGTAGAGCATAGAGGATCATCCCAACTTTTCAGAAAAATTACTATGAATTAGTTTCTCTGAAGCTTGGTTTCCATCCATTGCTTCGTGACCAGCGGTTGTCTGCAGAGCTGTTGGTGGCACTCTGTGGAAACTTGGCAGGTCACAAAGTTCTAATTCTCTTAGTTACTACTGTCAGCTAAATAGCACAAAAAGAATCATGGCATATACCAACCTCTCAATGATTGTCATTTGAAAATGTGGTTGTGTTATCCCTGGAGCTCTTTGATTTAAAATGTCTTCATATTCTATTTGGAATTCTTCAGATTCATCACTAGCGTGTGTTTTGTATTGTAGAAATAAAAAGAAACCCCACACCAAAACCCACAACCCAAACTTACTGTGATAGTAAGGACCACCATGCACAAACTAATGGTATGTCCTCATCCTGAATGCTATATGTTGGTCTTGCAAGCCATCTCAAAAGAGAGTAACAATAGACGTAGAAAATAAATTCAAGAAGGATGAGCTATGGTGTGGAATGGCATTTGAATTGGGAAAACTAAACAGACTGAGCAGTATTGAAAATATTCCTGACTGAGATGCAGTAGTGGCTTAAACTTTTTCAGGTGTTGTGGAGAGAGTGAAGAAAACTAATTTTGTCTTCTTAAAAAATAGTTGAGGCATCCAACCAAATTGAGGGGCAATAAATAAAATCATTCAGTTTAAAAGGCTGAAAGAAATAATTTTTTCTTATGATGCATAATTGAGTTGTGGCACTTCTTGGCACAGGAGGGCATTTGGGCAAATGGCCAAAAGAGCAAATGTAGGTAAGTCCCAAGCAGCACCCATGATTTACTCAAAAGTCTCTGAAACCGTCAGGATCTGCCACTGTGTTGCAGGAAACCTCTGTCCACACATACATGGCTTTTTCTCGAATATCTTACATCTCATTCCAACCCATTGTTACAGAGAGGATTCCAGAGCTAGACTGAACTTTGGGTTGACCTGTTCTAGTCATCTTCTGTTTCACAAATTGCATGAAAACCTCAGTAATGGGCTATAACAAAGATATTGAAGACTT
>NW_005054301.1:7779118-7781691 GCF_000277835.1 Geospiza fortis
CAACTCAGTTGAAATCAATGAAGGCTGAAGTATTTGCATAGGCAGATGATACCCTGTTTTGCTTTGTGATTTCTTTAGTATTAGTAGTAGACAGGTAGAGATAACTGGACCCACTGAAAATACTTACAGGCTGCTAACCAGAAGGGATATATTCTTCTCCAGAACCTGCATAATTCCAGGGACTCCAGTGGAATTCTTCCCAATTTTATAGGTGTAAGTGAGAGGATAATAAGGCTCAGGGAATTTATGTAATCTTCTGTAATCAGTGTGGCATCTGTATCTGGCACCAAACCAAGAGCAGCTTTTTAAACAGTTCTTTAAAGCTCTTCCATGTTTTAAAAATATTTTAAAATTTTATTTGCTCCTGTGCATGCTAACCAGCAAAGTGTGTTAGACTGAAGTAATATATCTCAGCAACTGTAGTTTTTTGCCTTAGTTTTTAGTAAAAAAGCTGAACACAGATGGAGTCAGAAAGCAGTGACAAAAACATTCTCTGAGATCAGTGGGATTTTCCCAAAGAAGACAGTGAGGTAGGAGAGAGAAACTAAACTACAGCATCCAAGCTTTTACTTAAGACAATAAAGGCAGAAGTATCAGTTACAAGAGTCAGGATCTCATTCAGGCATATTTTGACTCTACCCAGCACACTAGGCTCGGTAATTCTGTGACTTCCATGCAATATTACAATCAGTGCTAGGAAGCAACTAATAAAAATGAGAACGGAAAACGTATACCATTTCTGAGGAGCTATCTGTTATTGAAGGTAATATTCTTGATGATCATGACCTCTGTGGACTGCAATAAAAATATTTTCATATATTTCATATGAGAAACAAAACTCTAAAGTCTCAGAAAAAATTAGCCACTCATGGGCGGTTTAAGCATCTACATCAAAGAGGGCAATCATCCAAGTTTATATCTTAAAGCCACAGGCACTCCATGCCTAAAGACACTTACATTTTAACTGGAAAAAAGTCTGTGCACATCTAGATTGCTGTTTTTATCACACTAAGAATCTTTCTGCTGTCAGTGATAAGCAGAAGTAGTAGTAAACTGAGCTTCACAGCGGCCCTTGACATAGGTATATCCTATGCAACCTCTGTGGGGCAAAGGGCAGCACACAGGAGAGTGTGATTTTAACTTTGCTAGTCAGGGTTAATGAAAGTTCACAAACTTATATTTCAGTTTCACCACCAAAAGAAGAAGGACTTTTATTAACATACTAAAGTGATGTGTTGGGTAGCCGAGGAATTGATACACACCAATTTTTGCTGCTTCTGATACCAAAGTAGAAAACTGCCCCACAACAGATTTTCTACCTGGTACAATTTTTCCCAGTCTAGTTCAACAGGAAGTATGTGTCAGAGACAAAAAGTTTCAAATAGATTCTGGCCCTTGAATTTGGTTTATATAGGTAAAAGTTCAGTGTGCATTTTCATAGGTGCTTCTGAAGATTAGGAAACTTAAAATAACCAGAAAAGATAAGACTTTTAGTTCTTCAGTGAATTATACCTGTTGGATAAACTACAAAAGTACTGTCATGGAGAGAGGACTTAGGACTTCTTCAGCTTGAGCAATTGTTCTGAGTGCTAGGCTCAGTCATGTATCTCACCTTCCTGCTCTCTGTCCTAGCACACTTCCAGCTCTTTTCTAAAAAGTGGAACATTTTCCACAGGGACATTGGCTATACTTCTTTTGGTGGGCTTGATGACTTCCTTGAGTGCATGGAAGTCTGAGTACATGCAGCTGTCTTTTGTACAGAGGCCTTCATATGGTCAAAAGGAAGGTGTGGCCCTTGGCAGGTTCTTTACTGGGTGCTAAGAGGTCAGAATCCTGGGCCACCCTGCAGCATGTACAACTTTGTGGACCTAAAGTATAAAACTTGGTTATTTGAACCCAAGAGAGTAAGATTTAGAAGAAAATTTAGGAAACTATTTCCTCTTTTGGTTCCCCAAGTAAGCAGAAAAGAAGATTTCACTGGAACACACTAACTACATAATCACCTTACAGACAACATCTTGTTGGGTCTTGAATTCATTAGTGAAGTATCTGTTGGTTGTGATGCATCCCATGGAGTTTGTTTCACAGCAAGCCCTACAAATAAGGAGGAAAACTAGAATCACTTCTAATCATTGCTTCATTGTCATGTTCCACATAATTTTGTTGAGAACTAAATGCCATGTCTCAGTCTTGGGGGAGACAAAGGAGGGGAAATGAAAAGCTTAAGCTTGCATAGCAATAATAGAAATACACAGCACATAGAAGATTTCTCTGAATTGAGGAAAATTCATCATCTTAACACAGTAATCTACCTTTATGTGTATACTTCATTGATATAGATCAGATCAGATCATCCCCATTAAAGCCATCTCAAGTTTCTTCAATAGCACACAGTGGTCCAAGTGATGGGCGCTAACATGCTATTAGGAGGGTTCAAGTAATATCATATTAGAAGAATTGTTTTTATACTACTCACATTTAGTCCAATCTGATATAATGGTTGCAATTGGAGTATCATCAGACACTAATCTTACTTCTCAGTAGCTACTGACATTTTTCTGTCAGCATTCCTG
>NW_005054301.1:7781741-7787818 GCF_000277835.1 Geospiza fortis
TGCTTAAAAATGTTCGTTTTGAGGACATTTGGCATGACCTGAAATTCACAATGAATTAAAGATAAGTCACAGATGTTTTATATCCCACTGCAAAAGCTTTGAGAGCAGCAATTTCAAGATCATGAAAGATCATGAGATATTGAGTTTAAAATTGATCTTTGGACTAAACTGAATATGACCACTATTGTATCATAGTCCTTTTTAGAAAAAAATTATAAAAATTATCATATTCATGCAATTTGCTGATATTTACTCATATTCATCTCTATAATAAGTCAGCAAAAAATACCAATATAGCATTAGGAATTTTAAATTCTGGCACATGGGACAAAACATAGATTTTTGAGATCCCTTGGTGCCACTGGTACAACATGAAGCTTTAGGACACTTGGACCTTAGCATGGCTCACCTGGCAATGAAACTTCAGTTTCTTGTTGAAATAAAGTATAGGTTCTCAAGATATAAATCAAGAAAGTTGATGGATTCACAGGGGAAAGCTTCTGAAAATCAATAAGAGATTTACTGTTGGCTTCAACAGGCTTTGGATCAGGCTTAGGTCAAGATCTTCAGTTACATGAATGATACATGGCTGATCTCTCTGTGAAAGACACATATCAAGGACATGAAATCATGATTCCTTAGACCCTGCAAGTAACCTAAATGCCTATATGTAATTTCATTTTTACTGGGTCTCAATACAGGGGCATAAAATACAAAGCTAAATAATCTCCAGAACCAAGACCAGTTATGGAACAATGAAGTGTATTTTATTTTACCATCATACCTGTTAAAGATATACTAAGATATACATTGTCATATACACCTATGCTAAGATCTACTAAAGATATAATAAGATATACATTTTTTAGCTAAGAATATGAAGGCATTTGAAATTAATTATAATTTAATAGCCTCAACTATGTTATAGAAATTTGTCCTTTGAAAGGAACAACACTGTTAATTAAATGGACTCACTTTTTTTGCAAACCAAGGTAGATGTAAAAGGCAAAATGGCATGGTCTCCAGAATCTGCATAGTATGGAGTAAATGTCTTGCAGCGAAAGGACAAATATATTGTAAGCTTCTTTATTTAAGATGCTGCTGTATATAAACCAAGGTATATAAAATTATGCTTCCTTATATAGAGACATCTAATCAAACAAGAGCGAATCTACTGCCAACCACTTCATACTGTTTTGTGCTTTGATAGTAAAGGAAAGCCAAGTTTTCAGCCTGGGTCTAGCCTGACTCAGGCCATAACTTGTGAGTCCTGCTATTCTAACCCTTTCTCTTGATCTGCTTTTCAGCATGTCTTAGAGTACACAGCTCAAAGCAGCAGGGGAGTTTCTTAGCAAAGGGCCACCCACTTGCATATTATTCCTTCCTTGCCTGTGACATGACACAAGAACAAAGTAGACATTAACCGCTACATTAAACCCAGAAGGAAAGTAATCAGTAACCTGTTATTCCCTTAATAAAGGGAAACACATGCAGTGTGAAATCCAGAAGACTAATCAATAGCCCCAGACAATGCAATGTGCCAAACAAATTGCAAATCAATTAGAATCCTTGTTTTCTTTGAAATGGTTCACTATACCTAAAGCAATTACTCGTTCATTAGACCTAATTTAACAGCATGACTGCCCTAGCAACAACTGGCAGCGTCTGGCTATCAAATGGAAGAATGGCAGCTTATTTCTGTCTGTCTGTGAGTCTAACGCCAATCAAAAAAAATTGAATTCCTTTATATAAGAGAACTTCTCATTAATGGGTAAAATATTTTCTGTGAAGGAAGAATCAAGTATCTGGTTTGATTATGGTTGAGTTTGGTATTGTTAATTAAGTAAGGGAATAGATGTAGGCGCTGTATGAAGAAATTCTGGAATTCTTAATATGTTTCAGTAAGTCCCAATGCTAAGATATGCAAAAAAGGGGAGGAAGTTTTATATCTCCTTCCATAAATCCTTCGGGCTTTGGAAAAAACTAAGTCCTAGATGTGTTTGCATCAGCAGTATGTTTACCGCAATTGCAATGGCACAATAAGATTAGCGTGGTCCAGCACAGGATGATACAGATTTGCTAAATGGTCCATAATCCCTTTGATGGGCTCAGAGGGCATTCAGCATTTGATACAAACCCTCCCTATTGTCTTCCCTTGGCATTGGATCAGGCTCCTAATACCCTAACTACAGGTTTAAAGGGACGTTTTGATATTTTGTTTCCTGCTCTATTCAGTGTTATACGATAATAACATAGACATATGGGCCTTAAGAGATTTTTTTAAAGCCTTTAAGTTTTTAATATGTGTTCCTTTTTCCTCCCTCCAAATCTGAAACTCATGAAAGCAATTTTTTCCTCTTCCTCTGCTGTGGTGCACAAAAATCTCAAGACAAAAGGGATGTACCCAAAATGGGATCGGTTGGCAGGAAACCACCTTCAGGAGAGGGAACTAGATGCCTTGCCATGCTTGTAGCACAGATATTTCTAACCCTTACAGTGAATAAAGGCCAATAGGAATGTTTCATACCTTTAGTGATTGGTACCAAGGATGTTTTTAGGACCTAAAAACAGGTCCAGAGTTAGCTGTGACTTCCTCCTTTTTACTCTAACTGGGGCAATGTACTGCACTGTCAAGTACACCTAGGGTTAAGAGCGTGCACTAACAAAATGTTTGGGATTAAACCCCCTACAATTTTAGCCTGTAAATTTAACCACCTTTCCAAGAGGGTTATTTTTAATGGTCACGATTTGAAACCTTTATATTGTTTATTGACCTTTAAGGATGTCATGTTCTTCTATAAAAATCCTTGTAAACTCTTCAGTGTATATATATGAGCATATATAAAAATATACATAGCCTAAATATATATAGCCTATACATATATAGCCTAAATATATATGTATATATTTATAGCCCCAGTTGGAGTATATTTTTGTATTAATTGAAGTAATTTCTAATTTCCCGCAGATAAAAAAACCCTTCAAAATTATTTTAGAAAGCCTTTAAACATTTTGAGTCTATATTTAGTGTCAAGTTGATTTAATTACTTTTAGAACAGCTGCTGTTACAGGGAACTGGAGCTGTTAAAACTGACCGTAAGTATTTATCTGAAGATATTCAACTTCAGTGTTCAGTCTTGTAGGCCTGATAGACTTTATCCTTCTGGGTCTTGCCATCCTTTCTGGTAGTGTAATACTCTCCCCCACTGTAAAGAGTATTAGTGAGATGATATTTTAATTTTGAGAGGATAATTTTTAATTTTGAGAGGAGTTTTTCTGGAGCTTTGTCTCTTATTTTTGAGGTCATCAAGAGCTGATCAGGAGATGGAAATGTATGAGGTAAGTGCAGTTATCATAAAAATATAATAAATAATCACAGTTCCATATTTTACCATATATACTTTGCATCTGCATGTATGTGCATATTTGATGTTTTGCTGTAAATTCAGAGTTGACTCATTGTTCCTACCATCTTACACAGACCCAAAGTAGTTGAGCTTTGTCTGCTGGAGCTTAATGTGGTATTAGAGACCCAAGCAATGCTTGGGGTTGCAACTTGACTAGCAAGCACAAATATGAAGATCCTGTCAGAAAGGCTTGAGGACACTGCATCCAAGTATTTCTGTATCTTCTGGGATTTCTGAAGGCCAGTCTTTTCCTTGGAGCACAGCCTAGAGAGTCATGAAAGGCACCAGGAATTTAAGGAATATGAAATTAACCACCTATTAACTTATATCCTTAATACTTTCAATAAAAGTAGGACAGTTGTTCATGCCCTCACTTTGATGGAAACCTTGAATATATGTTCACCTACATTTTTTTTTTCAAAACAAAAGTAGCCACTAAGCAATGGACATATAGTTCCTATCTTTGTATCTCATTAGAGCCTATGTGACTTAAGATATGCACCAGCACTCTAGTGTGCAGGTATGGCAGCCTGAAACATGTCCTAAACGGTTTCTTCTTGTTTTGCCAGCATTTGGAACACAACAGAATCTGAAATTAGCCAAAAGACATCTAAACACTTGTAACTGAGATACAATCATTGCTTGGCTGTTGCAAAGTAACCTTTTGATACACAGTCAGTTGTGCCTTTTCATTTTGTGGGATCCCTCACAGGTGAACTCTGTATTTTTTGTATTTATCAGATTTCAGACATTCATTAGATTTTAGTACTGCTCTGTTTTGGAATTGAAGTCCTCTGTAGGTGACTCTGTCACTTTCTCAATTTGGCCCAGATTTTGAGGCAAGGCCTGAGAATATCTGCCAACTGTCTCCATGCCATAGCATCAGGGTGAGGGACCTGCTTATTGGCAGGTCTAGTCCTGAGTTCCTTTATCTTTCCCAGATTCCATGACCTGGTTGGTGGGAAACTCCAGACAAACAAAATGTAGACCAGGGAAACTCGTTGTGTATTTAATCTTGTGAGGATGTTTCTATGTGCAGTGCCCTGACACCTAGTGGATTACATTTAGACCTTTCAAAAACCTCTGAGCAGATGACACTTTGGAGTCTCTGTATGTCATATAAAAGGGCAGGAGCATATATTGATCAAGGTGATGAACCTACTGTATGTGGAAAGCACCCACACACAACCATTAAGGGTAATTGCTGCTGTTTCTTCTTATTCTTTTATGTTCTTTTTTTGTCTCTTATTCTATATGTTATATCAATTTTACAAACTTGAGTAGGAACCAGCACTTTTTGCTCAGCAATTACAAGTGCATTATTAAGAGCTGTAATAGACAAGTTGAAATGACTGTGGTGCATTTAGGAATATAGCTATTCCACTTCCCATGCCAAGGGTAAGCACCCCTTGATCAGATGTTTCAGAACTCAATATATATTTGTGCCTCAGATTATCTTATCTTATCTTATCTTATCTTATCTTATCTTATCTTATCTTATCTTATCTTATCTTATCTTAATCTTTCAGCATCTCAGCTTCATACTCCACATTATTTCTAAAGATAAGATTCATTTCACCACAATTAAGCAGCCTAAAAGTGATGCACCCGACCTGCCAGTCTTTTAGAGTCCTTTTGCAGCTACAGAAGATAGTCAAGAAATTCCAGACACTGTTAAGATAATTGAGACCCACACTGCGCAAAGTGTGCATTTCATATTTAGATTAGTAGCAGATAATGCACATGATAACCACAAATCATCCATACATTTATGATATATAATGGTTTTTTTTTAGTTAGACTCAAAGATTTGGTATTGGACTACAGCTTCCCTTGAAAGATAATACAACTTTGCTTTTTTTTTTTTAAGAGTGGTGTTGGGGAGAATATAACTGGAATATTTTTTTATCTTTTAAAATAAACATTTTCTCTAGAGGATTTAAGAGTAACTGAGGACATTATTTTCAAATAACAAAGCATTTGTCATCTTTGTCTGACTTTACTCATATAGTTTAAGACAATTCCTCAGTAGTCACAGTTAAGTATTACTTTTCTCATTCATGGTTGGCAATGCACACATAGGTGGCAATTGGATTTCTTTGTTGTCTGTTTGTTACAAGGGTAATAGGACTACAAGGGATCTCAAGATGTCCTCACACTGATCTTCCAGCCCCAAGGCAGAATCCACTCTATCTTGAAGTTGATTAGGCAAGGAAATGTAATCTCTGTTTTGTGTTCTGGTAATTAAGCATTTTACAAAGATGTGGCTGTGGCTAATCTGAAGAATGACTATGCATATACATATGTATGCCGTGATGAGGCATCTCTCAATGTAAGAACGAACTGGTCCTAATAGAGCTGCACATGTTCCTGTCAATGCATACCTAGCAGTTATATTGATAATGTATGAGTGAAAAGGAGATGGGATTCATCCTCTCATAGTGGCACTGGCTCAATAGTGAAAAAAACTTACTTCAGTGTCTCAATGGACATATGTAAAGAAGAACCCAGAGAGACAGAATAAAGAGCATTCAGAAAGAGACTTTACTCTTTAACACTTTTCATATAATTCCACTCCTTATAAAGGCTGTTTTCAGGCTATTGAAAGGGCTTCTTCCAGGCTATTGACAGGGTGATGACAATCACCCAAATTGTCCTGTTGTTTTAATT
>NW_005054301.1:7787828-7794445 GCF_000277835.1 Geospiza fortis
TTGGGGATTGAATAGCAAAAAAGTCCATATTTTTTCAAAGCTTTTACAGCATGGTTCCTCATCTCTGTTGGAATCTTTATTATACTCAGCATCATAGTGAGGCCACTTTGTCATCTTTGAAAGGTCATAGAGATCAGGGGAATGTCCCTGATAACTGAAGAAGGCCAAATGCTGAATCCATCTTAAAAACAAGGGCAATCTGGGAAAGTACAGGCCTTGTTTCAGTCACCAGGACAATCACAGAATGGCTTCTCCTTGGATGAATATATGGATGTAGGAAGATAGTGGTTACTGGAAAGTCAGCAGTTAAAATCATGCTTTTCCAAATTGCTTTTGATGATGGATTTGTTGATGAGGGGAGTGCAGTGGATGTAATTTATCTTGTCTTTATCAGAACCTTGGAGAATCCCTCCAACATCCCGGTGTCTGAGGTGGAATGTTAGGGTCTCAATTGTTGAACAGATGGCTGAGTAAATAACTGTTTGGGTGACCAGGCTCAGCTGGTAGTGGTTAGCAAGTCCTTCTCTCTCTGGAGTCTGGTTACAAATGGAGTAAAAGAGGGATCTCTCATGGGACTGGTCCTGTTAACCACTTCTATCAATTATCTGAAGAAGACAGTGGAGTGCTCTCTCATTAGATGCAACGTGACACCAAGCCAGCAGGACCACTTGATGCAGGGCTGCCACATGAAGGGACCCAAGACGGGCTGGAAGAAGAAGGCCAGCATTACAAAATTCAACATGGGCATGTGTAAAGTCCTGCCCCAGGAAGAAAGAGTCCCTCTGGTCTCCAGGTGAGCTGGTGGTCCTGTGGGCAGTGAACTGAACATGAGCCCTCAATGTGTGACCCTGTGTGAGAACATCCAGGACAAGTCACAGGAGCACAGCCAGTAGACTGGAGAGTGATTATTGCCCTCTTCTCAGCCCCCAGAGACCACATCTAGACACTCTGTCCAGCTAAGGGAGCGCTAGTAACATGAAAGGTAATGATCAGCCAGAGGGAGTTCAGTGAAGTGCCACAGAAATGGTCAGGGGTTGGAGCACTTGCTCTGTAAGGGGAGGCTGTGGCACTGGGGCTGGTTCAACCTGAAAAAGAGACAGCTTTGGAGGGATCTAATAGCAGGGGCCCCATATCTGCAGGGAGGGCATTGTTTCTCTGGACTGACCCACCAGCTTTACATCAATAGCCTCTGGTATCAGTTTTGGGAAGAACACCTGTAAGCCTTGGTGGTGGCACTAGGAGAGTCATTCAACTCTGTCTAGGGGAGGTGGAATTTTGGTAGTGCTGCCATGCAACCAAAATAACAACCTATAGGAAAAGCAATCAATCAAACAGATCTGATAAAAAAAAAAGACAGGAAATGACAAAGAGAAGGCATTGATCAGTGATTAGAGTAAAAAAGCATATTTTGAATTAACAAGCAATGAAGAAAATGTTGAACTAGCACACAGGGAAAAAATGCCTCCGCAAACAGCAAGCTAAATTGGCTCATAACAAATCCAAAGTGGTCACCATTTTAGAACATCAAACCCTCACTTTGAAAGACTTCACATGTATTCTGAAGTCTTCAGTCTTAATTGTTTTTAATTTTCCCCTGTTCACTGCAATCAATAGAAATGAAGGGTACTTTGTAATTCACAGAGGGTCCCAAACAACTTGAAGGATTGACACTACCACAAACTTTCTGAGAGATTTTGGGCATCTGGGCAAAGATTCTTATTTGAACATTGCTTAAAGATGTGCTTTCTTGCCCAGGGAAGAAGTAATTTGAAAGCTCTGGAAGTTTATAATCCATATTCCAAAGATACAGGATATGACCATCCACCATAAGAAGACCTGCACCATAAAAAAAGGTAAAATATTTACCTGAGACAAAAGCAAGACCATATTTTGTTCCATTTTCAGAGTATCTGAGCTCTAAATACCTACACGTCACCTTCATCATTGTTGCAATAAACATTATAACGATATAAGACAATTTATTCCAGATTCCTGGATAAGAGGTGAAAAGTACTTTCAAATTAATTTTAAAAACTCAAGCTAATGCAGATTACATCTTAGAATCAGATAAAAAATTCTACTCACACAAACAACAATCAGTTCTTTAGAACAGCCATTACATTTTATATGCTTACTAGTAAAGAATTTTACTGTTTTCACAAAATGGTGCATGTCTACACAGAGGTGTATGAAAAAATGATCTGTGGTAATAAGGAACCTCCATGCAGTTGAAAAGATTGCAACAACTTTCTGTTCCTAAGATTGCACGTTTACACATGCTTTTTCAAAACCTATGCATATTTGTATTAACAAATTATTCACATTTTTACAAAAGCATATATTTAAAATATATAATTTTAAGTTCAGGCTTTTGAATGCACATAACATTTTTGTAAAATGGTGTATAGAGAAATTAGGGCAAGAAACTTCTTCACCACTATTTTTAAAAAACATTGTTCTATCATTGGTTATTATGAGCAAGTTTATTACAATTTTTTTTAGCTTGGTTTTGTGAATTTTTCTGTACAAGAAACATTACATGAAAAACCTAAAATCACTGTAAAAGAGTCATAGTGATTTAAGACAGCTGTCTGGTAGCAGACCCTGACTTTTGAG
Source organism: Geospiza fortis (assembly GCF_000277835.1). Lineage (NCBI taxonomy): Eukaryota > Metazoa > Chordata > Aves > Passeriformes > Thraupidae > Geospiza > Geospiza fortis. The sequence continues at coordinate 7,790,445 of NW_005054301.1, forward strand.
GATCAGTCTATGCATTAAAAGGGAGGAAAAGTTCAGCTAAGCATTATAGTGAAAACTTAGAAGCTGGGAGGTTTCAACATTTCAATGAAGATGGAAGCAATGAGGTTTTATGTCAATGCATCCTATTTGTTTCCCTCATAAGGCAATTATTCAAATTGTCCCCCTGCTTTCCAAAAAAAAAGAAATAAAATATTATAATAGCAAACTTAAAGAGGTGCTCCCTCATTATAATTTTTCCCATACTGCCAAGACCAGTCAGTCAATATTTATGAAAAATAGCATTTATGACTCCTATCACAATGCTTTAAATGGCTTTTTCTAGCAAGAGACTCATCAAAAATGATTAAGGAGATTTTCTACATGTGATGTATTTCTCTTTATTGCAGCCCATGCTTCAGAGACCTGATTACTGGTAAAGCACAGATAAAAGCTATAACAGAATGGTGGTCAAACAAGTGGAGCCTATAAAGTATGCACTCCTCTTTTGTCTGCTGCTATACAAAAAGTGAATAGACAAGCCCTTTTGCAAACTTGCAGAGGACCAACTTTTTCCCTACCCCCCACTCCTGGGAATAAGCCATTTTAATTATTGAAGTTTTTTTGTTTAATCTTCTACCAACAAGTAATATGAATATTTTATACAACACTGATGAATGCTTAACTAATACAGTTCTTCATACAAATGCAAACTTCCTTTTTACTGGCCTCTGGTGACTATGCATCTAGTGCCAGAGTGGCATCATTCAGCTCCAGTTGCTATAGCATTTTCAAGAACCTCTCTGTTCTTGTCATAAATTATCTTTAAGTGAAAAAAGCTCCAAGGAGGTCTGCAGCAAACTGTATCATATAATGGATTTCTAAGCTTTGGCAGAAAACACTCATCTTACTTATATTCTTTTACCATCGATTGTTTAGTGACCCTTCTTTGGGATACAGATGAGCATAACCCTGAAAAATGTTTGTGTTGTCTTTCTCTTGTTGGCAGCCTGCAGCCTGCATGATCTAATAAATATTGGCAGGACCAAATGAAATAATATAGAAGAGCTTCTCTTCTTTAAAGTCCATAGACCAAGAGACTCTTGTCACTTGTTAATATCTCCATCAAACAGTGAAGTGTTAACATATGTGATACGACCACGCAATCAAGTAAGGACCGATTTGTTGACTAATTAAACCAACACAACAAGCTCTTTAGCACCTACAAGTGACAAGTTTAGAGCAGGCAAGTGGAAACTCTCAATTGAGTCCCCTTTTATGAGACTATCATGCCAAATTCAATTCTGACTGAGTAGTATTTGAATGTACTTGACTTCCACTATGTGCTGACATGCTTACAATAATTCATCATGTGTGACAATAGCCCAATATTAGAGATTTATGATATATACAAAACAGTTACAAATGAAATGTAGTCCTAACATGTGTCTGCTTTACTTATCCACAGCCTATTGATATTATAATTAATGGTCAATTACTTAGGGATAGAGAATAGAAAATAGTCATTACCAGTTTCAGTCATCATCTGTTTTTGGCAAATTCTGGAAGTAAATGAAACCATTTTCATAGTGTTTGGCGGTTGCGAGAAAGTACACTGTTGCTCACTGTTGCAAGAAGGAATGGGTTTGCTATCTGTTTTGCAGTTGAAGAGTTATTTTAGGAACATAATATTTATTTTATTATTACCACAATGTAGGTAAGTTTTGAAAAGTGTATCTGGGAGGAAGAAAATATAGTGAACACTGCATGAGAATATTTTACAGAGATTGCCAGCACTGGCCAATTTTACACACAGACAAACACTCAAAGCCAACCTCCAAAGCAATTTGAAAATGTAAATTCAAATTATTTTCATTGGAAAAGAAGCACTTCCTGTTGACCTCTCACAGTTTTAGGTCCTGCCTTAATGATGACAAGATTACTGTGAGTCTAATAGTTCTGTTCATGGGGGAGTTCAAACCCCTGGGAAAAAGAGATCTGAATCACTTTTGGGCTGCTGATTTTGCAAATGGTTATAAATATTCTCCTTTTAAACTTTAATAGTTCCACTGAAACCCCTGACGTTATTGATATGCTGTTGATGTACATTGCAGTATTGATATATTGCAGTATGTAGACCCTTTGTCTTTAACAGGCAGCAACTAAAAGCCCAGACACTTCCAGGTTCTTGGAGTGCTCATTCAATCTACTATCAAGGTTCAAGCTACTCCTCATTAAACTTTCATCCTTGAGGGAAATGGAGGCTTTCCATGGTCAGAGAGATTCAGATACTAAGGAAAGTATTTTCCGGGATGAATCAGATGGTATAGTCCCCTTCTTAAGTTCCCAAGGAGACAAATGTGCAGAGGCACTTTCCTGGCTCATCTGTTGAATCCAGTTGGTAGGCCAGAGAAAAAATCTCCCTTAGCTCAGGATCCTCAATTATAAACCTTCCCTGCAGTATATTCAAAAATGAAATACAGTTTTAGGGGGTCTGGTCTTGAGGAAACCACATCTTCAACACACACTTTTTGATAATTTCTCAAGTATGGAAATGAAGTCAGGAAGATAAAAAAAGGAACTCAGAACAAGAAGAAGTAATGTTGTCCTTTTAAAGACGTGTTTTAACTACTGACCTGGTATGGAATGCTCCCTGAAAACAGATTGTTGTACCGACACAAATGACATAGGCAGTCTCTTGGTTTGGGTATTGCCATGCCTGTACTTGAAAGAAAAGAGGAAAACTGAGAAATAACCTTGGATTTATATCTGGCAAATTGCTCTGACTGTTAATTTCAGCACTGATATTTGCAGAGTGCTTTGACATCATCAGTTGGAAGAACTGCAGAATATTTTTTTTCTGCCTCAGAAGCTGGCAGGGACAAAAGGACTTCTTTCCAACCCCAGGGGATAATAATTTTGGTAATCCCATTCATACATTGCTGCTAATTTCTGCTAAGCATCTATTATTAACTAAACTTTTAATATGAGTTTATTAATGTATTTAAAAGCGTAAGGTTTGTCCCTAGATGTAAATGCATTATTTTTCAGTATTCTCAATTCACTTTAAAATTACATCCAAATAACTAAAAAACCCTAATTCATCAAACATATAAAAATAAATTGTCAGAATTTTATATAATAATGACCTGGAATCTAGATAAGCATACTTTATTTCAGAAGTAGTTATTCATACGTGGAGAAGAAAAAGCTTTGATGCAGTTCTCATCGATACTAGTACAAACGGCAACAATGTAACACTGAACCCATACAAACCAACTCCAAGTTTAACACACAAATTCATTTAGATATTTTATTACCTAAAAGCCTAAAAGCATTAACTAAAAATGCAATTATTTCAGTAATCTTAAAGAAGACAAGATCTTATAGACTTGTGTTGATATCTGCATCTCCAGAGGAATCAATGCAATTTCAACAAAAGAATTGTATCACATTGAGTTGTTTCATATAATGCCATTGAAATGTAAGAGGTTCACAAATGGTTGATTAAATTTAAGTGGAAGAAACACAATGAGAAAAATTCATCGCTGGTGTAATTCTGTTGTCTCTTGCAGTTCCACCATGAATGGATAGGACCCATGACAGTCTGAGCTTTTTCTGCACTATGATAACTGAATTAGCTAAATTAAAATCCTTTAAATTCTAAAAAAATCCCAACAACTAAAAATCCAATCCTTGCACTCATATTATACAAATAAAATAGAATTAAAGAAAAATACATTGAAATAATGTTAAGAATTTGATTTGCTAAGACAAATAGATATACAGAGGAAGCTCCATCACTAATATCCACTGTAATCATTATTGATCTTGTAGGTAACATCAAAAGTGTTTCAAATCCATCTAAAGATACCAGGTGCATGATAAGACTACTGATACTACTGAAACAAACCTACCATCTCTTTTTCTCTCTTTTTCTCATCTTTAGGGGAGAAGAGAATATAGATTATAGATTATAGATTTTCAGATGAATTCTTAAAGAATATTTCTAAAAGAAAAGTCAG
>NW_005054301.1:7794689-7838873 GCF_000277835.1 Geospiza fortis
AGCAGGAACTACAGATAGTCATTATCTCACAGAGATGGGCATTTAATTTCTCTTCATAATTTATCATGCGTAAGATCCACCAGTTGCAGTAACAATTGCAGGGATGGATCAGTAAAGAACATCTACGTAGATTCTATAGGATTTATGTTTGCAGTGGTACACATGTGTTTATTAAGTGAAGCTATTTTGAAATGCAGCTAACACTAGGGCTTCTTGCACGCAGGCTATATTTGTCATGAAAATGAATATGCAGTTCCCCTTTCAGTTACCTCAGAATTGTTTGAAATTTTATTTCTAAAGAAAGTTACCCACTGCTGAAATTCATCTAACAACCTCTTTCTTTTTCATACAAAAGACATAACCTACTTTTATTGGAATAGAATTTGCATACTAGCTCCATCAGCATGGTTTTGGTAATCATACAAATAGCTGCATTCAGTTATTTATTCATTCAGACACTATAATTGGGAGACCAGAAAAGCTTCCAAAAGGAGAGATAAGATCCTAGGAAAAAGCCCCTTGAATTTCTTTTAAAATGAAGTCAGCAGATCTCTTAGTTTGTAGACAAATTATTGGATTTGGATGTAAAAGCCTCAGAGAAAAATAGTTCTGTGAATGTCAGAATTAGGGAACCTGGTTCTAAGGTCCCTCTCCTGTGTTAGCCTGGATGTCTTGTGGCTTGATAGCTGATGTCGTCCCACGGTCTCACTGGCAATGAGGACACTTATTTTGCACCTCTGCTCAGCTGCCTGCTTTCATGTATCTCCTACTCAGCTTGAACCTGAAATCGCTCTTTTAAGAATTCCAACCTTTCTGTATAATTTCATTGAAATTAGACTACATATTGAGGAATTACTAAGGGGAGTGGGGAGCAGCAGGAGGAGAGGTAGAGCAATTACACAAACCTTTTTCATCTCTAGAAAAAAAGCAAAAATTCCCTCATATTATTTGGGCTTCCATGACCTCAAAAAGTCCATTTCTCTCACTTTTAGTCAATACACTTGAATGAATATTGGCATAATTTTGGATTCTTTTAAATCTATTGCTTAAAAAAACTGAATGTTGAAGAAATTATTTAACCCATTTTCAGGAGTTGCACAGAGTTCCTGTGGAGTGGAGAAGTTACAAGACCAGAGCACATACAGAATGTTTCTAGTTTTTTGTCTGGAATTTTATGTTAAGACTTTTTGAGGTTTGGGGATAATCTTGGGACATATCTCAGAAAGAAATGAAAAACTCTATCAATAGGATCATGGCTGAATGGGTATACTTGGCCAGAGTCTTGCAAGTGCAATGATTTTACTTTTTAAGAGACAGAGTTGTAGTGTGATCAAATTTGAGTAAGCTGATATTAGATCTGGAGCCATTTCTGCTCCCAGTTTGGATCTGGATCATTTCTGCTCCCAGCTTGACTCCAAAATATTGCATAGTCTGTTTTATTTAACATCTGTATAAAACAAATATGTCAGACACTGGATTTTTCACTTTTTTTTAGATACATAGTGCTTTGTAAAATTTCCTTATTCCATTTACACAAGATTTGTACTTCGATAATGTATCAATTTCAATGAAAATATACATAATTTTTATTGATAAAGATTAACTTCTGACAGGCTATGTTGGGAAATGGTCACCAGGAGTAACCACAAGTCAATGGGTAAAAGTAAAGGTGTTGAATTGAACCATTAGTAATGTCTGTTACTTATAACACGCCAGTCTGAGGATGTGAACATTTAACTGGCAGATTTATGAGCATATTGGACAGCTCTGTCTTGGAGAGTGGCAAGACCCACCAGAGGAGTGTTAGTTGTCTAATGTGACATCAATGTCTCTGTCACAGCCCTAAATATCTTGGATATCTGCCTGCATTCCCACCTTGCTCTCTCTCTTCCCTTCACCACATTCTTAATTTCCTTTATTATACTGCCACACAGCAGCACTGGACGTTGATCAAAATGGAGCAGTTTTAAAACTCAGGCTTGCATTTGTGACAAGGAAAGAAAGAATTAAGAGATAAGGTAGCTCAGAATGATACAGTTCAATGGCTCCATTAAATTCACTTTCTCTTAACAAAGGCTGAGCAGTGCTGCTATGAACTGATTGAAACACCCCTTATGCACATGGGCAGTTCCAGCAGTACAGTGAGCCCTGGGCATCCAGGCGACATAGTTTCTGTGCCCAGTGGTATACACCATGGTGTATAGCCACTAATGCCACTGACACTACATGGGAATGCTCTAGTGTGAAGCCTTGCCTGCCTTTAAGTCAAAAGCAGAAACTTGATTGACCTAAATGGTGGCTACAGTCTCTCATCAGTTTAGCTCCACTGATTAAGATCATAATCCACTGCAAGGCATGGGAATCCTGTTGATTGGAATGGAGTTCATGTCAGCTGTGGATCTGCCCTAGTGATATCAGTGGGCCACCTCCAAGGCACAAGCTATGAGCAGAAGATTTGAAGGGGTAGTACCAGGGAAAAATGTTCTTTAGATATTAGAACAGATCGTGATCTGCTTTCGTTCTTATCAAAACAACAGTTGTTTCATTTACATGAATGAAGTGAAAACAATAACTGTGGGTGCCAAAAACCATGTCTGTGACAATCTCAGCTCCTGAGGTATCATCTCCATCGCTCTGTTTGGGCTATTACTGCCACAGGAAAGGAGGACAAAGATAGCATTTCAGACAATGAAATTAAGATGTAAGCACAGGATCTCTCTGCTTCAGTGTTACAGCAGCAGTAACTTTTGCCAGCAAGGCTAAGGAACATCTGTGTGTGGTTACACTTGAAAATAGATCAGTAAGATTTGCCAGTGACATTCCCCAGTACCTGCAGAGATGCTTGCTTCCATAACTGAGCTCCAATTCAATCTTACACCTGAAAAATAAATAACGCTTATGTAAATAACAACCAGAATGATATTCTATAGGCTGTGGTTTTGTGCTTGGGTTTTTTCATTCATTGGATCTTGAAACAAAATAACAGAATTCCTACAGCCAAAAAAATTTTTTTAGCAGAGCTGAGCACAAGCTTAAAACCCTCCAACTCTGGAATCATGAGCTGGAATACTATTTATGTCAAAAGTGAAACTGGATAGAGTGATATGAACCTACTAACAGGAGCCTTCCATCTCTTCAGTAGGATTGTTGGTTTCTGTTTAAGTGAAGGCTAGGGACTTGAACAGTAGGGATGTTTGAGCCCAGGACTCAGGTGCATTAGAATAAGCAGAGGATACTCAACAGTTTCCATTTCTAAAATATTATATTAGATTTTGTGAGACAAAGAAATCAATGTAGGACTCCAATCTACAAATCAATTAACATTCATATAGCAAAACACTTAAATATATACTGCTACTGAAAGAAGAAATCCAGGATATTAATGTGAATTTAATTGCTCCTGTCCATCTGAATGTATCCAGCACTCTCTCCCCATTTTGTAAATGGAAATTAAGACAGAGGCTGAGGGATCCACTTCTGCACACAACAGTAGACAACTATGTTAGTTTGAGACATTTCTTGTTCCATCTGTTCTCCCTTTTCCTTTGCCAGAGGTTGCTGTCACCATTGCAGAAAAGATGTTTGCTCATTCCCCAGCTGCTGCACTTCCTATTTCAGCCTCAGTGCAAACGTTGACAGCCATGAAGTTAATAGCCAAACTAGAATGGCTGAAGTACAGTCACATATTCTTTTGCCATTACTGAGACTGGCTTAATTATCTGCAGAAAAGAGGTTCGGCAGGGAGCTCACAGTGGTGATGTGCAAAACTACCCCAGCGACAATAACCAAAACCAACTCTCAGAGCTTGACAATCTTACTCTGAAAAGGACAACTATGAGTCCCTCAAAGTCCAGAATTAAAATCCTCAAAATTCTTGTTTTTCCATTAAAGTGCTCCTAAGGAGCACAAAATTTTCTATTTTCCTAGGTCTATAAGTGCTGGGCTGCCCAGTTTATCCATCTTGATAATGGAAAACTATCCCATTATCCTAAGACTTACCAGGATCTACAAAGTATTCCCCTGTCTAGATCTTGTTCATATAGACCTCATAGAGCACACTTAGTAGACTAAGGTCTGCACAAATACAGGAAGGAAAGAACAGAGCCTTTAGTAACACAGAGGAATAAGTAGAGGATTTTGATACATTATGGGAGACTTTTGTTTATGTTCTTTCCAAGCGGAAGCCTTTAGATATATTATGGGAGATTTTTGTTTATGTTTTTGTTATGTTTCCAAGCTGAAGACCACAAAGTCCATCTCAAAGTACCAGAAAGGCAAAACCTGTTTTGGGCTTGGTGATGTCTCTGTGCTTCAGAGCTGTGATGGATAGCCACCAGATGAAAGCAGCATTTAAAAAGATGGGATGCAATTCTTCAGCTCAGTTGACAGGGCAGCACCAATGGTGGTGGGAAGCAGGTTGCTGGGCTATAACGCCTCCTCTGTTGGCTATGTATTTTATTCTAGGAATTTACTGAAATTCAGTGCATTTGGTGAATAGAGTTCTGGTGAAGTCACAAGGGAAATCTATTGTGGACCTCAACAGCAAGTTTCCCAGCTCAGCTAATGCCCCAAGCACTGGGTTCTGAGTTTTTTCTGAGCAAGATTTTTACATCAAGACTATTCAGTAATCTCAGTATTTCCCCAGAGCATTGCCAGCATCTTCCAAACAAAGATCTTAATTTCTAAAGTGTAGCTAGAAAAGCAGAAGAACCTATCATGTTTGCCTTCATTGAATTAGTATGATGGCTGGCAGAAGACACAGACAGTACTCTCAGGCCAGCAAAATTATTTGTCCATCTGCAATAATGGGGGGTTAAATTCCAAGTTGTTGAGAATCAGTCTCTTCTAAGAGAAGATTAAAAAAAATTAGGATTTCATACTTGTAAGGAGAAAATTATAGAGCAAGCTGAAATGAAGGGGTGCAATTTTGAGTGAGGCAAGGGGAACAAACCAACCGAGTTAGTTTCATTCTGGGAAGTAATACCAAGACTATTTTTGGTATTTTGAGACCCTGCCTAAACTCATGTGGCAAGACTGCTGTATGCCTATGCATATGCATATTCCATTTGGCAATACACTCAATACGGCACTCAGCCACCTACTAAATAATAGAACTTAAAAATGGAAAATCAGATGACAGAAAAAGCTATTTCCAGGTATTTAATCAAAGGGAGGATCAGAGTACAAAGCTCAAGACAGGCCCAGCACACAACTCTGGCTGAACTGTCACTCTACAGCAGGCTTCAAACATCTGCATTACTTTGACTGAAATACCATGAATAATTTATAATAGAATACAGGATTTAAGAAAAATAGATTTTAGAAAAATTAATACCCCACAGTAATCACCTGGCTTCATGTTTATTAGTGAGGTGCTCTGGGGTAGAAAACATCATTGAGTTTATGAACCTTTAGGGATGTTTCTTTTTAAAAATTAACATTTCAGCTTGATATTATTTTAGTATTTACCACTCGGTATTGTCTTAGATGTCATCTTGGCAAAGGGCTCCTAAACAACTGCCACTTTTAGCACTGCTGCCAAAAGGCCCCCTTTCACAATAAAGCATGCTGTGCTTTGGCAGGAAATCAATAAAGTGAAAATCTGTTCTCATCATCCATACATTTACCATCACAATCAACAATCAAAGGCAAGACCTGGGTTCTTTATCCACAGGCTCCAGCCTCCCAATTTTCTGCTATGAAAGGCAGCATAAATTAGAACCCTTGGTTCCTGTTAGCTGGGCTTAATGGGTATGATTTATGAACCATTAAATGAGGTTATGTAAATTGATCCTTAGCAGAATGCTAGCACACAGGTGACAGGTGCAGTACATTTGAATGATGAGTCCACAAGGGTTCTGTTCAAATCAGATTTCAGTGACATTCAGTTTTAGGAAGGAGAAATATGTTGTCAACAAGGAAGTGATTTAAATAGTGCCCTGGGTTTGTCAGCAATTATGCTTTTCTTCTTAATTGCTGCAAACTATATAAATTCTAATAGGAAATAAATTACTGATTTACCAGTTAATGACAAGGGGGTATAGACAAGAACGGTTCAAACATTAAAAAAAAAAATTGCCTTGTGAGGCCATATTCAGTAATGATTTCATTTATCATATTAAAGTTAACAGCTGCTTTAAAGTCACACAGTAAACTTTGACATGAGCTAAGTTATATTGTTTTTATTGCTAAGCTGAAGGGAACTGGGTTTCTGCTACAGCGATGGATGTTCTTAAAAGGATGAAATCATATATTTGCATAGAAATTAGGATAAATTTTGCTTGCTATTTTTGCTTGGTTTTTTTAATCTTAATAACCTTGTCAAAAATCAGACCACATTAACTATGTTTAAAGTATTCTGGCTTACCCTGCAGGATTTTTATATTAATGATGAAAACTAATGATCTGATGTTTGACTTATTTCCTTCTCATTTCCCCTAAAAGTGACCATAAGGATTGATTAACTGTCTTAATGTTTTGATAGGAAAAAATGGAATTGCTCTTGTACAGCATTGAAATCAGTGCCATTGCTGTTCAGGCTGCTTTGGTCTGGGTAGGTGGGCTCTTGGAGAACTAGACATATTTATGTGGTTTAAGTTCTTCTTCTCCATAGGCTGGTTAATAGCATGCTCCAACTAGTGGCCTGGCACACCTCTGCTTAATGAGTGTTTGCATCTTCCTTTGAAATGGAATCGAATGAAACAGCGATAGGAATGAAACAGCATGGGTAAATCTGTCTGTAACTCAAGGCTTTGAGGGCGGCAGGTCTAGAGGAAAGACTGTACAGGCAGGTACTTGAAATATGTAGGATAGTAGGATGGTGTGAAAACATTTTCAGAGGCTTAACCACATTAGATCATTTTCATCTGTGGAAGAAAATACACAAGAGGAGAGAGAAAAAGATAAAACCCAAAATATCAGTTACCTGGGAAGCCTCCTGAGATTTAAGAAAATCTGAAAAACCTCAAGATATTTACTTGTGTCTGTCTATTTTTGCCAACATGTTCATTGGCTGTGTATTTCCTGTTTTTTTCAAAATTCAGTGAAGTTTGTTCAAGTAACAAGCATCAGTTGCTAATTGAATTAGCCTCTCCTTTTGTGTTTTACTTCAATGGAGATTCCCTTCAAGGTTCAGCTGCTTACTCACTGCATTGTTCTGCTCAATGCTCATATGTCGCTCGCTGCAATACTTCCCCTTTCACAGAAGCTGTCACTTTTATTTCTGTGAAGAGGATCATCAGGAGAGAGTCCAGAGTGTGCAGCGCTTTTGGGGGTGTGGAATGCAAATTAAAAGGATCACAAGGTTGCAATGTTGGTAATGCAGAAAAAGCATGATGCAGTTTCATCGGTGAGGAGATGAAGTTCTGGGATTTATTCTGGGTATTAATGAAGAATTCCATAGCCTTTCAATCAACAATATACAACAAAGCTACATCGAAAGAATGAAAAAGACAAGCCTTAAAAACTAAGGGAAGCTGCACTGCACTTGTCTATGTTAACCTCATTTGGTATCTTCTGTGACTGCATTGCCGAACAGTTTTCATCATAGAAGACCTGCTGGTGCTTTGGAAGATCCTGCTTCTGTTTCACACTTACAGAAGGGACTGTGTACACTAAGACAAGACAACTATTTTTAAAGGCATTAGCCTGATCTAGTCAAAGTTTTCCTTTCCCACCACCTAGCTTGCTTTAAGTTGCCACCCTAAAGTCACCATTGTAAACACAACCCTATAACTCCAGATACAAAAAAACTTGGTTTTTTTCTCATGTGGATGTGTCTCACTCAATGTATGAGATAGCTGATCTTTATGGGATGGATTACTGCTGAATTTTATTCTGTCCACCCTGCCTGCAGCATATCCCATGTTCTCTGACAGTTCCCTTCATCACTGAGGCAAAAAGCAGATGTGGCAGAAACCATACAAAAGGAAAAAAAAAATGTATGGTACTTCCCTCCTCCAGCCTATAGTCATTGTCCACTTAGGTAATTGCTGCATGCAATTTCGCTGTGTTTATTAACTTCTGCACTTATTTGCATATAGCTTATGCACTTATTTTCCATATAGCTGTCCCATCTTCTCTTGAACACACATAAACTTCAGTAAGACATTCCAGATGTCAGCTCTTCTCCTTTTACTTCTTTTGAACCTGTACCTATGTGCAGAAATTCAAGTCTTAGGACTTGAAGCATGATTAATGCTGAAGCACTGGACTAGAATGAGGATTTTAGTTTCTGGTACCTCATATTTTTACATTTTAATACAAAACAATTTCTGAATATGGTATAGAGACAGTCCCAACCATATATAGAATATATATATCAAGACATAAGTAAATGTCTGAAATCCTGACATCTTCTATAAAACAAGCTATAGGGATTCCAACTGTATTCACTCTGTATTTCATTTCTGAAGGAGCATAGCCCCAGTAAGTGCCTATTGTAAGAAAGGGGGCAGCATCTCATCATATTCCTGATGAAAATGGAAAGAAAATCGTGCCCCAAACTGCATTTTGTAGAGATCTCCAATCAGCTTTGGGTAGAATGGGGTTCTTGACATTTCCTGGAGGCATGTTTTATCCTGGAGTGGATTTCAATATAACAAAGCCTAAGATAGACAATATTGGCCTGAACTGGTAAAACCAAACAGTGCAGAACAGCTTTAGAGAGTCAGAAGCTTAGGTTTGAAAGTAGTCTGGTTGTGTGAGTGCAACACAGTGATGCAGGGAAGCCAAAACTCATGAATTAACACTACTGTAGTTACAGAAATTAAAGGATGAAAATTCAGTTCATAGGTCTTCACATGATAGTACTAGCAGCATATGATTTAAGTCCCTTTTAGACCTACTTTTGAGTTCTTCATAAACACTCAGACCTGCGCTGTTCCTTCCTTGATGAGCGATATTATCCTTCCTGTGTTCCAGATGGGCAAGCAAAAGTCAGGAAAAGTGCATCCCATACATACAGCCTGGTTGTCCTGGAAAGGGAATGTGGCAAACACTCTGCTTACTGAAGTTCTCTTTTGCACCAGATTTATGGGTTTATTTTGAATGAAACCAGGCTAGGGGAAAGGGATTTATGCACACCCCTACCTAATGCCCTTCTGCAAAGAGTTCTCCAGTATAAAAGCACTTTGAAATTCCATAATGAAGAATTAGGCACTGCCATTAAAGCCCAAATTGACAGTGACAAGTAAATATGTGTGTCTAGTTTGAAGGACCAAGGACCTAATTTTCTTGTATGTTAACTTCTCAAGGCACTTCATTTTCACAGTAGGGTTTCCAAGGGCTCTAAGATGCAAAGGTCAGAGCTTGGAACAACAGTGAAGCACAAACATGATATCTGAAAAAGTGACAAAATAAAAATAGCATCCTTTTGTGAAAATGGTTGCTTGTGACTTCTCAGCATCACACAGGAACTCCATGGAAGAATGTGGGATAAGAAGGAATTAATTAAGACAGCATTTCATCGCCTTAGTTATCAGGGCTCTGAGTTCCTTCCTACAATTCCCTTTCTCATCGACTGTATGCTTTCTCAGGCTTTAGCAATTAATGAGATAGGGTTACTGAGGGGGCAACATCCTGAAACATATAAAATGCATTCATCCTCAGAGTAGTCCCTATGTACAGTGAATTAAGATTATGTTTTTCACGCTGGAATAGCTTATGAAATGGAATTAAACAGTGTATTACTGTACTTTAAATAGTAAAGGCGGTCTTAGTTCTGGTAATCCTTAGCTTGAGCATTTGAATATATGAGCTTTATACAACTCTTTCTATGTGGATTTCTTTAAATTTTGGTTTTTTATACTTGCCCAAATTATAAAATCTTAGAATTTGGAAAAATGAACTTTTCATTGCACGTCATTGCATGACCCCTCAAGGAATAGGTTCTTCAGCTGGACTGCAATATTTAGGACCACAGAACCTTTTGCAACTGATCAAAAGACAGATGAGAAGATCATCTGAAGTTCTGGTCCTTCATGCAGACAGCTTCTTTCTCATGTCCCTTCCTCTTTTGCTGTCTTCACTGTGTCATTTTTACTGGTTGAGCATCATTATACCCATCCTCCCATCTCCAGTTTCTGTCCTGTTCCCAACTTCTTCCCTAACTGGTCCTCCAGTTGCTCTCCCTTTACTCATCCTACTTTATTCTTCATGTTACCACATCATGCCTGCTCTGCAGCACCCTGAAAGTCTCAGGCTTTCCTGCCCTCAGCTAAAGTGCCAATCATTGCAACACACATCTCTCCCAGCCTCCACCAACTTTGTCCCAGGTTTACAGCAGAGAGCATCTAGATCAGTACAGCTTACAAAGACTCCAAAAGTCACAGAGCAATTTCACTAGGAGGCAGAGGGTACAGAAATCCTAAGGCCCAATCCTCAACTCAATTTTTTCAAGTATAGAAGATTATTATCATAGAGTTGGTGTCCTAGATCCTGGGCATTTCTTCTGGAGCCAGGACTCCAAGATGACCTCACCAGGCAACCCCTATTTTATTGGTTAGAAATACTGCAGAAGGGTACCTTTTCCAGCAAAGACCATGGAAAATTGACATATTTTGTCAAAATTGCTAAATGAATACATAAAAGAAAAAAAAAAAACTCAACAAATTTAATTGCCTAAAATGCCTTCAGCTTCATATTCTGAATTAATTCATTTACATGAACACATGTCCAAACAAAATCTCCCATGGTGAGACCTACAGGCTTCATCCCCACAAAGGATGAAAGGCTGAGGCAGAAACCAGGCTGCTATGAAACAGCTCCAGTGGGAGCATTTCAGTGTGGTTATGGAAGAGCAGGAGACCAGGCCATTGTCTCAAGTGTCATTAACTGGCTTTTCTTGAGGAGTGACTGTAGTCCAGAGTGAGTATCCATTTAGCTTGTCACTGACTTTTGTCTCCTCATATCAGTTTCTTTTCTTACTCCAAATAACTCATGGAAGAGTCTATGTGGAGAGAAGAGGTTCAGATAGGAAGGAAAAAAAATCCTTCAAAAATCACTTTCTCAAGTAGTTGCCCCCATCTTGCCTTTTTCAACAGATTTTTCTCTCTTCCACTCATTGAAGCAGAAGAAGACAAGGAAGTACATTCATATTGGTCATTAGCATGTGTTTATGTGCTAGCATTCATGAAAGGATTTCAGACCCAATTACAAGACTTTTACAATTACATCCTGCAATTATTTTCCATCTATCATCTAGATATATTCCTGTTACAAATGTTTTTAGCAAGATGCATCATACAGGATTAATCCTTATGTGAGCGAATGGTAGCAGACATTAGAGTGATTTGCTGAACTTTAATTTTTCATCCCACTAAAAATCATTATAAGGTCAAAAGAATTGACTTTAAGTATATATATTTTTATTTTCATTATTAATTTTAATCACTTTTCTGAATTTTGTGTCTAATGCCTAGTATTACATAAAGCAACATAATTATGTTGCTTCTTTTTCTTATTAATAAATGTGCTAAAAGGCCAAAGTTGTTTTTTCTCAAATGCTAAGAGTTCCTGGTAATTATTTGCTGTGAGCTTACTCAATTATTAAAATAAAACCAAAAACCCTTCCACAAAACAATGACAACAGCAACAACAACAAAACTTTGCCATGAAAAGTGATGTCTTTCCAATATCTCAGGTAGCCTATTGGAACTATATATTCACACAATATGTACATGGTATTCCCAGCAGTGTGCATTGTACCTCTGCTGCAATTTCTGTATTTGCACGCTCCACAGTCAGTTGTTTTTCCTCTCTTTTGGAGACCAGATAAAGTGGGTGATATGCTCTGTTCTGGTCCCATCTGGTTTTCATTGAGTCCAGTTCTGGGCCCCTCAGTTTAGGAAGGACGTTGAGATGCTTGAGTGTGTCCAAAGAAGAGCAACGAGGCTGGTGAGGGGCTTGGAGCACAAGCCGGATGAAGAACAACTGAGGGAGCTGGGGTTGCTCAGCCTGGAGAAAAGGAGACTCAGAGGTGACCTTATCACTCTCTTCAGCTTCCTGAAGGGTGGCTGTGGTGAGCTGGGCGTCGGTCTCTTTCTCCGGGCAACAACAGACAGAACAAGAGGACACAGTCTCAAACTGCGCCAAGGGAGATACAGGCTAGAATTAAGGAGGAAGTTTTTCACAGAAAGAGTGATCAAATACTGGAATCATCTACCCAGGGAGGTGGTGGAGTCACCATCCCTCGATGTGTTTAAAAAAAGACTGGATCTGGCACTTGGTTCCATGATCTAGTTGAGGTGTTAGAAGATGGGTTGGACTCGATGATCTTAAAGGCCTCTTCCAACCTAGAAATTCTGTGATTCTGTGATTCTGTGATTCTGTGATTCATCCCATGCCTTGACAAAAATCCTTCAGTGTTTCTTAAATTTTCCTTTTGACATGAAACACAAGTTAGGTCAGTTATTGGTGATGTGCATCCCACACTCTTTCAGTAAAGGTTACAGCAGAAAAAGAAGCAATAATTGCAATGGAGATTGTGAGCATGGCCTGCCATTCATATCCTCCTTGGCACAGCACCAAACAACAATTCTTCATTACCAGTGAAATTAGGACTACTAGGGCAACAAAACAAACCTAGGGCAATGTCAGGGCAAAGACCACCAGTCTTCATCTTCTGCATGGTGAGGAAGTTTGTGTCTCTTAGAAGAGGTTCAGTAATAGATCCTTTCAGTAACAGTCATGATCCTTTCAACTTTTCTGCAAATGCAGAAAATGCAAATTTCACTGCTATTTGGGTTTTGAACTGACAAGTTCTGAAAAGACCGGAAAGTCAAACTCAGAATAATTTATTCTAAAGCCTGTGTTATGAGTTTAATTTTATAAAGCAAAAATAGTGATCCCAAAATGCTGGGAGAATTTCAGAGGAAAGAGCTTTTTACTTCTGCACTTTTAACCAGGCTCTTTTTAAAATTTCTGCTCAGATTTATTACTGTATGTGCTAATTTATTTCTCCATTTATGACTGTTTTGACAGCCAAATTTCTCACTTGCATTCAGCTTGACAATTTCTACTTTGGCAAAATTTTAGCAATTTATTTGCACTACTATTAGTAGAATAGCACTTGCCCGGCATTTGTCCCAGTCAAGAAGGCTCTGGCTTTATATTCCAGGATTTCTGTAAGTGACAACTTTTTGTGCTGCTTGCTTTAACTCTAGCAAGGCTAATACTGAGGGAAAATTACTCTTTTACAGCTTTATATCAGGAAACAATGGCCACTGTGAAAGGAATATAGTTGGTCAGTAGGAAAATAACTTCCACCTAGTGGCTTTCCAGAAAACTGCCATAATAGTGAATTTCTTGAGAAACTCAAATTTCTATTTTTACATAATTTGGAGGTAATTCTGCCACCGCAACCCATTTGCAGTTTTCAGCGAACTCAAATACATTACCTACACACATATAGTGCTTAATATGTAGTTCATGGTAATTTTAGTATCACCATGCTTTTGGATTTTTCATATCATCAACATCATTCTGAAAAACTTTAGACTAAAAATTCTTATGATTGCTCATAGCAGACTGATTTTATTCCAGCTTTTCTATTTCATATTGATAACATATTTAAACATCAACTATACTAATATCCCCACACCCACTTCAGAAAAAGCTCTCTGTATTATCTCTATACTTAAACTACCAGCTCATCAAAACTGTATACACAGCCATTTGGGTAGTGTGGCTTAGTGGAATATAAATGACTCATAAATCTGGTAAGATATGAATCTGCTCTTTAATTTAAAAAGGAATTATTCAAGAGTTTAGTATCATACACCTACCAGAGCTGAATAAAGAAAAATTCCTGGAAATGAAAACTCAATACATTATTTCTCACACCATTGAAACAATAACTATTCTGGATCAGTGATTTAATATGAATTTGCATGAGCTGAAAATCTGCCACTAGGCTACTCTGAACATTTTCTTTTTCTCTGTCATACAAGTAGTAAGAAATTATCTAGGCAACAAAGGTAAGTTTCTGTACTGTGCAATTAGTGTCATATAAAATTTATGTTGATTATCAAGGATAAATGTATTGGTTGATAAAAGACACGGATAAATGGCATTGCCTGATGATTAATTTTGATTCAATAAAACAAATTTTGGTCTTTGGGCTAAATTTTTCGGCTAAATTCCGAAACATAATCCAAACCTGTGATTTTGTAATGGTAAATTTTTTCAACAAAAAAAATAAGCAATAGTAAAGTTTAGCAAATGTATATTTTTAAATCTAGGAATTAGATAGAGAAGCCCATAATAAGCTGCAGTGAAATTAATTTTATAGTTCTTAAATGTCTAAGATAAGACATATGCAAAAAACTAAACAAGCAGAAAAAAAATAGCAATTACAATGAATTTCATATTTTTTCCTTTTCCAGTAACGTAACACTAAAGTATTTCATTATATAAACAAGGGAAATAACCATTTCCTGCGGCTGTCTTGTCCTTTATAGAGTCATGTATGCTTTATGTGGTTTTTTTTCCAATTATTAGAAGGTGACTGTGATAGTCTTTGAATACTGTGGGAAGTTATGCAAGATGCAGAAAAATGAGATTGCTCTTTTTAAGTTAGCAACAATTCTCAAAATTATCAACACACATATTTAACTAATTTACTACAGTTTTCTTGTCAAGAAAATGCATAAATATTAATCTCTTAATATTATCAATATATGGTCACTTGTATTTGTAACATTATCTTAAGCTATCTGACCACCCTGCACATAACAATTACGTGCTCTTATTGCAGAGTCAAAACAGTCAAATATTGTTAAAATGTTTCAACTGCCATTTTAAAAAATCCTATTATATTTTGTGCTCACAATATTTATCCTAGATAGAAAAAGCTTTTATACATAATTTTGTGTGAAATGGGTAAAAAAATGAGTTCAGAATCAACCAGCTCTTGGAAACTTTGACTAATCCAATCTGTTGCTTGGGAGTCAGGGGGATGGAAATATTTTAAACAATTTAATTAAAATAAACAAACATTTTTTAATCAGATAATTACTATATGGCAGTTTTCATTAGTATGGGCCTTATCAATGGTGGTTTTAGTAATTTTTGCTTCTATCACCCCTCTTGATGTATAATATTTAAGTCATTATCTTTCAAGTGTGCACTATGTGGACTAAGTCAAACCTGTTACATGAAGTGTAACAGTACCATGTGATAAGAATGAGGCTTTAAGTGTATGATGGAAAATCCACAAAGCCAGGCACCTTCCTGAACCCTGGCTGTGGCTTCTTTGAAGCTGAATGACCATTAAATGTAGTAGGAATTCTTATTTAAAGGGTGGTGAGATCCTATTACTCTCTTTCAAACCAGCAAGGAAGAGGAAGTTATCCCAGCAGAAGCAGGAGTGACGGGAGAGGAGATGCAGGCCTGTAAAACAGTGCCTTCCTTCATCTCCTTCTTACCTAACCTGGGTGTAAATCTACGCAATAATATTTTCAAAATCTTCCATTTTTATTCTGATGGTGTGTAAGGAGATGTCACGCACAGTTAGAGGACTGCAGTGCATCCATTTCTATCTGTCTTAAGTTTTCATTACAGCTCAGAAGTAGAATGTCAGTACTTCGTTATTTACTATAATGGGTATATATTTATTCAGGCTAGTGAATTGTAATTAATCTTGTTTATGGAAGGAAAAATTAAACAATTAAGCAATCAAACATACTGTACAAATTAATCAGAAAAGATTACAAGGAAGAAAAAAAAAAGGCACATGACTCCCTGACTTTGTTCCAAAGATTTAAAATTCTATTTTGGAATAAGGAAAATCCAAACAACCAGAACACATAAAAGTTTTTAAACAAATAGTTTTATAATTATGGGAGATTTTTCACATCATAAAATGGAATTAAATATCTTTTAATAATTATAAGCAATATAAGCAATTCTCAGTACTGTGAACTGATAGATTTCATATCATAATTCTGGAGAACTTGAGTGAAAATAAAACCTGCACATTCCCACATCCTCCAAATTAGGCAAATAAAACACTCTGTAATCCATGAAAGCCTTGTTAAGGTTGTCAAAAATGCATCTGGAAACATCTGGCTATAACGCAGGAAATGGCAAACAATATTAGCAGTGAGAGAAACTCATAACTGTGATAGAGCCTTTAGCCAAGTCCTGCCTCTGGTCCAGGGAGACAGACAATGTATAAAGAGCTAGGAGAAGAATATTTTAAAATATTCTGAAATGGTTATTTTCACAATACATAAAGGAAGGAAGGAAGATGATTTTTGTTCCAATGGGAAAAGTGATGGAACTTGAAAGGTTTTTGTTACTTTAAAAATGAATACATTTTCATAAGTTTTTGCATTTTATCAAAATCCAGACACATCCATCACCTTTATTTCCTCTCTTTTATGACAATAGAATACTAACATTGGTTGAGTTTGGGTAAAAAGAAAGAATTTTATTACTAACTGCCCAAGAAAAAGTTAAGCTTTCCATTTCTTCAAAAGAATCACCGCTGCTAATGTTTTTCAGAAAGGCTACATTTTAACAACAACCAAACTGCAAAATAATTTCAATTGAAAAAATCTGACATGATACCTAAATACGCTCAGTTATTGCTTCTCATATGTAAATAAATACCAGCATCTCTGCACACCCAAAATCTGAACTTTGCTGACTGCCTCAGTGGAGGGAAGGGGGCTCTGTGCCCGTGTGGCGCACGAGTGTGAGAGTGCGCGTGTACACAGCTGTGCATGTGTCTGCTGGGACTGATCCATGCATATAGGGGTGAATAGGAATGGCTTAGGGTATATTTTACAGTGGGGAGATGTAGTTGTTCTATAATTAATTACCAGAACTATCTAAGAGCCACTACAGCACTCCACTATGTGGTACCACCAGCCCGACTATAGAAAAGATTTATAAACCCATTGCAGAAAGTACGCAGAGACAGATGGCCTTCAAGAACCACGTAAAAGGAATGACAGTCATAATTCTTGCTCTTTTCTTCAAAACCCAGTTCCCCCTGTTGTCACCAGTCAGGTTGGAGTACTTTATATTTACAGCTTAAAGTTCTAAAATCGATTATTTTATTACAGCATAGTATCATGACACTAGGATATGAGGGCTAGATGATTTATTCGCTTTGATGCAAGTAAGGAAAGCTTTTATTTTTAAATTTCTACCACTCAGTGCAGTGCGTCAAACAATCAGTTTTAATATCTTTAGGGTTAAGTGCACTCTTGTAATTTAGAATTAAATGATTTTTATTAAGCACTTTTGCTGAATATCTACAAGCTTTACCACTCTCTGATTAAGGATCTGACAGTGACTGGTAAAGCAGCCACCTCCATGAATTAGGGAAGCATTAGGGAATGCATTCGGTCTGCGTCCCTTAGTGCTTAGGGAGTATTTCAAAATAAGTGCAATTTCTGTAAAATGTAGTCATAAAACTACAAATGAATCAATGTATGTGAAACCTAGTGCTTGTGACATCTTTAACAGATTAAAGGTATTTTTGTCTAAAGTGAGGACAGATAAAATAACCCAGGGGTGAAACTTAAAGTGCAGAATTTCTGAAATACTCCCCTGTGACACTGAAACATAGAAATGGAAAGCTAGCTTTGAATAGCCGAGGTCTAATGGCCAGATTGCCAGTAACTACCCAGATTTGAGGGAGGCCTGGCCCAACAGCCTGGGCACAGGGTCAGGGACCAAGGAATGCCCACTGCATGCTGATATTAACCTCCTCTGCAAGCTTGCACAAGCTCCTTTATTTCCAGAGATGCTGCTCCCTCTGCACTCTCATTAACTTCAATGGGAGCCAAGAATGCACAGCACCTTTGAAAATCAAGCGGTTAAACTCACAGCTTCAGTTACCCATCTATGAAATGAGGCTAAACCTTTCTTACCAGTCTCATAGAGCTGTTGTGAAGATTAATTAGATAATGACTGCAAAGCCCTTTGAACATGAAAAGTGCTAAGAATTGTTGTTACCAAATGATGGCAAAGATTGGGCTATTCTTCATTGCTGTCAAATAATAATAAAGAGATGTGCTAGTCTAAGAAAAGGAGAGGTGGGAAATAAAGGGCAATAATGGCTGCTGTTGTTTGCGCATATGATACTGAATAATCTTTGCAAGAAGAAGCCAATCTTGTGAAAAGCTATCTACTGTAATGGTGCTAGGGTTATTGACAGGTCTGGCTATAAGTGCAGGTTCCATTAGATACATCAGCCACTATGTATTCGCAGCAAATCTCACTGATGATTGCCCTCCTGCAGAGGGAGAGATAAGACAAACTATGATTGAAGTAAAAATGTAAACAGTTAAAAAAAGAAATAGAAGTCAACCACTGCTCTCCCACAGGGGCAAGGACCAAGGATTGTTGCACCTGTGAAGCAGTAATAACATCAAATGTTAATGTGATATACGATTGTAGCACAGATACTGCTTCAAGCTCTCACTGAAGAATTTATGTTGTTTAATATTTGTATATGTGTATGAAGTGAAGTGCACTTTCCTAGTCTGGGGCAGTTCAGGGCACAATACTGGCAAACTGAAGGGGTTTCACATGAGTCAAGTTAACAAGAGCATTCTTTGGCAGCACAAGTTACAGCTTGTGGTTTTTACAGGTCTCTAGCAAAAGCCTCTGAATTCATACCAAACCTCTTAATCTCAGGGTTGTGCAATGAAGTAGATGTGCTATGTTTTTCTCTTTTGTATTTGAAGCTGATATTAGACCCATTACTGTAAAAATATGTTATTAATTCATATCAATGCATGATATAAATTCTTCTGTTTGGCAGCTGGAAAGAAACTGAGTGATATATCAGTGCTAAAAAAAGCACCTCCTATTTTCGCAGTGATAAGGAATGTTTACGGTAAACAGACATTAAATAATGTTCAGATCTGAAGAATGGCATAATATTAACCAAAGAGTTTTAAAGCAATTTGTCAAATAGGCATTCTAAGGTTGATTTATGTTTTTGGCTTAAGAAATAATGCCATTTGTGTGGCTGGCCCTTCATCTGGCCATTGGTTCTCCTTTCCATCCACACACTTTCCCTCATGCCCAAATAATTTTCACCCTTTGGGTTAGTTGATGTAACATTCAGCAGAGGCACAGAAGGGGCAAAGAGAATTAATTTCCTCCACATTTAATTTAAATAAAATACTGTCTGGGTGGAACAGACAGCCTATTCATGGCACAGAGGAGAATTCATTGTCCCTTACACTTAGGAGCAGCCGGCTTTTTCAGTGGTCACACATGTTCTAGCCAGCCAGTCAGCATGTCTGTGCCAGAGGTGTTGGCTTTTCCCCAGCTGGCAGGATAAAATGCAGAGGTAGAGAACATGGAAAGAAGAATACAGAGAGCAGGGAGTACATGGAGCTTTTGTTGTACTGGACATTTTGTACTGGAGATGGAAGGGAGCTGGGGAGAAGGATGACCATATCAGAAATCAAATACACTCGAAGGAGTGAGCAGCACTGGTGTGATGAGTTAGGTGATGTGATGGAGGAGAGCTAGAAACACAGAGGGGATGACATGGCAGAACTGCTTTGGGAAAGATTTAGAGGACGTGGAGAGAGTTGGGATGACAGCAGTGAGTGGGTGGAAGATATAACTCCAAAGAAAACAATGTTTAATTATTTCTACTCCTTATGAAACGATCTTTTAAAAATATTGTCATGATCTCAAACTTTCAGTGATCTGGAAAACATCTAACATGTTACCATTTTTCAAAAATTCCTACACATTACCAAAGTAAGTAAAAATCTAGTGACCTTATATTCGTTCCAGACAAAATACTGGGACACAGAAATGAATCGGATCTAACCAGTAATGTTACAAAGACAATAACATAATCCATTTCAGTGAATGAGTTTTCAGAGAAAAGTCATGATAGAACTGACTACATCCTTAGATGAAATGAAAAGTTCTGTTGCTAAAGGAAGACACTCAGTATAACTGAGCAGTTTTACCTTGTACTCTGACCTTCTGGTTAAATATGACACTACATAAAATCTGTGTAGCAAATTTTAACTGGCGTGAAAAGGCTGATACAGCCAAAAAGTAATTGCACAGAGGGCATCATTATATAACGGGGTTCCACATTGATCTATTCTTAGTTCAGTGCTATTCAATATCTTTATCAATGAGATGGAAGAAAATAGAAACTTGTTGTTGGTAAAGGCTGCAGATGCCATATTCATATATAAGAAGTTAGTACGTGACCTGATTTTTAGACGCACTAAACATATTTAGGCAATGAAAAAGGAAGATTTTGGCTTAGAAGCTAAAGCCACAAAATATGTGGCTATTGCAGAGCAAGCTTTAAAGCACCTTTTGAGCTAAACTCATCTCAAAACTGGCTTCATAACAGGTGGTAAGAGAGAAATGCCCCAACTAGGCAGTACAGAATGACCCTGTTCTTCAGTGCTTAGCCACTGATTTCTGATCTGTCAGATGAGAAGAAAACTGCTTCATCTTAAAACCCCCACACAGAATTAAGCACTCGATTGCTATTTCATACAACCAAGCTGTCTAGAAATGAGGGTGCTCACTTGGCCATGTGGACTGTCAGGGCTGAACATCCCTCTTTTGTGTCAGCAAGTTGACAGATGCACTTCTCAGGTTCTGGAGAGCTGTCTTTGCCTGCAAGTTCATTTGGATGGAGATGCTTTCCAACTCTCATATTTGAGCTTAGGCATTATATAGAAGTGCTACAAAAACACCACATATGCTCAGACAAGCATTAGGTAATGCAATAACTACTGCTTCTTCTGCCCTTATCAGCTGATGGTGAGAAACAGATGACCCCGGTTTTTAAATAAAATTATTCCATGCCATCACACTTGTTTTTGAAACAAAATCTGGTGTAAGAGAAAAAAATGTGAATAGATAAGCTGGTGCTGGTGGTTTCTCTCTTTCTATGCATTTATAAGCATAAAAAAATAACAAGCATCAGGAGCCTGCACCTATGTGGTCTGCATAGGAACATGACCAGAGTATGCTACCAGCACTGTTGGTTTTTCCATAAAACTTCACTTTCCATGGAGATCAACATAAAGAAGATGATACACAAAGATGGCATATCTCCACCTCAGGGACATCCCATACGTAGATCAGAAGATAGAGAAATATCCCCAGATCTTGCAGTTAAAACATGGCCTCAGAGAACAGAAGTTTTTCCTCAATCTTCACTGCCTCTCAGTATCTTACATGTTCTTATTTGTCCCCTCTTATTAATTTCCTCTCTTGGGTAATGAATGAAAGACTTTTCTACCTCTCTTCATAAAACTTTCTTTAGGCCTAGGAGTAAAGCAAAGGCCTGGCATAGTCATTGCAGCAGACAGCAGATATAAATGTACTGGAGGAAGGCAGTGAAAAAAAATCCCAAAGCATTTTTATTAGTTCTGACAACTAAATTGGCGATAATAACAAAGCATGCCAACCCCTTTGTCCAAACTACAGGTAGCTAGGGAGAGAGGCTGTGCAGACCTTCCTGAGCCACAGGTTTATTATAGTGATCCTGGGCAGATCACTCTCTAGATGCACTCCATTCTTTCACTGCTGGAAGTACTAACAAGAGTGCTACATGCAGGTGTATTTTCTATAAAGTAGACCATTACCAGCAAAAAGTAAAGGGAAACTATCAATTCACTTAATGCGGAATATCTGTGAGCATTCAGTCACTGCCACTTCTGGGCACTGATGGCTACATTTGATTATCTGTAGATGCTTATGACCTGCATTCCACATTGTGACTACCTGATGAGCTGGCCTCCAAAAGGCTGGCTAAGCTCCTCTGTGGGCATTTCTGCAATGCAGGACAGGGTCACTCTGTGCTCTTTGAGTGAGCCACCAAGAGCTGCATCTTATCCTGTCTCTCACCTTGTGCAGAAGTTTTGGAATCTATAAAGTGGTTTTTGATGTTGTTTTCAAGGCCATTTTACAGCCCTGTGGGACTGCAGGAGCAAAAAAACCTTCTCCATATTTAGAGTATGTTCCTTTATTTATACCTGTCTTGATTTTTAATAACTTCTGATCCAAATTGTCTTAATGTCCTGCATTAATAACAAAACAGCTGAATAACTGTTTAGTTGAAGTGAGCCTTCATTGCATAGGGGATGCTGTGTCTGGGCTGTGCTGCTGGGTGAGATACCCAAACTGGCCTTAAACGCCTTAGCTGCAGTCTAGCCATTCCAGCACAGCTGTCAGCTTGGATCAATTTTCCCTTCCAAAAAAATGCTGCCATCAGAAGGAACGCTTTGTGGCTGAGCTATCTTGATCCCCCACTACATTTGCAGCAGGGATCTAGACTATTTATATTCTTCAGAAAACAGCAAGGAAAGAGCACTCCTGAACTGGGAACCAATGTGCACCCCATTTCTGTTGTAATTCTAATGTCAGGAGGAGTTGGGTAGTCCTCTGAAAGAGTTCCTCATCTAGATGACTGGTGTGGATGCACTGTGGCAAACAGCTGCGGTCTGGTGACCTGTACAGCTCCAGCAAAAGTCACATATTTTATTAGAAATTGTGGAGTTTGAAATAAAATTGAAATCATTTTACTTTACATGATTTTCTGCCAGTTTATGTATTTAAATACTTCTTCAACAAAGAATGGAGTTCTCCCCAGCAAAGGTAATTAGTAGCTATCAGTGTGCAATACAGAAATGTTTTTCTCATTTTGCTCCTACAAAGAGCACCGCTGTGTATCACATTAACACTGTCTGATAGCAACAGATGACAGCTTTAAAAAATCCAACAAGAAAATTAACAGTAATGCTTAAAAAATCATCACTAAAGACCTGACCTTGCTAATTGATATTTAGGATGATCAAAACAGTTCTTTGAAATAGGGCTAGCTGCTGTTCTTACATTATTGAGATTGCTATGTTGTAGACTTGCGATGGTATCAAGCTGTCAAAAAATGCAAATTAATGGCCAGTGACACACAGTTGCAGAAACAGCTACACCTATGTTATCACATCCCCAGGAGTGTCCTTACCATCTACGCTGCCTAGTCACTATCCATCCCACTCTGAGCTCTTCAATTCATAGCAAGTGGGGAACCTCAGAGCACCCAGCCTTCAGAGTATTATGGAGAGCTCAGTGGTACAAGGAAGCCTGACTTCATCCTGTCCTACAAAACCACAAGTTTGGCCCAAACTGCAGTTCACACTGCACCTCAGAGTGACTCTACCTCAACACACAAAACAGCACAGCACAAATGTTTCATCTTAATAGTGTCAAATGGCTGAGATAGGGACACACAACTTCTCATCTCAGTGGGAGGCTCATCTGCTTCTTTTCAAATGGAAATTGGATGGAAGAGACTACTCATTTAAAACAGTTACATCTGTGCAGAGATCACTGCCTGTTCTAGTGTTCAGGCCAGCCAGGGAAAACACTGAGACATGCCTCAAGCAAGGCTAAAGATGCACAGTGTGTAGCTATATACAAGAAGGCACAGCATCACCCGCTGATGAAAGAGGAAAGCATCAAAGATTCAAACATAGGCATACTCTCAAAATAGCTGCAAATTAAATATTCAACCTATTCATCCTGTGCAGGCCCTATTATGGATGGACTCACAGAAACCTCCACTGCCAAGAGTCACCACATAGCTCCAGTAAGAGATCTTATGCCGGGGACAAGCATGAGATCACTGCCAGCAAGGGGTAGCTATCCAGCACTTGATGCCATGGCCAAGAGCTGCTCTGTCCCTAAAAAAACATGGAAGAACAATGTTGAGTGGGGCCATGAGAGCAAACACAGGGGAGAAGGATAGGAGTAGACAGGAAACTAAGAAAAAATTGTTTTCCAGAGAGATGCTGGAAGCTCTCTGGCAGGTGGAGGGCAGGCAGTTGCATGCTGCCCCATACATTTTCTTTGTGCTCATGTGAAGTGAATGACTGTTGCTTTAAATCCTCTCTGCTGTCTGTCTCCAAAAAAAAAGGATTCAGAAGAAATGTGTATAATTATACACAGAATATTAATTTTCTTCCTGGTGATCTACAACTCTAGCATATTCATCACACTGGAACTGTGCTCAAAAGTATTTTCATCTGATTAAAACCGCTGATTCATCGATGCATGTAATCCTTTCCTAATAGTATGTATATAAATGGCTCTTAACAATTTCCACATCAGTTTTTCCTCATTTTTCATTGTTATGTGATTTTTCTTAAACATTGAGTGCAATTCTGAACTTTTATGTTTTGATTGAGCTTTTTGGAGAAATAAGGTGCAGTGATCTAGGCTACAGATTGAAGAAGCTTAAAAACCTAACATCTGATTTTAGCTCTGGCCACAAATTCCCTCTGTAGCTTTGGATAACTCATTCCAGTCTTGCCTGCTCTGGCATCAATTCTACAGTCACCTTCAACTCTGGACCCACAATTCTTTTAGTAATTGTGAATACTTAAACTTGATCACCAGCCATGTACCTCACTATTGCAAACTCTGCCGCAGTTCAGGGTATGACTCCCACTGTACCACCATGCCCTTCTACACTTCCGCAGAAATTCGCATCGGAAGATACTTACACACTCTCACCACAAATGTAGCCATGAGCTATTCTTTGCTTCTGACTCCTTCTGTACCTCCTTCCTTTCTTTACTATTTATAGGTGGCAGCTTGCCTAGGAGATGAGACAAGGCTGCCAAATGATTTCACAGCAGTGCCCCACAAGGAAACGGGATAAATCTTACCTCTATGCTCATGAAATAGAAATCCAATGCTAACAACTTTTGTTTACAACAAACAGCCCATAGATACATGATGCAAACAAGAAATAATGGCTCATGGGACTTCAAATGTCTGAGAATAACTATCATATCCTTAGGATGTACATTTGTAGCAGTCTCAACACCAATCTTGTCCAACCCTTCAAAGCTGGAGCCCAGTCCTATAGGCCAGAGATACTACCAGTTAAAATTCTCACTACTTAAACCTCTTTCCACACATGTTCACAAAGGCTCAGCCGTAGCCCACTTGCAGCAGCAGCATGAGGCCCTCTCATGCCCACTTTCTCTTGTCCACAGCAAGAACCTGGGTGCATCCCACCTACGCCTTTTCAGAAATCTGAAATAGCAGCTGTGTTCAGAGCATGTGAAGTGTGTACCTAGGAGACTGATTCTGTGTGGAAATTAATGTTAAATATTTATTTTATTAAAAACAAGGACGTGTACTGACCTGCTTTTTGTACCTTACCCTGGCGATTAGAGCATTTCTCCCAAGTTCAGCTCTCTCAGAATGAGAGACAAAGCAAGGTCAAAACCACAGCTCCCAAGAGCTTCACTGTTTGGCTGAAATATTTTCCTGGGACACAAATTCTACATTGGTTGTCAGAGCTGTTGAATGACAGTCCTCAAATGTGCACAGTCTTGTGAGTACTGGAGAAAATAGATCATACTCCAATCCCCAGTTCTCTCCATCTCCTTTTTCTTCAGAAATTACTTAAGCATTTCATGCCAGGAAAGGATGCAGAGTTTTTCAGCCCACGTGGAAAGAAGTTTGTAAAGGGTTATTTATACAGCTGGAATTGTGAGAATCTGGAAATCAGTCTTTCTCTTGTGTTAGCTCAGGCGGCTTTATGCTCACCTGCTGCAAACATTCTGAGTTAATGAACTCCTCCCATATCTTGATCCTGAGTAGTTAAAAACTTGTAATGCTCAGTAATATGATATCCAAGTGTCTTTATGAATTTAACGACTAGGACAAAAGTTTCCATTCTGAATATGCAAATGCTTTCAGTGCCTCTGAAAATTAGATCAAGTCTCTATGTAGTCAGTGCCTAATTTTACAGTTGATGTTCTGAAATGTTTGCCCAACCTCTGTATTTTCTGGTTTTTGTTTGTAAAAATGGAACATTAATACTTAATTGCTTCTCAAAACTTTGTGGGAATTAATGCTTCTAAAGCATTTCAAGAATGAAAAGGACCACATAAACCGACAACTACTGTAATTAAGTATGAATTATTTAAAATGGAAAATTTGTATTGCAAATGAAGTGCTGGAGAAATGTATTGAACAAACCACCAAAAACTTCACAAAAATTACTAATCAAAACACAAGGCTTAGACATCTTGCAGTACCACCTCTTAACAAAGTACTGAACATGAACTGAGCTGTAGCAATTGACCATATATGCACATAGCTTTATTTTGATGGAAAGCAGTTTCATGTGAAATATTTCACCTTGCATTTGATTCAGCCAGGAGGATGCTTATGGTCACTCGTTAGCACTGACTTAATGAGGAGCCCTCAAAAGTAGTTTCATAGCAACTGCTAGCGACTGACAGCCAGCTGTTGTGTCCTCTTTTTGCAGTATCCAGACTTTTTTCCCTTCTAGAATTCCAAAAAATAGTTTCTGTGGGGCACTAACGACTGTCCATATTATATGGACATAGAACAGTTAGATTTAAACTCCTGTAGTGTCATATGATCCAGTACAGAGAGATGTCAGCATCACCACTGCTACTACTGAACTTATTTGAAAAGGAATGTAACTCTTCAGGGGTGGATCTACCGAGCTATTGGTTTTTGTCCTGTGTACATAGAGCATACAGACCATGACCTGCAAGTGAACTAGAAGCATTGTTATTTTCTAACTTTTTAAAGCAGTATTGTTGTACATCTAATTTTTTCCCCCACTTATTTTGTATCTTAGTTTTGAAGCACTTAGAATGAAAGGGACATAGGGTAAATAGCAAGGGTGTCTCTTTAACTTTCTGCTAGTTTTCTTTCCAAATCGGTTCTATGAACACTGCCTTTCAGTTTAAAAGACAATGCAGTAAACAAAGTGATTTAGCTCTTTTGCATTACTGTTAAATTTCTTATTGGATTTTTTAGCTCTTTTGCTATTTGTAAAACAACACCACTTTTAAAGAACATTTACTGTATGCATATAGGATTTACATTAAATAAATGAGTATATTCTAGGCAAAACATAGATGGTTTTGGGAAAGGGAAATGAATCATTTGTCTATAATATGGCATAATAGTATATTCACATTTAATAAAAACATCCCACTAATAAACAGCTTACAATATTCAATATTTCTGAAACTCCCCACCCCCAAACAGGGGTGTTATTACTTCAAGTTTTGCAGACATTTTACAAAGTTGTTCTAGTCAGAAAAAGGCCTGATGGCTGGAAAATAGCCAACATAATGTCATTATTGAAGATGGACTCAGGGAACATTTCAGGAAATTATAGACCATTTAGTTTTGATGCCTTTTGGGAGGGGGGAATCTTAAAAAGCGCTTTTGGACATTAAATGGGAACCATTTGGGAAAGCACAGCTTGATGAAGGATAGCTAGTATTGCCTCAGGAATGAAAGGTCATGCTTCACTACATTCTGAATTTCCTTCAGGTTATACATAATCAGGGGACAAAAAGGTACCCTAGATTTTGTTTTCATTTTCAGAAAGAATTCAGGAAAATTTTAAATCAAGGACTAATAAATTGTACTATGATGTTGGTAAGGGAATAAAATAAGTAATTTTTCTAAGAGGAAAACTTTATTATTCTGAAACAAATGGGTGTAGAGAAACACAGGTATTAATAGCAGGGGTTTGCATTTCCACTTTACATATATTTTGTGACAATAGAAATAACAACATTAGGTGATCCAAACCCACATCATTTAAGTCTCAATGGAGTACTTAAGCATGTATATAACTCTAAGCAGATGCTGAAGCAGTATTGTTAATATAAGTGGAATTACTCAGGTGCTTTAATGATTTATAGAGGTTCAGCCCCTTCGAATACAAGGTCCTAGTAACCAGATTAAAAAATGGTATTTTTTTATGCAAAAATAAATAATTTCTGCAACATGTTCACCAGGGAGCTAATCTGATAATTACAGCACACTCTTAGCCTCTCCCTTCTTTTACCTTCTTAACCTCTACCACTAAGAATTCACTTACAGGTTTCTGATCCATCCATCACCCCCTACAATTTATTGTACCTCAGCTCAGAAAATTTTGTGTGCTTTAAAACATGAACATCTAATATCATTAAGATTTTTCAGAAAAATCTGAAAATTTTGAGTGTCTCTAAGCTTGAACACCAGAGAAAGAAACCTTTGAAATATGTGCCCTACAGAAACCAGGTGAGTACCTTCACATCTGAAAATCAATTTCATTTTAAAGAAGACCCCAATTTAACTTGAAAAAATCGAGACACGCAAGACTGTGAGAAGTAACCTTCTTGAAATCCTTAACTAAGATAAATGAATTAAAGGATCTAAGTTTAATTGTGCAGCACACACAATAGAAATATATTTTTATGATGTGAAATTATGAAATTTAGAATACTATAGTATCTGTTCAGTAAGTTGCATTATTGTGTCAATTTGCATTAAATATATCACCACCATATACATAATATACACTGGAGCAGATTTAGCTAAAAAACTTTCTGCTATTTCTTTCTCTAATCTTTTTCTATTCCCTCTCCAATATCAGTAACAGTCTGAGATGTCAATTTGAATGTCAAGTTTCATGTTGAAAATTTATAGCTGACTGCAATTCTGGAAATCTTAGGAAAAAAACAGAATTAGTTTGCATGGAAGCATTTTGGTTTTCGTTTCTTCCAAGACATATGCAGACATTTGTTTGAAGCCCAAATGCTGTAGCTAATATGTTACAAACATGTTAATGCCAAATTACCCTTCAAAATCTTACTCTTTTTTTGAGTGTCAGATGAGAGAAATCCTAACCAGGATAAACAAGGGGAAGACTGACAGAATTAAAGAAATGTGACTATGCAGGAAGATTCTAAACAATTATTCTTGGCATAGCCTTAATCTGAGAATTCAAACATTCTCCAAATCATGTGCAGTGCTCTGAAAATAAAGTACAAGAAGAATACCAGATAGACTTCTGTCTCACAGAAATCAGAGGAGGTGTTGCCCTTACAAGACAGAGTGGAAGAGGAAAAAAATGAACACTTACATAGTACAAAACAAAGAAATGTTGGGAACAGGATCATGACTTTGAAGAGGACAAAAAGAAAAAAATTACTGAATTTCCAAGGCATCACTGCTAGAAGCCCAACTGAAAAAAAATGGGTGTGGGGGTAGCGGGGAGGTGAGGGAAATGGCTCATTTGTGAGCCCAAAATCAATCTCATTGGTATTAGCCACATCAGAGAAAAAAGCCTGAAAAGAAACCAGACACTGAGTCGTCTGCATTGTTTGGTAATGGGGTTCAAGCAAACAACAAATGGTTTTATATGGCCTGGTTTGGCCACAGAACATGGAAGCTGAAAGGAATCCTCTCAATAGGATGTCCAGAATAAAAAAATCTGTGATGCTGCAAATAACCCAGAGGATATGGCAGAAGTTCAGGTAACATTTCTCCCTGAAGCAGTGTGCTCAAGCTGAACCTGTAGCTCTTTAGTTTCTCAGTTTCAAGTGTTTTCTAAGGATGCCTTAAATTCAGATCAGGAGTTACATCAAGTTACTGTAATTGATATTTCTGGATAAATTATTAAAAATCATGGTCAAGCATGTATTTTCCACATTTAAGAATGCCTATCTTAGGAACTGCATATTTAGCTCAGCAGGGACTCTGTCACACACCACCTGTAATTCATTTCAGCATTGTTTTGGACAGACTTCTGAAATACTATGATCATGCTGGTAACACCAGCTGTCCAAATCAGTATTTTACAAAATTGAGTTGTTGAATCTTTCTAAAGGTCTGCTTCTTTGGGGGAGGGGGCCCTTATCATCTGTGGTCTTCAGCAATAAAATACAGATTTTCAGTGTGGAACTGTGAACTCCCCTCATCTTGCAATTCCATTCAGTCACATGCCTGTCAGTAGTTCTACAGTCCAGATCCATAGCCAGGCTACTAATTCAGTGGAACATGTCCCAAGAGACAAAATGATAGCAAGATTCCCTTGAAATTCTGCTGTACCTATATCTCTTAAACCTTTTTCTAGCCTCTAATCAGTATTTTCTTGAAGGTGAGGATTCCACTGATGTCTTTCTATTACTAATGAAATGAAAAATATGTTGGCATCAACTGTTTTCCTCCCCTGACAATTCATTTGAAGTCAATACACGAGCTTTAGGAAGAAACCAAACTACAGCTATAGCTCATGTGCAGACTGTCACTCAATGCAGACTGTCACTCAAATGATACAATTCTGTTTCCTGACCAGACCAGATAGAAGTATACACATACTGAATATTTTCAAGAAAATAAAGTTTAGCCTGGCCAGATGTCTATATGACAAGTGTAGCTGCAGCCTCATGTGATCCGTACACAGATGTATACAATAGTATTGAATAATAGGGGAGAGTTTTTTCATGTGCTACTGTTTCAGCCTTTTTAGAGGTAGTTTGTTTAATTTCAAAGTTAAATTAAAAACATCTCAAGACATTAAACTTGTCTTTAAGGTGAGGTAGTTTGTGTCTAGCCTATTTAAAGCTGATTGGATAGGTATGCCTGGCAAGCCAGAGCTCACGAGTTCAAGCACTACAAATTTATATGCTTTCCTGCACACTACCTTCTTTCAGTAAAGAAGCCCAGAAAGCAAGTTGAAGAATTATTTGTCCAAGTTCTATGAGGTTTTTACTAAAGAAAGATGAAGATTAATCAATGCCTCTATTTTGGGCAAATCAATGTGTAACAAGACTCAGGGGTTTAAACTAAACTCTACATAAATTCAAACTAGAGGACATATTTTTTTTTCATTTTTCTGATAATAATTGAAACAACATACTCAGCATTTTGATAGTTTTTTTTTTTAATCTCTGGAAATTTTACAATCAAGACTAGCTTTTTTTTCCTCAAATATACACTCTAATTTCCAAAGGAATTAATCCCAGGAAAATCTTAGATATATGTTATGTGGGAGGTCCAGCTAGAGAATTGCAATGGTTTCTACTGGCTTTATACTATACAAACAAGCTAAGAACCTGTGACTGAATAGTTGTTGCTACACCACTCCTGTTTGGGGAACAAGCATTATGGTCACAATGCTCTTTCAGTGGCAAAGCTCTTTTTAACTGCAGGCTAAAGCATCAGAGCTTAGAAAGAGATTTCTAATTTGTCAGGATCACCCATTTTGGCTCTTCGTATTTCTTTAGTAATTTCACATTTCTTTCTCATTTTCCTATATCTGCATCACTGAATAAAATCATAAAAATTATCAACACCTTGGTAAATTCACCCATTTATTTATATTCTAATATACGGATCTGTCATGTACAAATCAAGCATTAAATTCTAGTAATTTAGTGATCAATATATGATTCATATGTTTGTCCAGGGAGTGACAATGAAAAATAAGCATTCAGTAATTTCAATTTGAAATAATACAATATTACAATTTGAAATAATACTCTGAGAAGCCCATAGCATGAAGAAGATTGACTATCACCTAAGACACAAATCAGGTGTCTTAGATGTCTTCTGATCACAGAAAAGTAATATTTAAAGCTAAGTTTCAGTAGTTAAAAACTGGAAAATAGGGCTATTACAGCATTTTCTGGCTACAGAATGAGTGCTCAAGTATATCACTGTATGTAGTTTAAATATCAGTCTTCCACTTTTTGTTCCAAGACTGGTGCAATTTCACCTTGGAGACAGCTTTAAGATAAGGTTTATGCATTAAATCAGCTTTTCTACTTTTCAAAAGCACAGATGTGTCAGGATCTGTCACCCTTTTATCTTTGTGAAGAATGCTAGGCTAAACTGAATCTGATTCTTGAGCAAATGTAAAAACTGATGAGGATGCAAGGGATCCCAACCTTTGTAAACACTGGCATAATCTGCAGAGGGACAAAGAGAGAGAGAAAGAGAATGTGAGACATTGGTGAAAGAATCCACAGTGCTTAGGAGCCCCAATTATGGACTAAGATCCTGTTTGCATTGTTTGATAACAAAAGATGGTTCTTGCCCCAAGGCACTTACAATAAATGTGGATTTGAAATTAATTTTCAAGGAATGCTAGGGTAATTGTGTGTGCACTGTGTTTAACATATAAGACAACACACTTTTGGAAATTACATGTATTAGTGGAATAAAGCCAGCCTGAGCCTGTGTATTGTTAAACTCCATTCAGAAGATAAAAATTATTGTATGATATTGGGCAAAGACATATCTTTCCATTAATAAATTTCAATTTTTAAATGCCTTTCTATATTAGCTATAGAATTTATGCACCTAGCAGTATCTGAATGAGAAAAATAAAACATTTTGCATTCTGTCACTGAATGACCTTGATAACCATAAGAGAAATTAGAAAATATGTTCTATATTTGTTACAGCAAATGTGTTCTCTAAAGTATTACAGTAATCATTTTTAAGATCACAGTAATTTAACAGTTCCTCAGTTGTTCAAGTACTCTGGCCTTGGATGATTGCTTGAACCTTCACATACACATTACCTGCAAAGTCCTTTTAAACGTTTTTAATACTTCAAACTCTTTATTTTCCTGAATATATGTTTAACGGTAGTGTGGTTTATGAAAGGCCAGATGAAGATATTTAATGATCTTTCATCCAGCAACTGAGGTAAATCGAAAATATGTTTAAAGACATAGTGTTTACTCTTCATTTTTATGAAAATGTTTTTATTTTCTTCTTCAACAAAAGAAAAAAAGTGAGCTCTCACATTAAGCAGGAAGTGCCATTGTTTCACTCCCACGCTTGGATCTAGGAAATAAATTCTCCACCATTAGACACATAACTCAATTCTTCTCAGTGCTGGTAATGGATGAACTTGTCTCTGTATCTCACTACAAAATCATTACAAACAGTGTACATCACTGCTGGCACCCTTGGGATATTACCATTGCCTAATGCACCAACAATCTTTCTGATAGCAGTAATGTTTGGCAGAATGCTTTGGGAATTTTCAGTTCTTCTTGCCCACATGTTTTTCCCTCCCACTATCCACCCCTTTCTGTAAGCTGATCTTGTGAAGCTACTCAAAGAAATGTCATTCCTCCTCAGACCTCCCCAGCTTCTTTCACCTAGAGCATTGCAATCAGCTCCAATGTTTCAAGCAGACAATGAAATAATGTTACCTATGAAACTACAGGAGAAGCACAAAACTTCTCAGACATAAGGCTTCGGCTCCATTTCTGGTCCCTGAAAGTGTCAGTCACAGTGGACATCGTGCCCAGAACTACCTCTCACATTCCTACTTTCCTTTATTCTCAGAACAATTTTAAGTTCTTGTATGAGGCAAACCTCCTTTTCCCCAAATTGTTTCCTGTGTAAGCCAATATCTGGTTTCTTTCTTCTTCAGATTTCTTTCTCCCCTTCAGTCAAGATTCCCAATCTCACACCTCTTGCACCTGTCTGCACACAGAAACCAGCAGCATTAGGCTGGAAGTGTTTATGGGTGTGTATCTGCAGTACCTACAGAAAAGCGCAACTCCCTGTGGGACAGTCACAGGATGGTGCACATGTTGGATCACACCACTTCTTGTGAGACCTAATTTGTGAACTTCAACTATCAGAAAGGAGCTGCTGGACATATCTGAGCCCTGTCAAGATGAAGACAGTTTCACAGAGCTCAGAATGACATAATACTGCACTCTCAAATTACAAAAGCCAGTTCTTCTCTCCTAGTTGTTTCAGGGCTACAGGATTTCCTCCTTGGCTCTAAAGATTCATCTTCCTTTCTCTACTGGAGTCTGTCAGCAAACCTGAGTAGATCTCCCACAGACTTTCTCTGAGTATAAGTGATTATTTATGTATTTTTATATTTATAGGTGATATATAGAGTCTATACTTTCCCAGTGTCTTACATCCTTAAGCCCATCCTTTGCATCCACAGCAGAAAATGCAGGAAGCACTTCTTTCCTCTGAGCATTCACAATGAATTCAGAGCAAGATTTCCTCTGATTTCTGCCTGCCAAAGTATTGTGTACTTGAGTACGTTCTAAAATTTCCCAGAAGTACTTCCAAAGGTTGTGCAAGGCTGTGATTCAGAGAAATGGTGCTGAACATCTATGTCAGAAAGTGAGCTATGCTCAGCTGTGTACATTGGCTCAGCTGTTATGCAGACACCTGGCAGATAGAGACCTTCAGCTGCCATCTGTGCTGCTTGTATTGTGCAATCACATCTCGGTAATCTAAGAGTAAAAATGGAGGGGAAGGAGTAGCAATAACTGTCGAGAAAGGAGAGAGCAGTAAGTTTCATATAACCTCTAATACCAAGAAGTGTAGGTCACGGAGCAGTTGATTTTGCTTGCCACAAAAGCAATTTTCACAGTAGGTGATATACAAAATTATCCTAGACACATTCATTTTTTAGAATAATCGAGGAGAATTACACACACATAAAATTCTTGTCATATATAGGGCAGTAACAGTCATTACCAGAGGAACTGTCAGAAGCCTTCTTCCAAAGAATCCTTAAGAGACATCACAAGGAGAAGTTGTTAGGTTCATGTAACCTGTGGAGGGTAATAAATTTTGAGTGACACTATTGGTAGCTACTTTTTACAGCAGCACCTCTACTTGCTGATAACTATCCCTTACCTTCTCCCCTAAAATGAAAAAAAAAAAAATAAAATTAGAATGTCTACTGGCAAGAGTAGTTTTTATTCTTTAATACCTAGCTTATTATGACATGGACTGGAGCACATCCCAACACCAGAAATTGAAGACATGGGAAAGCAATAGTGCAGAAGCAATGTAGTACAGTGGTGGTCTCTTCATGCTTTTTGGGCTAAAAGGGAGGCAACCAAAGGCCCAACTAGACTGACAGTTCTTGTAGTTAACTTAACCTCTTCTTTGCCTTCCCAGCCTTTCACAGAACTCCTCAGAGCTTTCCAAGTTGAGCTGGCTTCTCTCAATATTAAAAGGTTTAAAGGTTTCAAAAAGGTCTATGTGGAATAAACGGGGTAAATTAGAAAATTCATTTATACGACGGCAATCATGCCTTCAGCTTTTGTAAATGGGCTTTTGTTACCAGGCCTTTTCATATGTCTTTTCCTTAGAGGTAACCTCATGTCTGAGAGCTAAAGCAATTCTCCTACAGACAGTCCTCTGCTCCCCAGATGCCAGATACAGATTAGCTAAGAAATTATTTCTCCCTTAATTTTCATCTCTGTACCTCTGTGTTGGTTTCTGTCCTTGGTTTTGACCAGGTTTAGATGGATTACATGTTTATTATTGTATTTAGAAACTTTCTTTAACAATATGTGTATGTTAACCCAGAAACCAATGTATACTAATATGAATATATATATATCATTTACTTTCGCTTGTTTTTTACAAATTACGGGTCTTCTGACCAAAACCAAGCTCCTCCTACATGTTCGTACATTGAGTATGCAATGCAGTAAGACTATACTTCAACTTATTCTGCAGTTCTACAAAAAATTAAATAATATTTCATAATCTGTGCTTGTTTTGGTTTTTTTATATAGTTGCTAAGGTAACGTGCTGGAGTTTGTGATTCAGTTTTACTCAGCTGACTGTTTATTACATTTTAAAAATAAAAGACTTACAACATTAAGTTGTATTTATTATTTCTACAACCTCTGCAATTTCCATGGACTTCTGTGTAAGAGACAAAGGCAGCCTGATGTTTTGAACTACCTTTTCTCAGAGATGATGTAGGGGAAGGTAGGTAGCACTAGACAGTAGTTCATTAAGTGGCTTATCGCTCTTCCAGAAGACTCAGATGTTGGGGGAATTTATCATCTGTCAAATTTCATTTGTTTTGCAGTACATGTTTGTCCCCCCTGCATGATCAGCCCAACATTTGTCATCACTCTTTGCTGACACCCCTCTCCTCATTCTATCCCCATCAGCAGAAGCAGCAAGCTCCCCATGGCCTGACCCTGCTGTTCTGTACTGCAGCGTCTCCTGCCTTACTGCTTCTCAGGCAAGCTTGGGAAGCATCTCTATTGCATGCTAGGCCAAGCACAATCACTGGAAAGGTTTTGCTCCCTGTGCTTTTCACCCTGCCATTTGCACCTTCAATTCCTTGTTCAAGGGTTTCTGTGTATGCAACACATTTCAGTATTTATTTTAATGATTCATTAATATTTTAAAACACAAACCTCTTGTAATCACAGAATTCCATCATTTATTTAGGAAGTCAGGTGAGTAGCAAATGTCTACAGATTGTAGTTTCACCACTTGCAGACTATTCTGAAGATATAATTTTCAGGGCACCCCAGTTTTGAGGCTTAGGAAAGGTCTTTCTCACCAGTCACTTCAGTAACTCAAACTTGCTGCTTCCATTGAATTGGGAAAATAGTATGAAAGCATGAAGTGCTTATTAAGTTTAATGTTTTTGTTCACCTAGTTAACTGCTTTCCGATCTACCCTTTACTTGCAGAGGACTTAAGATAGAAGCTAAAGGAAGCACACTTATCCTGCTGTTGTCTATTTAGCTTTCATTAAGCAAGTTGGTGCACGGTTCACACTCATTCTCAAAACCAGCCCATCATCTAAAAGTATTTACGTAAGACTCTTTGCATTATATACCAACCTCTGCAACACTAGTATTAACTACTGACATCTGCCAAGGCTGACTAGTAAGTGCTTTACAGTATCAATTCATCCCAAGCAAAAAGCATGTTTGAGTGCTGCAGTGCTCTTGTTAACACCAATAAGAAGTATCAGAGCTCATATGACACCTAGCAGAAATTAGTACCCACATTCAAAGAAAAGCTTTTGTTATTTTCCAGAGTATTATGTGGACTTTATTGAGATGACTGCATCTGACACCTGCTGTAATATAAAATGCAGCTATAATTAGCCAACTGATGCTCTCCACAGTTTAGGTCGAATCCCTTCTGTGGGAATTATGCTTTAAAATATTCAGAACTCCAAGTGGCTCTCATTACATTTAATTTTTACTTAGAATTAGGTGGTCTAGAAAAAAAATTTAGGATTGTAATAGCCCCCTGCTGAATGCCACACAGCAACGTGAAAACCCATAGATTTTTTTCCAAATAAAAAAATGAGAACAAGCAGACTACACTACAGCCTTCAATTGAAGTCTGGCTTTGCTTAATTGTACTTTTTGCACTCATCAGTCTCTCCTCTTCAGAGCAAGCTACAAAAATTGCCTGAATAGCCAAAGAAAAGTTTCCCACAGTCACTGGTCACAGAAAAACACCATTGTCCTTCCTCACAGTTTGATGGACAACATTTCTATAAATGGGTAGCCAGTCTGTCAATGGTACCCTTGCTGAAAAGGCAAAAGAAGAGAACAGATTCTGCCAATATCTGACAAAGCATGTTAACACATAATCAGGCATTCACTAGTCAGGCAGCTGCCCCTGGGACCTTCATAACACAGGTGCCTTTAAGCCATTTCCTATTCACAGATAAAGGAAACAAGCAGGAGATACCTGGGAAAGGAGCAGTCTATTGTCGCCTGTCAAATGTCCATCTCCTAGGCTGCCTGTATAAAAACAGAAAGAACACAAAAGAAACTTCAGCCTGAATTGCTAAATTACAAAACAGCAAAATACTCTCCAACTCCATAACTTTAATCTTCATTTAAATAATAACTTTAAAAGGTTACTAAAGGAGCACCATGTCTTATAAGATGTACCTTCTCCATTCTTTTTCCTGCATCAAACTGAGCAAGAGACCAGTCATGTCCCCAAGGCCAACAACTAGAATAAAGTCAGCAGTGGCTATCCCTGGACTGTCACCTTCACTCTCTGCAGCTTTGGTACGGTTTGTCCATGCCTAATCTGCTCTCTGCTTCACCCAGCTGAGATTATTAAATTAATCTTTAAACAGAGGAAACTGGAACTTCCTGAGGGATCATTTTAGTGTGAATAAAAGTCAATTAAGCTGCAGAAAAAGACTCTTTCCTTTTTTTTAAACAGCTTGAACTTAGTGAGCCTAACAAACAAGTGACATTTCATAATCAAGGTTATCTAAAGGCCACTAAGTAGAGTGACCATTTTAGCTGCGAATAGATCACAATAAAACAACAACTAGCTTTAAGTAAAGGAAAATATTTGCATTTTGTGATGGTGAAAAAGATGTCTATTTCATACACTCAGCATATTAAACACTAAAACTATAGTCCTAAGCAGGTAATCCGTTTATATTTAAGTAATTTCATTTCTTTTTCATGGTAATTTTAGTAGCACTGCCTGTGTGTTTAATGTTAAACACATGAAAATGCTTTACCTAATTCTATGGAAGTTCTTGATGGAAGCAATTCATGGAAGCAATACCTAGAAAATGGTTTCAGAGATGCACCACAACAACTGGAATTGCCCTGATTTTGTTGGGAAGCTCCTGCAGGTAATGCACTGTCTCTGAGGACACAAAAGGCTGCAGTGCAGCACAAAACACTTGAAGCAGAGATGGAATACTGCATGGTATGAACAAATAAGTGTGCAAAACTCTTCTGTACCCTTCCATATGAAACAGCATTGATGTCTTGCCTTCTTCTCAAGCACGTTTCCCAAAGAGCCTAGTTATGATTTCTTGCAACTACAATTCTCTTAGCAGATGTACTCTTTCATACAGGCTGTGTGTGTGTGTGTGTGTGTGTGTGTGTGTGTGTGTGTGTGTGTGTGTGTGTGTGTATATACACACCTGAAATTTAAACAGGAAAGTCTCTGAGTTCCTGCAATAAAGATATTCAAATGGAATTCATAGTAATAATGAAATCAAGAGGAAGCTTAGAATTAATAAGATTAAGGTAAAATTCAATATGATAAAATGTAAATGAAAAAAATATTTATATCTTTTGCCACTTTTTCTTGGTCAGTTTTCAGAGTTTTGTACTATGAGGTCTCCTAGCACTGTCTATACCTGTTCAGCTTAGCTACAGTGACACTTCTCAACTTTTTAGAAGGCCTGCTTTTTCTCTGTTGAATCAGTTTCAGGTCATTATCAAATTTACAACCTAGGCCCAGTCTTGTAAAGGCTTTTACCCACAGGCTTAGCTTTATGCACA
Organism: Geospiza fortis; assembly: GCF_000277835.1. Classification (NCBI taxonomy): domain Eukaryota; kingdom Metazoa; phylum Chordata; class Aves; order Passeriformes; family Thraupidae; genus Geospiza; species Geospiza fortis. Next base: position 7,833,601 of record NW_005054301.1, read on the forward strand.
TGAATAGTCCTTTAGAATTCATTAGAATGATTTGTGCACAAAGTAAGCAGGTGCATGGCCAGCTTCACTGAAAGTTTGGGACCCAAACTTCATATTCCCTATTAACAAATGCCTCTTCTGCTTTAGAAAAATATTGACAGTGTAAAGATGAGTGTGATCCTTTGTTCATTTACTACAGTACAAATAACTTTATAGTTACTTTATATCAAAAAGGGAATTATGTATTTATTCATAGAGGAAGTCAAAGAATACTGCAGGTGGAATGAACACAGGAGGACACACCCAGGGAAGCTTACAGGATTCAAGTACCTATCTTACTTTGTCATATGGATATATGAGCTCCTTAAGGCTAATTTGAGAGGCTCAACACAACTACATAATACAGGCCGCTAATTTCAACTATTAGTCCACAAATCTCATATCTAAACTAGATCTGGATCTGGCTTTTGAAGTCTGCCAGGGGGCTGCCAGAACATGGAATGATTGATCAGACCAATAATGACAGATGTGATCTATTTAATTATAACTGTCTAGCTACTGGGGTATAGAAATTTATAAGTTGAAATGTTGAAGAAGGAGATAAATTTAAATTTTAGCAATATAACTGTTCCACAGAAAAGGCTAAGAAGATTAAAATGTTTAGAAAAGGACTTGGCTCCCAGATAAGCTATATGAAAAGCTTGTACATAGCACAACTGAAGAATCCTATTTAAAATATTCCTAAGCATCCATCACTATTATTTATTTTAAAATAATAGTCAGATTATACTAATAAAGATGCAAACTACAGCTTTTAAAATCAAGCACTCAGTAATCAAAGAACCCCAATAGTTAAATTTTCTCTGAAATAAATATGCTATATTCCTGTTTCCCTGTTAAATATAGATTTTCAAGTGTCCCGTTAAACTTGAGTTAAATATATAATACGTACGGCATGTACATATTAATGCAATGGAAAATTATTAACTTTTAGTCTGTCTTCAGGTATGAATGCTTAATTTCACAATGTTTGTGTCAAATTACTGACAGTTTGCGAAAAGAGGAAACACTGTGATCACAGACACCTACTCTGCAAGGCACCTTCTACATTTTTATATGATAGTCTCACAAGAAAATGATAGGAAGGAGATTTATAATCAAATCTTTCAAAGTAGCTATAGAAGTCTAGAATTTGCAAACACAGAATAACTATAATAATGGTGCACTGACTTCCTAAGAAGAAGAGCTGTTGAGCTAGGACTTGCAGGGGTCAGTTCTCAATCCTAAATTATATAACTGAGCTGGAGGATTTCGTGCAGAGCGCTGATCATATTTGCAGATGGCAGCAAGAAAGGGGGCAGGTGGGTATAAAGAATTTAAATATGCTGTAAAATTACTAAACAAAGACAATAACAATAAAGACCAAAGTAAGGAAGAGCATGAAGCAGTATTAGAAAATCAGAGGGTAAAAAAATTCAGAAAGGAAAGGTCATGGGTATATATGCATGCCAGGATAAGGGCACTAAACAGAATGCAGGCAACAGCATCAGGAATGTTAGGAATGATCAAATTACTGCAAGTCACAAATGTAAGATACTTATAGGTTTGTTGGTTTGCCTTTTTTCTCCAATGGCAAATACATCAGGGCTGTATTTCCACCAAGATATTTTGTATGAATCCCATTCCAATCCTGTCTGAACAGGGCTTTCTAAACTTTGATAAAGTGAAAGAAACACCAAAAGGTCGGCAGAGACATTTGCTTTGAAGGAATGCAGCTCCTATTGGAGAGCCAGATTTGCAATTCAGAGCCTTATTTGATGAAGTTAATAAGCACATGACTACATTTTAGGGAAGCAGGCTGAGGGTTTTTTTCAAGCTGAGGTTTTTTTTTCACTAGCCCTAGCAAGCTGGGCTAGTGCTTAAAATTAGGCACCAGCTTAAGTATCTTGTTGAACCAGGATCTATAAACTTCAATGGAGTGATGCCTTTCCCTGAGTACTTGGGAAGCAACAGAAGTGAAGTGCTCTTAATTCTGAAATTAAAGCTTGGAAAAATAAATAAAAGCTTTTATTTTGGAGGGACTTGGTCATTTCATATTTTAACCCTATTTAACTATTTAATGACTACAATACTATCAATTTTCTTTTTATAACTGAGACAATTTAGTGCAGCACTGTAATCTGAATATTAGGAAAAACTACATTTACAGCAGGGTGTCAAACTGAACCATTTTCCTGGGGCTTTGGACAGAATTCAGAGTATTGTTTTTATCTTTGAAGCTCCAAATTATTTCAGAGGTTTTTTTCCAAAGCATTGCCTCTTTTGCCTTTCTCTGCACTACAGCTGACATAAGCAGAAGTACACAGCATGAGCTTTTCAATTCAGGAGAAAAATCTGCTTATACGTTACACAGGCTCCTTAGCTCAGCACTTCACTCTTTGGCACAACAAACCTCAATGACTGCTACACTCTGCCAAGGACCCACCTTTTGTTGGGTATTAGTTAGAGACAAAATTAAAGTGTGAGTTCAGAAATTATGGTACTGTAATATTCAGCAGAAGAAACAGTGATAGCATTTATGACAGTGGTGACCAGGGAAGAGAACTTGTGTCAAATTACTGAGGCTTACTGTCATTTTAAATTGCTTAAAGGCACCTAGAAAGAGGTGAATATGTTTATCATTTTACAAACAAAATAAAAAGAAGCAATAGTCCAAAACCAAAAGAAAATACTTTTCTGTTTCAAAATAATTTTACTCCAAACACAATATTTGATATTTAAGAACTTAGTGGATTTGAGCTTATATTTTTCAAGGTGGTTTCAGCGGGAGAGGCTTTTATATGCCTCAATGATCCATTCAGGGATCAAAGCTGCAGAAGATTTAATATTATCATGACAACTCTATCCCTGAGTGTTGAAAGCAGCTCCAGATTACTCCCTCCCTTGTTTGTCATATCATTAAAATATCTGGACATTGCTGCCAAGTTAGACATATTTAAATCTTCTGATTCCTCTTTCTAAACAAGTATCTCTATCTCTGGCAATCCACTTCTTGCCAGTTTTCTATAAATTTATTCCAAATTACCAGTATCTTCCCAGCAATGAGAGCTTCCAATATTTTATTGCTTCACCAGCTTTAGTGAGCATGCCATGTAATTTCCTCTGTCTTTATGGAGGCCTGGATTTACTCTGGCTGGCTTTACTTCTAGAGGTGATTACAAGTGAATTCATTTTTACTGTGCACGAATTCCAGGGAACATATAATCATTTTCTGGAACCATTCTGCTCTGGTCTGTCTCTTCCATTAGATATGAAGGTTTAACATCTTTGCCTTAGCTGTATTTGCACATTTTCCCCTCTATGTTCATTTTCTCACATGGTCTCATTTTCCTAATCTCTTAAATCACCTTGGATTATTTCTATTCTGTTCATGTTTGTTTAAGGCATTGCATCATTTAATCTGTGAAACTTCAGATGATACTAAATGTATTCAACTAGCAGCTGCAACCCAGATCAAGGTCTTCTGAGACAGAGCAAATAGGAATAAAGTCTCTCCCCATAGGAATCATTACTGTTTCTCTAAGAGGAGACATTTGCAAACAGCAGGAAGAAGGCCGAGATCCAGTTTCTCCTTAGTAAATAAAAGATGGGCATCAACAACTTTACTGACTACTTCATGGTCTTTTGCCTACTCTTCTTGAAATGAGCAGTGAATAAATAATGGTGTATCACCCCCACTGTCTCTTGAAATCCTCCACATTCATTAAATCTCCCTTATATTTCCATGTATATTTCTGATACTGATATGTTTATATATTTATTTTTCATTTGGAATGGTTTTTACCCCAAAACAACCTCTGGCTGCAGGTAAAGATAACATGCTCAAAAGCAAAGGAAAGATCTTAGGTCTCCCACTTAGGAAAGCTACACGTACATTGCTAAAGCAGGACACATCTGCTCCATCGCTCCAGGAAGGCTGGAATCTATCAGGTAACTGAGCACTCATCACTTGAAGTTAAAAAAGGGCGCAAATGCCTAGAATTGTTCTGTCTTATCAGGTCATTGGGAATTCATTCAGTTCAAACAGTCTCCTCGGACACTGAGAAGCAACAAGCAATGCCAGGTTGTTACATCTGTGCTCCATATTCCGCTCTGGCCAGCAGATCCCTGATGTGTCAGTTCAGTGTTGTAGTGCTGCTGGGGAAGGGGAAAGGGCAATGTATTTTCCTTTATTCCTGAAAGCTTCATGATTTGATCCAAATGACATTATTACATTTGGCAGGGTTGCTCCAGCTGCCTGTCCAGAGACAAAACTGCAAGAGGCAAGGTTGGTTGAAGCAGCCCTTGATCACAAGCTGGAATTAGTATTGTTGCACAGAAATGCAAAATAAAATTTCACAAATTTTCTTAGCTGACAAACATATTCTGTACATGTGTTCAAAACGTTATTTGATAAAAACTGTGTGTTTTCAGGAATTAAGTAAACTTCTATGTGTTTCAGAGCTTCTAAACCACAAACACATTCTGCCATGAGTATTTCTGAATCCAAAGAATGGTCCTCATCAACTGAAGACAAGCAAATGCCATCTAGTTCACCCTAGATATTTTTGCAAAATGCAAAATATTTGTAACCGTTAAACACTGAAGTCCTCTTTGGAACTAATTTTTCTCTGGAACTGAGCAGAGCTTTCTCTGCTTGAGTCTCCTCAAATGTTGTTGGTTGCTGGTGCTGAAAGCTTTGTTTAGTAGCATTTATTTTCACTATATCAAGGTATGTCTTATCTGAAAAAGAAAGCCCGAAAACATCAGTCAAATAAATTCATCTGCCTTTCTAAAATTTTTATTTAAGAATGTTTCAACATTTGTATATACAACTGCACTCACCATTTTTCATGGGAATAAAAAATATTGGGGGGTAGAGGGTCAGGGAACAGAAAGAAGTGTGAAGATCAAAATTTGGCTATCAAAAGAAACATCAGGTAGGAAACCCTTGTAAGCATTTCTACTTCAATTTCTTATGAATTTCTACTAAATTTCTTAGGAAAGAAATTTACAAGCAAACTGTCTTACAGGGAAGAATTTTGCGATCCCCATAATCAAGAGTACGCTGACAAACTTTGCAGTCTAATTTAAAAACAACCCTGCGGCAACCAGTAGAGTTAGGGCTTTGAACAACACGTATGAATGCAAAAAAGTGAAGGGGTAACCAGAAAGGCAGAAACAAGGGCGGCAATGCGCTGTACTGAAATAAGCACTGGTGGTCCTCCCCCCGCCAAGGAGCCCTCGGCGGAACC
>NW_005054301.1:7839254-7901181 GCF_000277835.1 Geospiza fortis
AGCTGGGCCGGGCGCCGCTCCCGCCTCGCACCCCCTCGCATTGGGTGCCTGCGCAGAGCTGGCTCCTGCTTCGGCCCGGCCTGCGGGGCCCTCATGGACTCCAGGAATAGGGTAGGGCTCTTGAGAGGACATAAGTTTGCCACGTACAAGAGAGCTGACTCTCTTCTGGGCGTTGTTCGCGCCTGCCTGGCTTCTGCCAGGGCTGAGCCGGCTGCCTCCCCCGCTCCCTCTGGTCGGGGCGGGCCCGGCGGGCGCGGCCGCCGCTGCTGCTGCTGCTTCTCCCCCGCAGCCGGGACCGTGCCTTCGCCTCGCAGTGACACGTGCCACTTTGTAGTTTGACGGATGATGTCTTCCATGGGAAAGTGCAATTTGCTTAATTGCTGTGTCTTAATTAGTTAGTCTGAGTTGAGAAGCTCCTGAAAACTTACTGCACATTAAATCAAAATAAATGATCAGGAGCTTGAAGTTAGCCCTGCCTTGGTAATGGCATGCTATGAAACACACAGTGTATCTAAGGGTCAGAATTTTTAAAGGAGCTCTGCTCTATGGTACTTAAGTTGAAACACCTATTTTATGTTTAGTAATGTCTGTGAGTTGTGAAACATGTCACAGCAGTGGTGGAAGGCCCTTATCAGGAGAAGGTTTTAGTAATAACTTATTTATTGCTATAAACAATTTACAAATTAATTTTCCACTGTGGAAACATTTATGTAGTTCTGTGAAGGCGACAGAAGCACACTCTTACTTCAGGAGTTAGCAGTTTGAAGGTTTGGGGCCAGATGATGAGCAATATCTGCAGAAGCTAGTGTAACTTAATGTATGTTTGTACAGAAATGGGCTCTTAGATGCAGGGGCAGTTTAGGAGTAATTGCTGGCCAATCTGAAATTATTTTTTAGAGTGTTTCACCTCTCATCTGTATAGAATTTTATTATATTTGCATTTCTCCAAGTATGCTAGCAATTGTCTCTGTTTTCAAACAAAAGGCAACCAAAATGAAGGGCTTGATACTTCAGGAACTTAGTTAAGAGTCTCAGTTTTCCTGTCTCTAAAATGATCACAAATTACCTTGGCTTTTGAACTGTTCAGCACTAAGCAGTGTGATGTTCAGACACAGGTGACTCATGGGATTACTGAGGCATGAAAACTATCTATTGAGGTTTAAAGGCCCCTTAATTCTTCCTGGTGAAGATTCTGAATGTCATCAATGAAGAGCTAGTGAGTGTCAGTTTATCTTAGTGTGAGGACAGCACTATGAGTGACAGTAGTAGAATACATCAGAGAAAAGTTGGAACTCTTGTGTTTGTGAAAAACAGAAAGGAGACTAAGGGGAAAGTTTCCAAAGCTTTTAACTAGGCTATTCATCACAAGTTTATTAATTGTTTCTAAACTACATTAAAAACTCTTCTTTTTCCCTCTTGACTTCAGCAGCTTACTTTTTCTCCAAAGCTGGCTCTACAACTAGCCTGTCGCTGGAAAATCCCTGGTGATTTTTAAAAATAACTGGGTGTGCACAAACCATTGTGAGAGAACTCTAGAGTTGCAGTAAGAGTTACAGTAGCTATGGTGAAGAGTATAATTGTCTTCTTTGGTGTTTGGAGTGTCTTCTTTCCATGACAACAGACACATTTTACTGTCCAGTGCACTGGTTGGATAAGGATCTGGTTGCTCCATCTTAGCTGTGAAAGTCCTTTTAGTTGCTCAGTTACGATCCTTTCCAGTTGCTGAGTTACACACTTGTCTGCCAGTGCTTGAGCTCTGACAGATTTAACTGCTCTGTTTTACCCCCTTACAGGTTCTAGTAAACTGTCTTGCATTTCTGACTGAAACTACTAAATCCCCATTTCCCTTCTATAGAGATGATTGAACTTCTGCCAAATTGTTAGCAGTCACAGTTTGATTCATTATAATAGTTTAAGTTGGATTTATGCTAGTAAATTGCCTGTAAGCAGGAATATTTCTGGCACAGGAATTTTTTTACTGGAGCAATCAATGGCAGTACGTGACCAGGAGGACATCTGGGAATACCAGCTCTTAAAACCAGTATAGCTGATCCTGAAAAGTTCTTTTAAGATTCAAGTGATAGCCAGTGTTTACATAAAACAAATTTCAAAGGGCTGAAATTACATATGATCCTGTAAATTGAATAGGCGGTGGACTTGTAATTAGTCAAAGGCTTTGAAGTTATCAGAACACTGAATTTATAAATCTGTTTGTCACAGTTCTAAGAAGCAGTAGGATGTGAAAGACTGAGAACTTACTCTATTGTCCTAGAAACCTTTGTTGATGCAGGAGGGATTTATTCTTGATTTTTCTTTAAAAGCAGTGTCTGTGAGTTAAAAATATGACTGGCCTCTAAATGATTTTAAGTTAGAAGTTCTGTTGCTTTTTGTGCTTTGAACCACCTGGACAGGAGTTGTCCATTATGATATGAAGGCTAATATCAGCTTTTTCTTTTTGAAAAAGGAGGCTTATTAGGAAATTGCAGTAGCACTTGTGTTTTGTTTCATTTGGATGATTTAATGTACACCTTTTTCACCCTGTCAGTAGACTGTAATATAGCATATAGGAGATACTACTTTAGAAACTTTGGGCAGAAATATGTGCTTCAGATGATCACATGCACAGGCTTAATTCCTAAAGTAAATTTTATTCCTACTAAGTTCTAAATACAGTCTTGATTTTGAAACTTCTTCAAGAATAGTATATCCTAGAACATTATTTTTCCTACATCCTGTGTACTTACTTAAGTACTAAACAGGGATAACCATTTGTGAAAATTTTCTAAAATACATAATATGTCTAGTCAGACTGTCTCCTTTGCTGTGTAATTTGGGAACTAACCCTGAATTTAGCAAGGGTTAGTTAGTTTGACTAAAGAAGGACGGTTCAGGATTATAATTCTTTACAAAATTATGTTAATGCTCAGATTTGAAACTAAGGTGGGACAGCTTATCATCCACAGCTTTGCCTTCAGAGTGATGGAGGCATTTCTTGTGTCCGGTTCTCAGTGTTTCATACACTTTGTGGTGGCTTCAGGACATGAGTGCATATGCATTCTGTGTTCTTGTTTATAATGTTTGATGCTGTTAAATGTCTTTAGACCACGAGTTAAAGGTCACTTTTGTCATCTTCCTGAGGTACCTTTTTCTGTTTCCACCCCCACTTTTTATTTTAATGGAAGGGGTGAGGAATACATATACAAGTATGCATATGAATTGGGAATTCAGTGTTGCAAGCAGAGTACCTGTAGGTCCTCTTGATTTCAAACAAGAATTTTATCTGTATTTAGAATTTGGGGTATCATTTGCAGGATGTTTGGTTGGAGAACAACCTTCTTAGCTTTGGGAAATGAAAGTAATCATCTCTTTAAGATCTTGAGAAAAGCTTTAGTGTAACAAAAAGGGTAAAGTTGGGTGTGAAAGTGTGTTATCCCATTAGAGGTTATTGACAGTCATCTTTGTGTTAGAAAGTGTATTTATAGCTTGTAGAAGATACATAGTTCTTTTAAACAGTCCTTCTAATTTATTATGTGTGTTTTTCTTTATTGTCTTGGGAGCTAAATACTGCAATTCCTTGTCAGTGAGAATAGACTGTGGCAATTATCCATTTCAGTAGGAATGTGTATACAGGAAAATAGTGTGATTTGAAAATAGGTTTAATAGTGGTGCTGTGTAATCTAGAGTTTGTTAAACTTTGAGATATTAAAAACTATATACTTTTATGCACTTACTTTTAGTATAAAGCTTCCTTTGGATTAGCAGCAAGTAAAAATTTAAGAATGTGCCATGGTGTTACATCAAGACATGGGTCATGCAGGTACAGATGGTCTTGCAATCTTGGAATAAAATACATGAACTTACAGGAAACTGCCAGCCTGGGTCATGTTTCTTCATGCTGGTGGTTCTAGTATCCATTAAAAGAAAAGATGGTGTGAGTGGTTAACATGAACAATATGCTTTCATACAAGAATTAATTAAATAAAGCCAAGGACTGAATTAATACAATGAATATGTGGTGAGTTAGTAAGGAATTTTTAATTTTAGAATATGCTCTACAGCTACTAGCTTACTTGGAAAATGATAGCTGCTTGGACTATAATTAATATCAAATCATTCCAATGTTCTTTCTAAAACTGGGATGGGTCTATATGAGGCTGAGCATAATTATGGTCTTGTAAGAGTCTTTTATACTTTTTTGATGTTAATACATATAATTTTTATTGTTTTGCCCTGTGGAAGCTTAATCTCGGAGAAGATATTGTGAAAGTTGTAATCGATTGGAGCAAGCTTCAGAGCACTTCAGCACTTCAGCCAGCCTTGCTCTTTAGTGCACTTCAGCAGCATATTTTGTGTTTACAGGTAAATATTTCATAGGACACATTTGCCTTGACAAAAGTGATCAACAGCTAAAAGTAATCTCAACTGTAAAATTCCAGTAATTTTGTTCTTACATTGGTGTGTTCGATAAAAAAGGATTGCAAAAGTATTAAATGCTTGGGATTCCACTATGCTCCATAGGTACTCACATTTATGGATTTTTCAGATTAGTGGGAATAGCCACTGTAGGTGAGCAGGCTGAATAAATGCAGCCTCATTGATTTCTAGACTTGCATTGTAAATGTGATACATTTCCATCTATGGTGGGTTATAATTAAGCAATAAGACACGGCAGGTGTGTGTCATGCTATGATAATGATTCCATGCGTTGGGTGAGTTTTGAGGCTCATAGAGTGCTTTCAGTGGTTCAAGAAGTGGCATTATCCCAGCATGACACATCCTGGAGTGTCTTACTGCAATTAAATATATTTTCAACGTAGGTTTTTTTTTTTAAAGAGTAATTTCTTTGACATTAATGTCTCATCTTGCCAAGTAGCCAGTCACCATTACTGTCATTTCTTTTAACTATTTGAAACTTTCCAACCCTGCCAAAAGTAATTTAGTTGCATGGCAGGGAGGGTTAGCAGTTTGTCAGCTGGTAACTGAGCAGTGTTTTGACGTTGATAGTTCATATGTAGAAGATGGGATTTGAGTACTACTATTTTGCTTCAGCTAGTCAATGAATTATTTGAGGTTCCTAGTACTGAGAGGATGGAAAGGGAAGTTCCTGTATTTTCTTGTCTGTAGGTAAAAGAAAGACCTTTTGTTTTCCAGACATCCCCCAAATCTTTGGTGTGATGAGCAGAAAGAGAAAATAGGCAAGATAAAAGCAAATAAAATTTACATCCAACATGTAAGAATGCTGCAAGTGGGAGTTTGATTCCATTTCAGAAAATGTGACTGCTAAAAATCATGTTGTCTTTAAAAAACACAAATCATTTCTAGAGAGAAAATAAGCAGTGAAATTCAGACTAGATGAAACTGATGGAAATTAAAAAGAGACGGGGACATATATATGTACTGATGTTTTGATGTTGCGTCGTATGCAAGAGTTACCGCAGTAAGATAAGCGTTTTGCCTGCCACAAATGTCAGTGCCTTTTCTCATTTAATTTCATTACCTAAGTAGATAATCAACTGTGTCAAGCAAAGCATGTGTTCATGATAATGCCTATGTATTTCATGTCTGTGTTCTCTCATTCACTTGGGCAACTACGGTTTCAAGTGGAGAATGTAGTGCTGATGTGATAAAGGCTTTACAGTGTAAGTGTACCAGATTTCATGTTAAGGAGGAAAAATACTAAGCCTTACTGTTCTGAGTAAGCATTTGAATGACATGTTAATTAAGTGGCATTGATGCCAGCGATTGAAGCTTTGATTTAGCTAGTAACACAGGAGTATGGGCAGATTTTCACAGAAATTTGGGAGTTTTCCTCTACAAACTTCTGAAAGACGGGTCAGAAGGATCAGAATCGTGGTGTGCACAATATTTGGAACTTCTTTTTAATCTTATTACTGTGTTGCATCAGAGGAAGATGTTGTAATTCCCAAAATTATTTCAATTAGTCTGGAAATTGTAATAGTACTTGTCTTCTTGGCTTTGGGACTTTTGGACTTCTTATTTTTTTAACCCTAATACACTGTTTTCTTTGTTCAGCCTCTCTTAGAAAAACTCCAGTCATTGATCAAAGAGGAAAATATAGGCCATGTTGAACCTGGAGGTAAAACAGAAAGCCAGACAAGTTTAGATGTTTATGATGGTAACAGTCAGACTGAAGAAAAATATGGAAGTTATGACTTGAGAGATTTGAAGGATGCTCGTTTTAATTTTGATCCAGAAGTGGTCCAAATAAAAGCTGGAAAAGCAGAAGTAAGTGATTTATGTGAGTTTAAAAAGAGAAAAATGAAAGACCTTTCTAAATTTTAAATTTAAAGAATGAAATAGATATATGCCTTCATGTTTATTACCTGCAGATTGACAGACGGATATCAGCCTTCATCGAGAGGAAACAAGCCGAGATCAATGAAAATAATGTCAGGGAGTTTTGCAATGTTATTGATTGTAATCAAGGTAACTCGCTAGCTAGACTTTAATCTTCATAGTAATTTAAGTTGTGTGGGGGGTTTTTTGTTGGTTTGTTTTTGGGGGGTTTTTTGTTTGGTTTGGTTTTTCTTTGTTTTTCAGAAGTGCTAATCTATATTTAAAACAGAACTTTTTTTTCAAAAGTAACTTTGTTTTAAAACTTAGAACTAGCATGTGCACTGCAGATGTCAGATAGAAAAATAAATTGAGTAGTCATCGGATGACAATGTTTAATGCATCCCATACAGAAAGATTATATCTATTATTATGTTAATTTTAAGAACTACTATCTTAGATCAGATGATTTTGTAGCCATTGTTCCCAGTGTTTTAACTAGGTGTTCCTCCAAAGTAGATGGAATTGCAATTCAGAAATGTCTTGTGAGTTGTATATTCAAATTGAAGTTAATTTAATGCTAGTTAACTTACAAAGAAGTATTTTTTACAATGAATTTGAATTACTAGCTACTTGAAATGACTTTTTCTTTTTAACATTGCTCACATTGTAGTACAATTGGCTGTATCTGTAATCAATCTTAAATCCATCTGGCAGACTGGATCCCATTTACAGGATCAGTAACTGTAGCCACATGCATCTTGGAAGTTAAGACAGTTTTATATACATAACTACATAAGTAGTACAGAGATATTTTCTAAGTACCTGTGAACCCACATGTGCATTGTCTCTATGAGGTACTTAAGCTCTTAGAGATCAAAACTTATTGTTCAGTAAGCTTTGTAGGGAGTTTAACTGCTTGAATGTTAGTTGGAATGCAAAGGACAGCTGAAGTTTAGTAGAATATGCTAGATAGTGAAATATTGCTTCCCAAAATTGTTAATTATGTACAGAAGAATTGATAATAAGACTTGTCTCATTGTTCAGGCGTGATAAAATATGTGTAGAGCTTTGGTATAATGAACAGAGACTTCTATGAAAATAGAAACATTAGAATAAATTAAGGTAATCCATACTATAGATTTTATGGTTAGGCAAATGAAAGAAGTCACATGGATCAGAATAAATGCAGAAAGGTTTAGGAAAGAGTACTGATGAATAAACTAGATCAGTCAAAAAATAGGAGAGTTTCAGAAAAGGACATAAAACCAGAATAACAGTGATAAGTAGGAAGAAGGCTTCTGTATGGGAAGAAGGAAATAAGTTACAGAGAAATGCAATGAAAAGTAAGAACCAAATAATTTTGGTCCTGATCCAGTGAACTTCTGTATACACATGAGAATACATTTATATGAGTGACTTATCCAGTTAAAAGCGCTAAGTCCATGCAAGTGTGTGAAACTATTAATGGGCAAGTGTTTATAGAATGAATTAAGTATTCCTGATTTTTTTTATTGTTTGAAGCATTTTAATTATATTTGTTTAAAGCATCAAAGTTGATAGTGGTTAGAATATTTTCAATTATAAATACATAATTTGGACCTCACTTGTTATATCATTATTTATTTAGAAAATAGCTGTGCCAGGACAGATGCAATTTTCACACCCTATCCTGGATTTAAAAGTCATATAAAGGGTAAGCAACTCTTTTAAAACCCATTTAAGTATCCAGACATAACAGCACTGATAAGTTTTTGATATCAAAACTTTTTATAATATGCTCAAAAATGCAAACTTAATGTATTTTTTTTTTACTCTAGTGAATACTTTTACATCTTCATTTTTGTCTTCAAGGTTTTAAATTCCTTAACTGCTTCACTAAATGAATGGTTAGGCACTAAAGACCAAAACAAGATAGCCTATTTTTTATTGTCTGAAAGGAAATGTGGAAAGGATAAAGCAGGACAGAGAAGCTGAACAATACTTAGTTTTTCTTCTAAGGTGAAACTGTCAATAAGGAATTGAGATTAAATAGGATTATCTTCTGTTTTTCATTAGTTGGTGCAAGTGTCTTGAAATAGAATATAATTTTGGGACAGTGGAAGTTCTAAGACACAGATTTGTAAGAAGTGACAAGCTGGGGAATGAATTTACCACTGCACTACTTTTTGGAAAGGAATAAATAATATAGAAATTATGTCCAGCAGAAGTTGTGTGTAATGTATTGGTTGTTCATCTGCTGCTCTCCAGGTGTACGCAAGTTACCCTTCTTTAAAAACAAACAAAATGCCCAAAATGAGAATGAAAGCAACCCTCTTTTGCGTTTTTGTAATACTGTAATATTCAGTTATCCACTTGATATTGATCCTAGAAACCACTTAATTATTTTGAATTCTGTAATTTAGAATAGTACTGTAAAGCAAAATAGTAAGTTTGGAAAGGTATGGTGAGCTAAGAAGGAAATGGGGAAGTGAGTTTGATTTTAGAATCTTTCACAAAGAATCTCTTTCAGTAGTCACTGTTTTAAACTGTGTTAATTTGTTGGTTGGATGGCAGCATAATACAGGAAAAAAGAGAAGCTTTCACTTCAAGGAGCAGTTCATAACTGAAATGTGAAAAACGCTTAGAAAGGAATTGGAAGTAAAACCAGCATAAATTCAAGCAAGAATGTAACATGTTGCCCTCATGAAGGTGTATGTATGTAGGATGGTGTATGTGTGTGTGCTTCAGCATCTGGAGCTGCCTATATAGTCTTTAAATCTGCAGTGTACTGCAGTAGTTCTATGAGAAGAACTTAAGAAATTACTCTGATTTAATGAGAAGTGAGCAAAATCTTCTGATGAAGACATGGCCCAGCATGGGTAGAAGACAGTCCTAGATGCAGCTAAGAGTCACTAAAGCTTTTATCCAGATGACAAAAATTCAAAGTGAACTTCCTTGCTGAGGTTTGTATTGGTTCTTCAGTTATGTACCTCTCCTCGTCTTTATGTATTTATGATGCTTCCTGTAATATTAGTCTGGCCTCTTCTTTGCATTCACAAAAGCTCTCAAGTGCAACTGCTGACATAGATATCAAGGTTTCTACTGTTTATCAGGAGCTGATGACAAATTCTCAACACTGCCATTCTACATGAATGTATCAGTAATTCTTTTACTTTGCATATGTAAAATCCAGGGGTTTTGTTAGGTTTAGTTACTCATGCAAAAGAATAAGAAAATGCTTTTACTTGAACTTTTGATCTTACTGCGTGTGGGGCCCTTCATACGCAAGACTTCTGTAAAACTGATTTAACACAGGTTTTCATGCTTCAATATTTTGATTCTTTTAGTTAGATCTGCTTTGTGTTTCATGTGCATATATGTGTATTTTCTCTTTACCTAGTTTCTAGGGTAGTAAATACGTATGGACCTCAGACTAGGTCTGAAGGAATGCATGCATCCAGTCACAAAGCCAGTGTACCCATGCATGATTGTGGAAACCAAGCTGTTGAGGAGAGATTGCAAAACATTGAAGCGCACTTACGGTTACAGACAGGTTTGTATGATGTTATAACTTTGACATTGGTGTGGCATTTTATACTACAGTTGTGATTACTGTGGTGCAACTGGGCAAGTCTTTAAAAACTGATTCTATAAAAAAGTGGCTAGATCCACTGAAGGGTTTCATTCACCCCAAGTAGTGACCTAGTGTTTAGGGTTTTATGCCCAAAATGGAACCCAGGTTTATGCCCAATTTGAGTTGCTGAGTTAGCAAATGTACACTTTACGTGGTGGCAAATAAGAGAGAGGCGCATCAGAACAGGATTTAAAATAATATGGAATATCTGGAGATTGGGGTTCTCCATAGCCACTGCAGTCCTGCCTTGACCCACTTAATAGGAAAAGCTGAGTTTAGAACTAAGGGCTGCTTCATGGACAACTTGTGGGCTGGTGGTAGAATCAACAAAAAGGATGGTCTGAAACCTTTTCCTAAAGATGAAAAATGTTTCTTGAAATACATTTAGGTGTAAAGCTAAATTCCCAGAATGTAGGAAGCCTGTTGTCATTTCTCTTTAGGCCTGCAAACATAAGTCCATACCTTTCACTAAAATAAATGCCATAGCTGTCAGGCTGCTGATGTTTTTTAGTTGATTTCTTCACCCCAGGCCTGGTTTTCCGTAATATGGCACTGAGGCACAATGAGGCACTTACCAAGGAGGGATTAGTATTTTTCTTGAAAATTATTTTCAAAACAAAACAGAAGCCCAATCTCCATCTAGTTAAGTGAATTTTCTACACATGACATTGCGGACACACTTGATTTTTTTTTTTGTCTTCTGAATACTGAATAGATGGGAATCCATTATCTTAAAAATATTTGGAACATTGACTAGATTGCTAGATTCCTGTGACTGTGTAGTGGATTAAAGTTCTCTGGTAGCAAGGAGAGTAAGATATGCATAGATACTTTTGAAGTATTCTTGAGATACTCTCAAGTCAGAGCTTGATGCTTAGCTCTATGGCTGTCTCAAAAATAAGCTGGCTTTTGTGCATAGAAATAGATTTTGGAAGCGGCTGGCCAGCATTAGGGTTACAATGTGTAACTTTGGAGTTTGTGCATATATCACATATCAAGGACAACGACTGGAGGTAGCTAAGGAGGGGTCCTTGCTTCTAGGTTGTGCCTCTAATAGGTGATCAAATTTTGTTTGAAGGAATGGGTCATGTACACTATAGTATTGGTTAAGAAGGTGGAAGCATGCAACACCAGCTCAATTCTTGTTCAAATCAGCAGTCGTGGGGAACATCTCAATCTTATTTGATGCATACCCCAGCAGCTGTGCAAAAAATACTCATCTGCGCAGTTCACATGCCTTAGCTACCTGTTCCACCAGTTTTTGCTTTCAGCAACAGAGTTAATGTTGACTTGCTGGCTGTTTTTCAGAACAGCTTCCAGTGCTAGTACTGCTCTTTTCCCTTTACATTAAAGGAAGGCAATATTAAGAGTGATAGGTTAGCCAATATAATTAGTAGGTGCTGAGTGTTGAGTAGAGGGCAGAACTGAAGGAGTGAAACTACCTGCACAATTGTTTCTTTGAATGGACAAAATAGATGAATGGCAAAAAAAAAAACAAACCCCAAACCCCACATTAGTGCTGTTTTGGTAATTTGTGGAATAGAACTGTCTTGTCTAACAGACACAGAAATAAAAGGAAATGGGTGTCAAAAAGCAGAAGCTTTCTATGACCTTGGTTGTCAATACAGTTCGGACCAGCCTATCATTTAGATTGGAGTAGCCAGTACTTAGTTGTGATAAAGTTATTTCATATAGTTCCTTCATTATAGAATACTATGGAGTGCAAATAAAATGCTTGCTAAGGCTGATCTTTTGATCAGTTCTGTCTGTTCCATGGAGAAACAAAGCCCAAGCTGCTGTAGTAAAGATGGAAACAGCAAATGAGCTGGGATTTTTTTGGTGCTGTTGTTTGTGTGGTGTTAGTGGGTTTTGTTGTGGGCTTTTTTGTCAGGGTGCTTTCTGGGTAAGCTAGGGACTTTTTTGTTTGTTTGGTCATTTTTTAAATTTTTTTTTTCCAGACCTCTGTTATTCAATACACACATTCCCCACTCCTGTTCTCCCATCTATGCTCAAGCAAATGCTGTTCTTGTGACAACTCATATTTGTCCTCTAACCTCTGATGCTCACTGGAGATTGTTCTGAAAGAAACCTATCTTAGATATCAAAGCTGAATTCATGTGTGGTCTGCCATCCTATCTGCTCTCTCCTAATGCTGGTGTCAGCTTTGAAGTGGCAACATTTCATGACCAACATATTGCAAAGAGTGATCATTAGTTGTTTCAGGGACCTTGACAGCCATCAACCAACTACATGAAGTTGTCTTAGTGCTTTCATTGACTACACTGGCTTATCAATCAGGTTTTACCCTGATTCATATTAATTATCCTTCCTTCATATTAGCCCATCCATTTGTTTTGTTCAGCTACTGGTTGATAGCTAATCTTGAAGAATTCAAATGTTAGACTTGCAATCTTTAATTAAATCAATTATTCAAGTGATTTTCCTGATTTTTTTTTTTTGCATTACTACTGTATTTAGGTGGTCCAGTACCAAGGGACATTTATCAGAGAATTAAGAAGCTTGAAGATAAAATCCTTGAGCTGGAAGGACTGTCTCCTGAATATTTTCAATCTGTAGTAAGAAATTTTCATACCTTCTATCAGCATATCTAAACATATTTGTGCCTTTTGTGCTTGAATCTTCGATGTGCAGAGAAGAACTTGAGTCGGAGGGCAGACACTTTTAATAAACAACTCTGGCTTGGTGTAGTGGTTATATTACATGTGGACCATCTAATCAAGTTCATATTTACCTATTTTCTCACTCAAAAGAAGAAAGTATCTGTTTGGAGGAAAACATTGTTGCCACCCAAGCTTAACTAATTTGTAAGAAATGTGTCAGAGAGTTTGTATTTGTCCCCCTTGCTTTAAAATCTGAAGTGCTTGTTATGTCAAGAAAATTGACTGAAGTTTTGATTTTTGATACAAATACTTAATGGCTTGAAACAGCTGAAATAATTTGGGCTTCTGTACACGATGTGGTTGCTAACGATATGTGAATAACTTCCAAAAGGATGAGAGAGTAAACTGAAAATTGCGTCATGTGATTCTGTGACTTAGTTTTCTTTATCTCTGGTTTTGAGGCAGAGCTCTGTCTCTTTTTGAGTAGTACACCTTAACCTTCACTCACCAGAGGGTATTAGGACAAAGAGAACATTAGTTGTTACTACATTAGGCTCTATTTGATTGTAGAAATTTCTTGTCTGTTATCTTGCTCTTCTTCCTGCATGTAACAGTAAGGATGTTTCTTCTACTTTTGTTGATTGCAATCTAATTTATATCTTCTCCCTTGAGACTAGCCAAAGAAGAGTCGGTTAATAAAAATCAATAGCAATAGTGCACGTTTTTGTTTAATTTTCTTAATTTGTGTTGGAGACCAGTAAAGTTCGTTATTTGTGAGGCTGTTCTTTCTGGCTGAAAACCAGAAGTAAAAACATACACTTTCATAAGCTGAGATTTCTGTTGAAAATGCTTTAGGATCTCTAGAATGAGGATCAGGATAAAAATTGTGATGGTGGCAATAGTAGTGTTGCACAGTAATTAGCACATTTTATCTGAAGTTTTGCATAAATATTGGTGTGGATATAGGCAAATTTTAGGGACGAAAATATTGACAGTTTGAAAAGCTCAATTCTGTCTGAAGGAAGCTTCAGTTAAATTGATAGTTGTTGACTGCCAAGTGTGGAGAAGCTTCAACAGCTTCTGACTGCTCTCCAGTAGTATTTCTCATGATCCAAAGTACTTAATTATGAAAAAGGTTTCTTTAATCCATGGAATGGCAGTCAGTGGGGTTTTTTTATACTTTAAAGACTCTTAACAATATTGTTACAGATTTATTTGTGATCTTCTGTCAGTGCAACATTAAGTCTGTTTTGATTTGTCTTTTCTTCAGAGCTGTTCTGGCAAGAGGAGAAAGGTTCAATCTCTCCATGTAAGTGCTGTTAACTCTTGTTTTTCTTAAGTTTAGGATGTTTTGAGTGGAAAGTAAGCAGGAGTTCTGTGAAGCAAATATGTAAGTTCTCAGAAGTAGCTGCATCAGTATTGGATAGCTTGCTGTCAAAGAGAGACGGAAGGAGACAAAAAGCTAATGGATGTTACAATGAAATGAGTCTTCTAAGAATATATACTAGGGTTTTCACCAGTTAGGAGGATGATTGAATAAAACAAATCTATAATCCTATTAATCAAGCTGAGAGTAACAGGCAATTTCTGTATTCTGATCGGTCTTCTATTAATGTCTTCCATTTTTGTTTTGTGGCATAGTGGTTTTTGTTGATTTTAAAATTATTTTTCAATTTGCTTTATTGGTTTATGAAAAGATGAAAGTAGAAATGACTGGCTTGGCAAAAGAACTGCAAAAGGACCCAATATTATAGCAGATATTAACCTGTCAGGTAGAATTGCCATTTTCACAACACCATCACATAAGGGAATGCATTTACCATGTACCTCCTAGGCCACAAGAGAGAAATTATTGGTGCAGGTGGGACCATGGCTGAAACCTCGTCTAATCCTAGCTATCACCCTTGGAGACAGATGGATTGGGGAGAATGCTTAGAATGGGCTATGGGCCATCTGAGAGAAAGTAGGCTTGTGTAGGAAAAAAAAAGTCCTGCATAGGGTGAAATATTTTTATAAAAAGAATGATGACCACCTTGTGTAAGAAAAGATAAAAAAATTACCAAGTGAAGTGGCACAGAGGAGCTTGATGTTGGGCAGTTGGAAAAAAAATGCTTTAGCTATAAACCCAAGTTCTGCAAAATCTAAGTAGTCTCATCCAGTGTTTAACATGAAGGGATTTCTTAGGGTTTTTTATGAGCAGACTAAACAAGCATCTAATAAAAGTAGCATGAATGTATTGATCCATGATTAGGACTGTCTTTCTTGCAAGTGTACATTCTTTTTCCTTTAAATTTAAATAGGCAAAGACTAGATTCAGACAATTCTGCAGAAGTAGTTCTATCACTTAGTACAATATGCAGTGACCTCAAGTATCAAGTGATAAGCCACTTCTGTAGCAATTACAAGATGTAAATGATTGTGATTTTTATTTTGTTCTTTTAGCAGAGCTATTCACTGGCTGAACTTGATGAAAAGATCAATGCTATAAAACAGGCATTACTGAGGAAAACAAAAGAAAGCAAGTTCAAGGAGGCTGAGCAGCTTCTTCGATAAAAGTGTTTTCAGAGTCCTCATCATGATTTACACATACCTAAACCATAGACCTGAGCAGTGTTCATCAGAGATGACTAGCAATGAAGACGAAGCATGCATATAAGCTCCCTTTGGATGATCTTGAAAGTTTTCTTTCAGAGTAACTTGTTTAAAAGCAGCCTTATTAATGAAATAGTTACTTTAAAATGAAGACTGTTTCAGGAATGTCATTCTAATAATCCGTTCCCTTCTGTTATAAAGGAGGACTGCAGCATTGTTTGTATGTGAAAAGTCTTAACCTGCACACAAAAGCTACATCTCACGTGTTATTCTTGGTGACTAAGTATTCAAAAGGAATATCTTTTGGATACTGTTCATGTAAGTAGTTTGCACAGACTTGTGAAATTAAATTCTTTCTCAGAAATACACCGACTTTGGGGAAAAAAAATTACCTAAACCTTGCAGAATGCATGCTTACTTGTGGGTTTTTTTCTGTATTTGTCACTGTTTTCACAGCTGTTAGAAATGCAGCAAATTGCATTTGTGTGACAGGTGTTCATGGAAACCCTATATATGTAAATAAAAACAACTGTTCTTCACTTTTTCAGTGTCTTGTGGGAATTCAAATTTCATAACATGTTCACAAACAATGTATTCTAAAAATCATCCCAGAGGAGATTTAGAGGAGCATGCCAGCAAGGCATCAACTTCCCTCCTATATGCATGCTTACATGATTGAAACACGGATGCTAGCTTGAAGTCTGACCTTTGGCCAGACAGTGAAGTGAGCATGTGTTGTGACTTTTTGTTTGGTTTTGTTTGTTTGTTTTTAATAAACCATTTTCTATTTATATAAGTTTTGTTTACTGTCTGTCATTATTTCAGTTTAGAAGAAAAGTAGCTGTTACCAAGAGAGTTTTATGTAAACTGCTCTGCTTAGAGCAGTCATATTGTTGATGTCCCTGTATTAGTCTCTGTGATAGGTGCTGTGAACAGTACTGACTTGCCACAGCCTTTGAAGAATAGTAGGTGTTTTCTGTGACCTCGTCTTCTTACCCGGAATAACATTTGTTATAGCAACTGCAGCTAATGTTTCTCTGGAGATGAACCAGCAGAGATGGGAGAGAAGGCTGCTTGAGCTCTTGTCCTGGCTCCAGGAAGGATGACAGTATGATGGTAACCTCTGAGGTGCTGCTTGTCCTTCCAGGAAGAGATCTGAGTGCCTCATATACAGCGGTGGATATGAAGAGGTACTGTTGCAGGTGAAGATTATTGTATGTCTTACATATCAGTACAGTATCCTACAGAGACAACTTCTGTTACATGAAGCATTGCCATTGTTGAAAGTCCTAACAGTATGTTTTATGAGGGATGTTTTTGTGAAGTAGCACAGTGAGCCGCAACTTACTTACTTCAAGTAGAGAAGCTTTACTTCCTTTTATAGACCTCTGGCCCATGAGCCATAGCTCCAAAGAGTGCAGTGTATAGGTGCTACACCACATACTTCAAATGGTACTTGACAGAGTGGTAGGAGGTAGGTGTTACAGGGCCAGGAGGAATGGCCAAAGGGATGTATCTTTTATAAAGCAGTAGCCTCCACTCATGTGCATCATAATACAAGTACTGCAAGCACAGGGTGACATAATGAATAGCTGAGGAAGCAACAGTGGATGCACTCTGGATGGTAATTTATTAACCCTATGTAATCTATCAAATACATGTGACAGACAAACTTGATAAATGTCATGTGGATTCATCTTGCTTTGTTCCTAGTCACTCTTTTGCCGTTATTTGGTTTCAAATTTTTACTGTCTTGAATGCTTAATGACAATGTGCCTGTACAGTAAAAATTCAGGGGGAAGATATTCTCTGCTCTGAGCTGAATGTTAAACACTTGCATATTTCAGAGGTCTGCCAAGATGTTGGAAGTTTCCCTTCCTCTGCTGTATGACTTTATGCAAAGAGGCATAGAAGAACAGGATGCTCTTCTGTGGTTCAGTACTACTGGTCTTACCAGTTTATCCTTCCGTGCCTTCTGTCTCCTTGGGTTTTACCTTCTATGACTAACTTCCACTGTCAGGACTGTTTCTGCAGAATGATGAGCTCTCACCACAGCCCCATAATAAAGTGGATGCAGGTTTGACCTCTTACACTACTCTTTTTCCAGAACTACAAATTCTTCTGTCCTTCCTCTGCATGTGAAACACTCCAGTGCTTGCTGATAAGTGCAGCTGCAGTAGCTGTAGTCTGAGGGGTAACCAAAGATTAAGCAAAACAAAGGCAGTACTTACTATCCTGTTGATGTGTCTCAACATGTAGACTACTGACTGACAGAGTAGGGGGTGGGTACTGATGCTGAGAAATCCTCTCAAATGTCCACATGTTGAAAGTGAGACAGACTTTAAATAAACAGCACACTTGCTTGTGAGCCTAAATCAGTGAATGATTCTGCTCTGTGCTTATTGTTTTAATAGCAGTGGATTTGCTCACAGGCTGAGATACCATCTTACAAGAAAACAAGAAGAAAAGTTTCTCAAATTACTTGCAAATTAAAGAGCTCTGGACTGACAGGCAGGGAGAGTGCCTGTTGCTGTACAGTAGATGTCGTGATGCAGACAAGTAGAGATGTCTCCGCAAAAGCACTTGTATTCTTTCACAGGAAAACTTCAGAGAAAGATGCTGGTGCACTCACAGCCTTCCATCCCTGAGAAAAATGCAGCAGACGGAAGCTTAGCAAGAATCAGAGGAACCCTGAGCCTCTTGCCATCAGGCAGAAGCGGGGGACCTAAAAGATGGGAGGGATTGGAAACTCTTTGAAAGGCAGGAGAACACCCTACCAGCCTTTCTTGTCATCTCAGGTGCACTTGTGGAATTGGTATGAGATTCTGGAACATGATAATCAAGTAAATGATGGTGAAGGAGAAGGTCTAGCCAGGGGCTCACCCAGAGCAAGTCAGTCAACCAGACACATTGCAACTATGAGTTTTAAGAAAGAAAGAATGGTAATTGTTATAGTGATTTCCTTCTCAGGGAAACAGGGCCCCGTATGCTGGCTGAATCCATCCCAAAGTCTGCTGCCTCCCTGGGGTTCAGGTAAAAGATGTTACTAGGAGATGAGTAACATCTGATTATTACCCACTTCTGATTGGCTGGGTTGTCAGTGATGAGGCAGAAGAGAGAGGTTCTAGAGCAATTAAAAGGGACTTCAGGATGCTAAGATAACTGGCTGAAGGGATAGGAGCGCAGGTGGTGTTTCCCTCAATCCCTTCAGTAACAGGGAAGAATGATAAAAGTGAGCTTTTAGCTTTCCAGTTTTGACTGTAAATGACTTAATGGCATCCTTGTACTCTTCCTGAGTTGCCTGCCCCTTTTTCCAAAGGGTATAAACTCTTGTTTTTCCCCTGAGTTCTAGCAAAATCTCCCTTTTCAGCCAGTCTGGTAGTCTTCCCTGCTGGCTTGCTTGTGAGCACATAGGGACAGCCTGCTCCTGTACCTTTCAGATTTCCTTCTTATAGTATGCTAGCCTTTAAGCCCCATGTTGATCAGGTGGGTTCTCCTGTTCCTTTTATCATTCTTCCCTATTACCACCCAGGTTTGGGTTACACAGTATTCATTCTGTATAGAAGGTGTTCCCATTTGGGAAATCTTGCGCTGAACATAACTGCAACCAATTGCAGTTGGTTGTGATATATAATATATCACAAGGTTCAGATTAAATTCTGTGAACCTTTCCCTCATATGTGCAATTAAAATTGAAATTAAAATTAAAATACCAGGTAATTAGGAATTGTATTTCTTAATTAACATCCCCAGAACAGAGTTAGCATTGTTTTAGTGTACAGCTATTCCATACTATCAAGACCTGCAACCCTACTGTGCTGTAAACTCACTGGAAAAGAGAGAATGACCACTACATGTATGTCCTGCTGGAGAGATATTGCAAAGCATTCCAGGTTGCCAAGGAACTTGTCTGAGCTGCATCTCTACTGCCCTGGTGTTTGCAAGGAGCATGCTTTGAAGGAAATGCTAAAAATCCCTGTAGCCAACCAAGAGCTGAAAGGATAGCTTTGTTTCCAGCGCAAGAACTCAAAACAGACTTTTATCCCAACTTCAATGTATAAAATTGACAGATGAAATTCTGTCTCCTTATTTATGCTTACCTGAATGCTGATCTATTGATCTTTCCAGGTTTTGTCAGAGTCCAATAGTCTGTGTTTCATGCTGCACATCAGCTATTAAGGGCTTCCAGTTACAAGATAAAAAGGATGATTGTACAACGCTGTAAATTTGGCATTAATTATTTGAGGAAAACGTCTAAGAGCATCACTATTACAGCAAGAACATTTGTCTCACATTGCTGTTTAGCACCTTGTGCAAGAGATGTAGTGAAATACTGGAGCCCATGTTGCTGTGCAGTTCTGCAGTGTGTGCATGATCCGTTTCCTTGCTTCAGGCTCCTCTGAGTGGGGAGCGATTCATCTCTAGGAGGCTAATTTCTTGCAGTTGAGTGCAGGATTTTAATAAATAAACCCAAAAGTGAAGTGCCCTTTTGAACAGCCCTCATATCAGCAGGTAATATCAGTAATTTAGAAAATTCAAACCATTCACCATTCTATCCAATGTATTGTGATCAGTCCTGGATTATTTATTTATTTAATACATCACAATTTATCTCTTGTTTTAATTAAGACCTTACAACAATACTGAGAAATTTTAACCCCAGAATGCTGAAAATTAATTTTTTGAAGGATGAACAGTCAAAATACTCAATAAAAGTAAATTTTTGATTGATCAGTTTGCAAATCATTTGCACTGGTGAGAATAAACAATGCATTTTCTACAGTAGCAGGTGCTGTAGCAGTAGCCATCCTCTCCTCAGTGAAAACCTAGAGAGGAGGCTTTGAAGGGGCAATAAAAAGTCTCTGGAAAGATTCCCTTACAGATACCTTTTCCCTTGCCCCATAAAAGTGGGTGTTTCCCCATAACTCTTCCTGTTGAAGAGCTCCAGTCTTCTGTAGCTGTAGGGCTCTCCCTTCAGGAACTCACAGAACCCTCTCACAACTGCTCACTCCCTCAAAGCATGGCAGAAAGTGGCTGAAACTATCCGCAGCTCTGCAGGTTCCTAAGGATCCAGGCAACCTGTCCAGAGGGGCTGGGCTACACATTGCCTTTGCTGCCAGCATTGCACTAGCCCAGATAAGTTGCTCCTGTGATTAGGAACAGGGTTTGATGACATGTCAGATAATTCATCCCACCCAAGAGCGGTGAGACCCAACTCAATGGGTCTCCAGGAGTTTTCTTGACATTTCTTCCTAGGATATGTGAATTTGACTACTTCTGACTTTAAATGCTATCTGATGGGGGAGAGGTGGGAGAACATGCTGTAGAAAATCGAGTGATTGGGAAACAGTAAAAAAGAAAGCACAACTTAAAACAATTACTTCTGTAGATCTAATGGAACTGCCTTGTCATGGACAAAACACTTTAAAATAACAATGAAAAGAATAGGCATTGTTTGAAGGTATTATTTAGAAATCATCTAAATTTTTAAAGGTTAATTAGTGTAATTTACCCATTTTGATTATTAAAAAGGGTTATACATGAACAATAAACATAAGAGTTCAATCTATTTTATTTCCACAGTTAATTCATCCACATCTGATTAGCTTTTTATGACCATCTAATTGATTTGTAGAATTCTGTCCAGTACAGATGGGCTACTGTTCATGACTACTTTCATAGCATTTATATTATTGTTGCTCTGATTTTTATTCAAGGCCAAACAGAGGGGAATATAAGAGCGTGATGTTCACCTAAACATAACAATGACATTAAATTTCTATTTGGCTCTGAGACAAGAATAGATTTGTGGAGACAATCTACTATGAATACAAATAAGTTGTTTATACATAAATATAATAACATTTCTTAATTATGAACTATTTCACCGGTTCTACAATATGCTGTTACCAAGTTTTGCAGCAACAGCCAGGCTAAATCAATTGTCACAAACTCATTTGGCTCAAAACTAGAATTATACACCTAGTAATGCTTGTGAGAGAAAAAAAGCTATGCCTTTGTAGCCTGCTTTGCAATAATTCTAATAACCCTCTAATAAGTAGTCTCTTACACAGCTGTACGTGCATATGCTGCATTATTTCGTACATAGTTAATACCTACAGAATTTTGCATTTAATGGAAACTGTCACTCCCCCTTGAGTCATCAAGGCCAGGGAAAGCTGGATAGCTGCTTCGCATCAAGGAGTCTCATCTCTTACTGAAAACACAGAGCATGAGCAAGTCTTCACCAAGCTCTGGCCTGTAAACCTGTCTCTTGCTCTGTTTTGTTTCTGAGACTTCTAATATATCAGGAGTAGTATGAAAGTTCTGCACTGTAGTTACCTTTAGACAGAAGAACTGTTGTCAACCCAGATCTAGAATCATCTAAATTACTTAAAAAATGGAGAAAACTTCCCTTAATTTCCTAGTACTCTAACCTCCACTTTATCTAGTTGGAGCTTCATGAATGTAACCTGTGTGTGTATCAGCAAGAAAGCAAGATGTCTGCAGAGCTATTACAGTTATGAGAGGCATACTTTATGCCAGTAATTTTGTACATCTCATGTTTGCATAAGCTAACCAGCTGCTTCTCTGGCCTAGAAGGTGTGTAGTATCCAACAAGCTCAAATCCTGAACTACAGCCTTTGCACAAAACTCGTGAAAGAAGGAAAATATAAGGTTGTTGCCTTCATGTATGCATCCATTTTTCAGAATTTGTTGTCACAAGTATGGCATCATAGAATGGGAGAGGAAGGCAGAGGAAGCCATCTGTTCAATACAGACTGAGCTACCATTGAGGGAAGGCAGCCTGTTCAGATAACACAGCTAAACAGATTTTACTGCCTCTAACTTCAGTGACAAGGTGTAACATCACACTTCCCAAATTATCTACCACGGTTTAACATGAGACAGCGCAGGAATTCCTCAGTGCAGCAGAAAACCTTCATCAACATGTTGCAATGTCTTATGACAAAACCATTTATTACATTGTGGGGATGAGGGACCTTCTCCTCTCACACTCATAATTCTTCATTAGTATATGTCCCAAACAGCAAAGGAGGAAAAATACAACAAAATGAAGAGTATTTAAAAATCAGTATGTGAAAAGTTGCTGATTGCTTCTCACCTATGGAGAAACACCCTCCAGCACAGGTTGAAGGATGCATCAGTTCCAAACTCACATTTGCAGGGAGTGTTTCATCTCCATTTTCGTTTTACAACTGCATGTATCAAATGAAAACTCTTCTGGCCTGTAAATTTCCCTTTCATACAGGACATGTGTATATGGACTTCGCTTTTAGCTGTGGCAGAGTGTTTCACTGAGGGCCTCTAATGCAATTACAAGTCAAGCAAGCAGTGAACAGAAAAAATAGATATAGCAAAGGTGAAAAGCTATTTCAAATGCAATTTGAAACAAGACAGAGAGTCAACAAGAGACAAAGTAAGGTTGTTCCAGGTATTGGAGCTGCAGAAGAGAAGACACTCACCCAGCACAGATAGCTATACAGGTAGAGAAGAGACCAGGGTGTTACAAGATGTGCCAAAGGACAGTGCCAGAGACTGACCTTGCAGGATGCTACACAGAAGGGCTGTTAGCACAGAGGAGATGAAAACAAAGGAAAGCAGTCTGACAGGAGAGGAAGGAACCAATTCTGGTTACGTGACTCTGACAGGTTGCTGCTGCTGCTGCAGGTTGCACAGACACCAAGAAGTCTAAAGGTTATCAGGTCATTAAATGCATACAGGAGAGCTGTTTCTGTGCAGGAGAAAACCAGACTATTAGTCCCTCAAAACCTCTCAGAAAAAGGTATTTCTGACTCCTAGCGACACAGAGCTCCATGATTCTGCCTGCAACGGCTACAGGCTTCAGGAACCAATTTTCTCTCAAGTAATATCAATGTTGCATCTTATTCCAAGGGTTCAGGTTCTTGGAGGATTAATTAAGAAAGGAATCAGCCTCACAATCTAGTTTTTATGGAGATTGTATAATCATTTTTGTAACTCCATTGAATTTATTAATGACAAAGTATTTGTTATATCCTTTCACTATGTCAGTCATCCAAAGATTGCTGTGTGGCAACAGTGGATGTTACTTCCTTGTGTCCTTCTGATGGAAAAAAATTAGTACAGCAAGATTTAGAAAAACAAGTTTAGCAGGTACGAATCATCAAGAACATGGCATACATTCACGGCAAGAAAGAAATACTGCCATCCTTCTCACCCTATCCCAGAATGCTCCCTGGGACTCCAGCTGCTTTGTATTTATTTTGGTCACTCCCATTCTTGACAAGTTAGCTGTGCAATCATGGGTCCCTTTCCCACCTGCTCTCCCTTGCTCAGATTACAGCCCTTGTCCTCCACTTTTCTGCCAAGCTTTTGGTGATCTTCTCATTATTCACTGCTTGGAACATATGAAAAATCCCACTGGGATAAGGGAAGTCCTTGAACTGCTGCCAGTGTGTCATTATAAGGATGACATGCTGGTCTCAGTTTTAAAGCAATGCACCCTTGTGTCATGTGGGGTTCTACAGCTGAAGTCAGCAAAGGCCTGAAATACAAGGGAGTAGAAACAATGAAAAACAAAAAACTCAATTAGACTAAATACAAACGTCTATATTCTGGGAGAAAAGATATTATCATGGTTAGAACTCTCTGTTGAGACTTAGCAGGGACTGATCCAGTGCTTTCCTATCCTCACCTTACTGGTGAAGCTCTGTGCAAGCCAACTGCTCTTTCTGTGTTTTATCCCTCAGTTCCCTGTAGGTAAATGGGGATCATAAAAACCAGCTGTCTTACAAGGTTGGTGTCACGATAGATCAAGGAATGTTCAGGATGCATTTAGGTCCTGCACTTAACATGGTACCTGGAACAAGAATAAGCAGACTTTTCAATATGATCTTTTCTTAGCAATGCTATGTAAGAGTAGAGACACATGAATTTTACTGTATTCTGCTGCTGCAAGACTTTGGGTAAACTGGTCCTGCAGCTGAATCCAAGCAAGCAGAGTTGTACAGCTGCTGAAACCAAAGAAGTGCAGGCAGAGCTGTGTGTGCAGGCAGTTTCACAGCGAAACAGCATCACAAGCTCCTTGAACCACCAGTGCACTCTTCTTTCCCTTGTGGGTCCCTGCCTGTAGCAGGCTCCTTCTCCTCCTTGGCCCCCTCCTTGGGCCAGGCCCATCACCTGCCACCACTGCTTGTTCACTGCCCTTCATCCACGTGGGTCTGAAAGCAGAAGCAAGACTTCAAATGGGAAATCCTTACAAGCAGCATAGCAAAACTTTTGCTCTGATTTGAGCCATTCTGCGTGGCTGCTTAAGAATTTATAATTATTCTGTTCCCATTTTTTGACCCAGAAAAATCAGTAAAAAACAAATTGGAAAAGTACATTCCCCTAGGAAGGCATCGTTTCTGAAAGCATTTCTTTGAAGGAAATTAATTATTAGTCTCTCTCTCATCTTGATACTTAGATGTCTCAAAGAAGGAAACAAAAACAAAATACAGAAACATATAGACTGTTTTTATCTGTGCTTGTTTCACAGAAATAATGTTTTCAAATTGAAAGGAATGAAGGGGTGTGGAAAATATTGAAAAGTCATGAATCAATTTCAATCAATTTTAATTCCAGTATAAGAGGAAGTAATGCCACTTGTCGAAAACAAAACAATCATTTCTGACAGCTAAATTTGCAAGAGATTTATTGCTGTCTGGAGAGAGGTAAAGCTGAATGCTTCCCTGCTTCTACCTCCTCATTAATTGACTTCCAGTGCTGTTTGATATTTTCTAGTGAAGTTTCTTTTTATCCTGTGACTCCTACATTTCTTCCCTTAAATCACACTCCCACACAAAGAAAATTACTTCTTTTCCTAGAGTTTTAACTTGAAACTTGAATTTTGTATGCAGTTGTTTTATAAAAATATTTTTATTAATGAAAGATATCTCGATTTAAAACAGATGTTAGAAAAATTTGGAATGATAGTTAGATTAGAATAAAATTAAAGATAAGACTGGAAAGAGCATCAAGTCCCTCTTTTGTGTCATTTTACTGTGTTGTTTTACAAGCTGACTTTTCTGATACTTTGTGGTTGAAATAAGCCAAAATCCTCTGACAATGCTTATTCATCATTTAGCACCCAATAGTAATTTTGACTGGTTGTTGCCTAAACATTTTACTAACTGATTTCCCCCTGAAATCTATGAGTGGTATGGATTTTACATGGGTATACTGAAAGGTTGAACAATTTTGCTTCTGTACTACAAAGAAAGGCAGGAGCATCCTTTGGAGGAACACCACAAGGGCTCAGCACTGCCCGAAGATCTGCAAGGAAAACGCCCCAGTGGATGTTTTCCCTGGAATTGGAGACCCACAGTAAGGAGGTTTGCCCAAGTATCTTCAGGTTGTTAAGAGCTTTAATTCATTGTTAAGTCCTTTAATTCATTTATAAACTAATTCTTCCACATACAGTGAGCTCAGGTAAACCATGAAACCAACATCCAGATAACAAATGGCACTGAACATCGGTTTCATTATCAAACCTATTTAACTCAGTTTTTCCACTGCTGATTTCAGGTTTTTGAACTGAGGAGAAAAAATTCACTGCTCAGCAAAGCTGCTACCTTTACTAATACACTTAGGACCATGTCTGTACCTAAAGGGTGCTTTTTTCTAGACTGTGCTGTTGCCTTTGGGAGCAGTAGGGCTTGAGAGACGTGTTTGCTTGACTGTACTGGAATTGTTATCAGCAGTGATCAAATACATTTTTTAACTTTTATATGCCATTCTGCACATGGATGTTTGAAAATTAAAATGTATTAATCTTTTCTTTTTATCAGCAACCTATCTTTTCATTAGACAGTTTGAAGCAATTCACATTTTCCACTAAAAATTTAGTGTTAAAAGTAAGAGGTTAACAATGTTTAATTTCAATCTAACAGGTTTACAAGGGTCCAGTATCAAACTTTCATTCCACACACCAGGGCTGCTACAAACACAGATCTCATCCAAATTCTTCTGGCATGCCCAGGGCATCAGAAGCCCTGGACTCAGATGAGCATTGGAAAATCTCCAAGATAATAGCAGTGGAAGACCCTGGAAGTTTTGAGTTAGGCAGTAGATGTAAAAAAAAAAAAAAAAAAGAGAGAGAGAGAGAAGACAAAAAGCCCCCCCGCAACAAAACAAACACAAAACCACGGTGCTATGTGTACTCCACTTAAAATACACAGTAGCAGGAGAGGATTTAACTTGGCAATTTAAAAATCTGAAGATAAATTCATTTACTATTCTTGAACAGATTATATCTCTGCCTTTTCTACAAGATGTGTTTTACACACTTATTCATACACACGAGGGAAGAAGCTTGATTACTTGTGTAATTCCTGCAGCACAGTGAAGGCAGCTGTAAAGGCTCCTTGCATCATTAAAGACCCATAGGACTGGGCCCATCTTTTGTTACGGATGTTGAGATTGAGATCATTGTAATGAGTAACTTTCACAACTTTCAAAATACTGAGAAACAAGTATTTCATCTTAGATTTCACCCCTGAAGTCTGTCATTACCAGTTAACTAACTGTTCCCTCCAAAGAGAGCCCACAAAGCAAAAGTATATTTTCAGACATTCAAGAGGCTGTCAATGTGACACCCAGTCTTCCAGGCAAATTCATTAGGCCAGAATTAAATACTTACTGTGGAGGAAAATATAGGAAGAGAAACTTCAGCCTTTGTCACCCATACTTTTGTTAACCTAGACTTTGCCACATTTGCCGCATGTCACAACCGGTGCTTGCCGGGGCCATTGAGGCAACAGGAATGCATTTGCTTTGTGAAGTAGTTTCCGCTTGCATGTGACAAAGCAGCTAGCTGGCTAGTCAGCCCCAGTCAGTGTCTATTTATGGCAAAATGTCAAAAAAGAATGTCCTGCATTTGTGGCTCAACAATAATGAACATGGCTAAATCTGAAAATGAACAAAGGGAAGTGAACAGCTTTTTAAATCCTG
Organism: Geospiza fortis; assembly: GCF_000277835.1. NCBI lineage: Eukaryota > Metazoa > Chordata > Aves > Passeriformes > Thraupidae > Geospiza > Geospiza fortis. Next base: position 7,866,372 of record NW_005054301.1, read on the forward strand.
AAGAACATTCGATTCTTGGTGTCCTTTTTGTCCCGATTGTTTGGGCTGAAGGCTATGAAAGGACCACCTGTTGGGCTGCCATTTTGGGATTGTGCTAAATGCAGGGATTGCATGAAAGAACACTTTCCAAAATAACCTGGTATTATTATTCACTTATTTTATAGTAAATCTGCATTCAGAACCTGCAGGAAAGTATAAGGCTTTTTTTCCTAAGTGAAATTTAAAGCTGTAAGTTCTCTATAAACACACTTACTGTGGATGCATGATTTTATAGTGACAATCATGATTTTTTTAAAGGAGCTCAATTAAGCCTTTGATACAGCAGTAAGTTCCTCTGTAATAGAAAACCAACCTTGTAAAGTAATAAGATGAAGGAGTGATTAAGTTATGAAGGACTGAGTATCTCTGAGGATTAATTTAGCAAGAACCACTTGCACAAAATGTAACTCAGGTATTTATTTTGCTCCTGGCACAAACTTGAAATTTTTAGTGAAGGCAATTATTTTTTAATATCCATGAGAATGTTCTTGGATATAATTTGCTTTTGCTCAGAGGCTGCACTGAACTATGCTAGGATTTTACCAAATTTTGAGAAAGCTTACCATAAAACCAGTATAAACATATTTTATTTAAAAACATGAAAGCAGGTATTCTGTTTTCTATGGATTTTTTTTTGTGCACGGTCAAATGATAATGATTTGTTACACAGTAAAATCAAGACAAATGTTGCCTAAGTAAAAAAAAAGAAAGAATCATTTGTGTTCTAGAAACATCATATCATCCAGCTGTAAGTTTTGAAGTCGAGATATTCACACACAGAAACTTCCACCTGATTCCAACAAACACACCCATTAACGTATTAACAAAGCAAACCTTTCTATGGCTCTTGAATAATCTCTTTTTAGAGCCAATGTTAATAACACGTAGAAGAGCAAGGAACAAATGTGTTTTCCAAAATGTTTTCTTTTTACACCCATGGTGAATTCTGAAGATTTTAACATTGTGTCCCATTTATAATCTTATTTTTTCTTAACTATAGAAGCCTATGTAAATTTATTGACATTTGTATGGTATTTACCAGGATGAACAATGAGCCTTCTCTGTGTGCATCTGAACTTACATTCTCATATCATGCTACACAACACACATTTTGAAAAACTTTATATGAATTTTACCTGACTTCATGATTGGAGCTGGTTTACACAATTAATTGGAGGGATAGCAGAGAGGGTTTTCCACGAGTAGCTGGGTGTATTTCCAGCTCCTTTCACCAGTTTCAAGAACAAAAGTTATAACTAAAACTCTGGCAGTAGATCTCTTGGGTTTTGCTTATTTTTCATCCTCAGAAAATTAAGGGAGTTGTATGGCTCAAAAGAAGCCGTAAATATATTAGTGTAGGTAAAAGAGATCTTGTTTCCTAGAAACCTCCTGTATATCTCAAAGTAGCAGAAACTGAGCTTAATGTACCACTATTGTTGCAAATAAACCAGGATTTTAAATATATCACAATCAGTTGAAGTGACTCTTGGAAAATAATTATTTTGTTGGTCAAACAAAACTGCTAGTCAAGCAGATTTTTACATGTGGATTGAACTATATTTCCTCCATTTAAGAAGAATGAGATTTTATGTGGATATAAAGTTCAGAGGGGGAAAAGGTGAGGTGGAACAGTGTACAATGCACGAGTATAAATTGTCTGGGTTTATTGTTCACCGTGCTGTAAAAGGTATGTACTACACACAGCTATTCTATCAGAGAATTATGGAAACTGGAGCTAGTGAGCAAAAATTACTTATGTCTGAATAAAAATATGTATCTTTGGGAGAGAGAAAATATGTTTGGAACCCTGAGGGTTAATGAGAGGTAAACTGGTGAAGGGGGGAGAGGAGATAGGGAAAAAACAGAAGCTGAATAGATGAAAGAAGTGATTCAGTGGGAAGCATTGTTGATAACAGCTAGGTGTCAGAAGCAAACTAGAAAAATGGAAAATGCTTTAACATTGGCAGGAAAATAATATTAAAAAAAGAACTTATACCACATAGTAAAAAGAAAAAGAAAATAAGAAATAATAAAAGGCATTCAGGCTTTCTTTGGTACGCATCAATGAAAATAGTGCAAGCAAGCAAGAAAGAAAGCATTGAAATGGAACCTCTCCGAAGGTATCTTGGGGAGAGGGGCTCATTGTCCCATTCTTTTCACATCAAGAATTTAATTTTACATTCTCTTTGTCTGTCTTGAGATATACTTGCTGTTATTCTACACTGGTTACTTTTTTTCCTTTTCATCCACTTAGGTAGCCTACCCTGGCAGCAAGAGAGCCAGAATGGGAGAAATCTAGCCATGAATTAAATCATCTGCCTGTCCCCTGCAATGTGATTCTTGAATAAAGTTTGAACTGCACTCAAATGCAGAGTGGCATCCTCTTTCCTGAATACTAGAGGGAACAGCAGCTCTTTAATTTCCCTCATTTTCCGTTCCCATTTTAACATCTGTCTTTACAGAGCAATTACATGTCTGTAGCATCCAGATTTCATTACGCTCCTGCTACACAGGATGCAGATATACCTTACAGAATTTGATTACCTATACTTCACTTTAAGCAACTTCTACAAAAAGTACCAACTTATATTGTCCCTCTGAAAAGACCTACAGTAAAATGTTATTAGCAGAGCATAAAAAAACCCCAAAAGCTATTTGCTTTTTAGTGCCAGGGACATTCCGGTTCTTATGTACGTAAACTGTTTACACCCATCCCCCATGAATTCCTAAGACAGTTTCTCTTATATTAAGCTTCCTTTTGGTGCCCATAGCAACACCATCTAGTACTGAAATGTTCCTGCAGGGTTTGCAGGAGTCCTTTCAAAACAAGATGCTGATTCTGCAGTTATTGCACACCCAGCTACTTGTATCAGATTTGTAGGTTGAATCCTCAATAGCACATGGAAGGCAATTCTTGTGGCCACTGACTGTCCTCATCACCATTAGGGACAAAACAAGTTATGTATGTTTTGGTTTGTTTGGATTTTCTTCCTAAAACCAACTTGGGTTTTTTTGAGTTTTGCATTTTGAGTCGACTTAACTGTTTGAAGAAATGGAAGGGGGTGGCTTTGCAATTTGAGATGATTTTGCTATTTTATTTTTGTTTATATATCTTCAAACACACGGACATGCAAATTGATCTCTGCCCTCTTGTATGTAGCTTGGGAGCCACTTTCTGATCTTAGGAAAATGGCATGAAGGAAGAAAAGGTACACTTAGTTAAGAACCAAACGGGGAGAATTTCATGGGAAGTCCCAATGCCTGGCTCCTGCAGCTCAGGAACTTTACCAGAGCTGGTGTACTGAGAGCCCAGGTCCTTTGGGACACAGGGTAGCAGGCAGAGTCACCTACAGTGAGCTGGACCTCGGCAGAAGCCACAGATGTACACAGTGGGGCAAAAGGGAAGAGCCTGTGTCATTGCCACTGCCCCATCCACCTGTGTGCATGGGGACTGAGGAGGCTCCAAAGCTGCTGCGTGAGCCTGTCTGCCTCCATGCCTTGCGCCTGCATACTGGACATGTCAGCAGATTTCCACTGCAGTGCAGAAGGCTGAGGTATCCCAAGGTGTGCTCAGAGCCTCCTAGCCCCCCGTTCCAGATCGTCAGGCTGAAAAGAAATAATGCTGCTTTCAACCACCAGAGTCATGCCCATTGTCAGTGCCAGTCATCTCTATGATTTTGGCTAAAAAATTGAAAGGATCAGGGCAGTGACAGTACTTTGTTCATTCATTTTGAAAACTGTATTTCATTTAAATTCTGTGTTGTGCCATGCTGTGTGCTAGAAAATGTACCCTAGGATATTTTTAAAGCTATGAAAGTTCAGTAAATGGAGACTTCTCTGCAGGACTCAGCTATTAAATCTTTGCTGGAAAGTGGGAGCCACGTCCATTAAAAAATTCATATTCTGGTAAGACTAATCACGTCTTTGTGCTACTAAAGTATGCTTGAATTCAGATGTTAATCGCATAAATATTTGCCAGTTATACATTGTGCAGAACAAATGCCACATTTTGGCAGGGTTAAATAACCCCTTATCTCTGAAGTTATCTTGAGAACATGGAAATATTTGGGACATGTGTTCAGGGTGAGGTGGAACACTCGCCACAGCGAGGCGAAAACACTCCCTTCCCTTGCCATCATTTAGCAAGAGAAAAGTTCACCTGGAGTGCAGCTGCAGGACCCTGTGCTCTGCACGGCAGTGCAGGCTGAGCTCTGCTCCCTGCTCTGAGCATAGGGCCCTGCCTGGGGACGGTCCCAGCAGCACCCCGAGGAGGGCAGGGATGCTGCTGGTGGGTATAATATGGAGAAAACATTTGGCCTTCGTACAGAAAGGGGGCAAGGAGTGGTAAAGCCCCCTCAGCCCTGCTGTGCTCTGAGAGATGCCTTGCCTGTGCTGGCAAGGAATCAGATTCAGGTGTGCAGCAGGCTTGTGCTTGGGATGGAAAAACAAGGTCTGGTAAGAGGGAAAGCTTGAAACTCCTTTGGGGGAGATGGGCCACAAATCACTCTCTTCTGGGCTGGCTTTAGCAGTCATTCCAGAGCAGGACTTAAGCTGGACAAACAGTGTCTGGAGGTGCAGCATGCCCACCTTTCTTCCTTGCAATCTTCACATAAACTGTAAAAAGGTGTGATTCTAAATAATTAAGAATTCGACTCCCAGTTTAATTTTTAATTTACTGTTCATTAAAAAATAATAGTTTTCTTATGTCTCAAATACCTTTTTCAACTCACAAGGAGATGTGAATGACTCCTAACATTACTATTGGGCAATCATATTTTTATCTGATGTCATTCTTCCTACCCAGCATTAAATTCCCCATTACTGATAATTAACTCCTTGTATGGTCATTACGATATTACCTTGGACAAAATCAAGATGTCAGGAAATTTCCTTTGTTTCAAGGCTGGCAATCTGGTAAGCATATCTAGCCCACTGGACAGTTCCTTCCACCCTTCTGGGAATATAGCTCGTGCAGAGGAAAACAAAACTGGGGGTAGTACCGTCTGTGTTGTAGGAACAGAGGATTACAGTGGGGAGGAGAGGATGAATTTGCAGCCCAGCATGGATCTGGCAGGATTTATTTGGTAATTTGATCAAGAAGTGCCACATTAACATTTCTGTACTGGACAGGGTTAGAGCACAAGGCTGGAGTTAGAGGGAGCATCCAAACATACCAAATTGCTTGATCCCGACTGGCACAAACAGGACTAGACAGGAGATTGAAAAAGAGAGCTAAAAAATCTGGACCAGTACACTTGTTTATAAACACAAGGGCTAGAAATATAATTTTTACAATTGGTTTATACTGAATCATAGGTTATTATCCTGGGTGGGGTTTTGCATTTGTTTATTTGGTTTTCTGTACTCATCTTTCTATCTTTTCTTTTTTTAGGGAGTGTTTCTTTTATGCAAAGGAGTCCTGATGCTATACTAAGCTTGAGAAAAAAACCTCATTTTTTTGTGATGGGTTTTAAGTAGAAGCTGCAAAATCTGAAAACATTTTTGTCCACTTCATAAGAGAATTTCTCTTGTGAAGATGCATTAATCCTGTAATGTTAACAAAACATCCAGTTCACAGTAGGCTGCATCTTCCTTGTATTTGTTTGTTATTTAGATTTCAGGAAGAGCCAAGATGTGGGTTACTATTCATAATTTAATTAATTCTGGTTTATGCTTGCATAAATCTGTTGCTTTTGAGTTATTTTAAATTCTTTTGGATTAATTTAAATTAGTAAAAAAAAATCTCAAGACATATGCTGCCTCTTTCTGAATGTCTAGAAAGTTCCTGGAAAAACTCACAATGAAATTTTTCTCAATATAGTTTCTAAGGATAATAATAAATCACATGCAATGCTGCCTGTGTGCATGTGAGTAAATGCACACTTTATTAAAAAAATTAAGAGAAGAAAAATTACTAAATGCAAGAATTCCTGTGTAACTTGTGGCTGTCAGGTTGCTCTCACTAAATCTCGTCCCAGTTCTTAATCCAGATTTGTTGTCTGTGTTTCTTGCAAGGGAGATCCTAGTCTCCCTTCCAAAAAACTGCTTTGCTACATGTAGCTGCAAATGAGAGGAAATCTGGGCTTGTGCCCAGCTATCATCAGCTTCAAAAAATTCTCTCTTCTGATAGTCAGAATCAATATTTACCAAGTCAAGAAATGCCACTCCTCATCTGAACACCCTGAATGCTTGTACCCAGCCGTAACCCATCCCTTTGTTATCATTTTGCTCTGTTGAACGAACACAGGTTCTTTTCCTGAAATTATGAAAAATCATAATTGTTGATAGAATAAGTTATTTTTTAACAACTAAGGCAGTAATCAGATATCTGATATAAAAGTTTGGAGAATGAAGCATAGTTAATTTAAGAGAAATTATAAATTTCATCCCCTGAAACTATAGAAACTGTGCAGATTAGTTGCTTTTAATCCCATTTAACTACAGCTGCCCATTTCATTCTTCTAATCTTTCCTCACAAAAACATCCTTCCAACTTCTCAGTCATGTTTTCTATCCTCCTTGGAATTTCTCTCTATTTGTCTACATATTTTGAGCATAAAGAGAGGCCCAGGGAGAATGCAGGATTCTAGCAGGGATTCTGTCACCATTGTGCTAAATCCGTAATTAAAAAGGGTTAAAGTTAATATATTTAAGCTACAACAGCGAAACCACTTGATCACACATGACAACAGAAGTATTTATAATTACAATGATTGTCTTACCTCTCAAATGGTCAGACTTAGAGTGTTTAATCTGTATAGATTTGTTTTCTATAATGAAGATTTTAAGGACATTTCCAACACAGTGCAATTTCCACTTGAATTGTGGAAAGTGAACTATTTTTAAAGGGTTTTAAAAAATCTTGATTTTGGTCTGCAAATAAGAACCTCCTTCCTATCCACCTTCACTCTAACACTGTTCTTTCTGTCTCAGTGTGGCAGGACCCCTACGTTACAGCAGCACCCTCCGTATGCAGCCACAGAGCAGGCAGGATGATGCACAGTAGGAACCACAGCTGCAAATAACATTTCCAAAACATTTTTCTGCACTTTTACTGAGATGCTTAAATAACACAGTTGTGATGAGGAAAACCCACATGTTCAATCCATCAAGCATTAACTGAATGCAAACAGAATTTGCTTGTGTAAATTTTATTATTTAAACACTCTCTAAACTGCGTTGAAAAAAGCCCAGCTGTGTACAGGAACCCCAAAGCTATTGACTGCCAGGGTGTAGTATTACACTCTGAGACACCAGAGATTGCAGTCATACAACCATAACGTCCTTGGTTTATTACTTTTCTGACCTATAACTGGAACTGAGAATAATTTTAAATTCAAGAGCAACATTCGTGTCACTGATGGACATGAACACACTGCCTTGGAACCCCTCTCATGCATTGGGACCCCAACAGGGTAATGACAGTTCCCACCTTAGAGAAGTCTCTGATCTGAAAGGCTTCCCCCAGGCAAAATTTCTCAGTACTTTGCATTGTCAGACTCACCGGCATAGGGTCCAGGAAGTTTGGGGGTTGGGGTTTTCTTTGTTTTGTTTTTTGGGCTTCTTTGGGGGGTGGGCTTGTGAGGATTTTTGGTGGGGTTTTTGTCAGGGTTTTTTTGTTTTGCTAAGTTTTTTTGTTGGCTGTTTTGGGATTCTTTTCCCAACCAGTGCTGCTATGGAATTAATCCAAACCAGCTAACTTGCGAAAATAAATTGTGTTCTCTGCAAAGATTAATTTAGTGGTACAAAGCACATATGCATGTGTACCTTACCCCACCCAGACACACCTGCACAATTACACACACACATACACATACATTTACATGAGTAGATTAATTGCATCTAAAAATTAATTACTTATCTGTATGCACACGTGTTATTAAGATTTATAAAGACTACGCATAGATTTAGCCAGAGGTTCTCCCTAGTTTTCCAAAAATTTGGATCATAGTATGGTCCTGATGCTTTTCATCCCTCTGCTCTTTACCCACACACCATCAGCATGTGATGTTCATTTGTATACAGCATAGACAGGTGTCAGGGGAAGATGTATACAACCTATGTATCTGTATATGACCATCATGCATTATTTATAAAACGAGTTTATTGCATATACAAACAATAATTATTCTAAACATGCAATTATATATCCATATTTGTATGTCTATATAGATTTTTTTGTCCTTAATGGAAAACTTGAACTGCAAGCAGCCATGTCAGAACTCAGATGGTTAACATTCACTTCTTGCTGTTTTATTGCATATTACTGTGCGCTCCTGAGCAGCAGGAGCAGATTCAGGCAATTACAATCAAGTCAGGGCACACGCCGTGGCTGAGCAACACGATCATGATGAGGATACTGATGAGGCACTTATCGAAAACCCCACATCATCCACACTCATCAGCCACAACATGTCACCCCAAATGAGGCATCAGCTGCCTTCAAATGGCTCATTGCACACTGTTTACAGCTTTCTTTGGACCCACTTTTGATTTTGCGGTCAGGACTTAGTTCAAACAGCAGCTGACTGGCACTGGCAAGCCTCGGGATTGAGCCGAGCTGACTTCCCAGGAGTCGGGAGTGTTTTGACACGGGGCCTGACCAACGGAGAGGAAAGGTCCCAGCTCAGCCCCCGCCCCAAACATCAGTCCCTCTGAGAGTGGGAGGATGAGTTATTCCAGAAGAGTTTGAAATCAGAAGAGGAGGGGCAGCACAAGAGAGGGGGAAAAGCAAGCAAACAAACAAACAAACAGCCCAGCAGCACTTTCTAATATTTTTTATTTCCTGCCTCCACCTTAACAAGCAGACAGCAAAGAGAAATCTAGCAGAAACACTTTGCACCAGAGCCCTGTCCTTTCTGGGACCCCTTGAGTCACTTCCATGGTGTGAAAGGGTCCTTAAAGTGGGGGCACAAGTCATGGGTTCTCTATTCAGAACTGTGTGGGACTTGCTCTAAGCTGGTCAGAAAACTTTTCCTGAGCTGCAAACTCCCCATTACTTACTTGGATTCAGGGAGACCTTTCTTTCTTATTTAGTTATTTCTCCATGAAGCAAACAAACAAAAAAGAATGAGCAAGGAAGGATAAGACCACATGAATGGTTCCTTGGGATCAGCCCCCTGCTTGAGTGAGGGTCAGGAACGAGCCAAAAAGGAACAACTCCAAACCAGAGATACAGACAGAGACTCCCTCCAGCCAGCTCCAGCTGATGGGCACTCAAAAGAGGGATTTAGAGATTTACTGGATAGTGAAGATCATGTCCAGACCCTTGCCTAAACCAAGTGGAGTGAGAACTCTGATTGGTTACTGCCACAGAGCATCACCCTGGGCTGAACTGGAGATGCTTTCTCCTGCCACCCCTGCATGGAAACAGGCATTTCTGCAGCATGGATTAGAGCTAATTTGTTTTGACAAATAGAGATTTTTCTGCTGAGAAAGTGCTGTGTCATGGAGCCCCTGACACTCTGCCAAATAGAGGTGAAACGACCTCAGGGTGAATAGAAATCCAGTCCTTGAACTTAAGATGTTAGCTGATGAAAACATGTACTAATCAATTATTGTCAGTTCATATCTGTTTATGTGAGAGACTGGAAAAAATGTAGCTATTTTACCTTATCCCTCTTTCTTTTATATCTCACAGTAGCTCATGAAATTATTTTATTCATTAAAGACAAAAATCAAAATCCCCAGACAATTGGCTTCCACACCAATTAAAAATCTTATTTTACAAATAGGCAAGCTAATAAACTGAAACCTGATTCACCTGGTCTTCTGGGGCCATCTTAGGGCTGTAAAGCAAATAAACTCTCTTCTGAGTTTTCAATTGAGGTGTAGGATTTTATATATACATATATGTAGTTACCTTTATGGTTACAATGCAGACTGCCTCAATAGTTCTCAAATTCTACAAGGCAGCAAATTCCCTCTGGATATCAAATTGTAGCAGCATATTGCATTGTGAAAACATTTGAAGCAAAAATAGAGGATCCAGGAAGGTTTTCCTACATTTATACATATATTTGAGAGCTTTTTTTGTTTGTTGCTTTCATTTCTACCCTATGTTGCCCAATGCTTCTTTTCTTAGGGACAGATTCCTTCTGCTTACAGAGATTTTATTTACTGCTAAACAGAGGAAAATTGGTTTCTAAAATAACAAAATAGATGGTTCTAGGAGGGACAGAAAATAATCTGTACCATCTGTTTATCAGTCTTATTTACTGAGACAATTTTTTTTTATTTTCCCAGGGTTAGCAAATGTCCTACACAAGTCCTAAACCCACTAATACCCTGAGAATAGCTTTAACTTATTGCTAGGACTCCTATCATGCTATCTTCTCTGTGGTGCTCAGCAATATGAGCAGGAGGAGGAGGAGGAAAGAGTGTGCATGCGTTAGGATGTCACAGCATAAAATCCCTGAAAACTGCTTGACCGAAATAAAATTGAGCTGCTCGGCACAGCGCTGCAAAGACACGAAACTCTGTGTGAATGATGCTAGATAAGAACTGAAGCACCGGTGGTAAAGCATCCTAATTACAAACCTGCGGTGCAGGCGGAATAATGGACAGAGCGGCAGCTCTTGTGGCTGTGTAAAAAGGAGTGGAAGTTTGCATTTTGGTATCTTGAATTGAAAGAGGGGGGGAAGGTAAAAGAGAGTAAGAGACTGTGTGTGTGTGTGTGTGTGTGTGTGTGTGTGTGTGTGTGTGTGTGTGTAAAGAACTGGTTTTGGGTCATCATCTTACGCTCTTTGTGATGCACATTCTAATTTAGGCAAAAGGGATGCATCTTTCAAATGCAGATCATGTTTGCATTAGAAGAGCAATGAGAACACTTGTCACTTTCAGAACATTTATGTGCTAGAAGTACTGTTAGCAGAAGAGCAGTTTAGATAAATTCAAGACTTTTTTTTGCTGATCACAAACATTAAGCTTCACACCTGAAACCCTCAACCCCCTGCTGTGCTCTAATCCTAGCACCATTCACCCTTAGAGACTCAAAGTGCTGTGCCACTGCTCTCAAACATTTGATTGCCCTTACTTTGAATGCCACCACCTGCAAAAATGCCTTTTTATTCCCTTTGAGCCTCTTGAGAAGGAAGTAAAAATGATAATTCATGACAAACATTAATTAATTGTTTACAAGATGATCTTTTCTTTTTCTAACTTCTGTTCAGCAGACATGTTGAGCTGCAAGACTCCACGCTTGATGCCAGAGCTTGTCAAGAGGTCTGCATTGTTGTTTATCACTCAGGCATAGGATAGACTGCAGGTCATTGTTTCTGCAGTTCAAGTAGGACTGTCTAGCTCTTGTTTGAAGAATGGAAGTGCCATGCATGAGTTACCCAGTATAAAAGAACTACCGGTTCTAAGGAGGAACGGGGATTTAGCTTCTACTGCAGAGTAAATAAACATTTTTCACCATCTCTCGCTCCATGTGATTTTGGAAAGGTCAAAAGGTGCCATTACAGTATTTTAAAAGCTTCAAATTATGTTTAAATAACGTATCACTAAACTCAGAGAAATCTTATCAGAATTTAGGAACCTATTGTCGTACTTTTAGTTCTTGAATTCACCATCGGAGGAAGACGTGTTTTGAAAGGAATGTGCTGTTGTTAGGAAGGCTGAGATTACTCAAGGCTGGACATAGCTAAAGCACAAACCCTTCCCCCCAGCAATGATTTAACTGAGTCCTGAAATTCAAGAATTAGATTGTCCAAAGATGTTACAGTTGTAAAAACTGACATGAGTATCCCAATGACAGACTAAAAGAACAAAGTACAGTCACTTAAAGTTATTTAAAAATTTAAAACAATGCCACCAAAATATTGAAAGCTGGGCAGCAAAATTTCTCTCACAGAATTATACTTATGCTGCTAAATGTGAGCAAACAGGTTTGGAAAGGAATTCAGCTGCCACTGCCTGGCTGAATTCATTATAAATTGTGCTTGCCAGCACCTTTACAGATCAAACCTTTTATTTACTCTTTTTTTTGGTAATATATATAAACATATGTTTATTTACACACACATAAACAGCATCTTGAAGATGTTGCTCTAATCCTCTTGGGAAAAAAAAACAACAAAACATTCCAAGAACTTTAAACCACATCAAAAGTCTGGCAAAAAAAAAGGTAAAGAGAGTGAAAGGTCTTACTTGTAGGAAGTGTACAGTAATACAGCTTCTCGCTGAACTCTGGTTTCCACATTCCAAATTAGGAGCCCTTAGATCACGGCTGCAAGGCTAAAAATCAATGATATTTTCTGAGTCAATACTAAGGGTTGCACTTAACAGACGTGGAGACTAATAAGGTATGCAGAAGGAGTAAAAGCAGTGCACAAAAAATTCAGGCCTTCATCTTGGCGACGATCCAGCACAATGATGTTTCAACCAGATTTGAAAAAAAAATAAAAAAAATCAATAACATCTGTGGTATAATGGTTAATTAAAGAAGCTCTTCAGCAAAGCTCAAGATGAGAGGCTCGGCCTGAAATTCAGACAGCTGAAGCTTGATTATCAGGAAAGAATGCTTTTTTAGCTATGAGTGGATAGGCCAAAAGCTGCAATGTGTGGAAATGGGGGGAAAATTGCTTTTATTTTAACTTTCTTTAAGTAATCAATACATGGTTTTCACCTGCATTAGGAGTTGTTCAGAGAGAAAGCCTCTTTCTATATGTCTATATAAATATAATGCATTCCCTTTGGAATCTATAGCTTTAGAAAAACCCAGCAAAGATAAGCAGAGTGGCTGCCTGATCCTAATTCACAAATCCTCCACTTTCCCTCCCCAGCCTCAGCGCTTGTGGCTGTGCCTTATGTACAAAATCTATCTTATGGCAGATCCCTTCAGCTACATTATCTTTTGATTTAGTTTAATTTTAAAGGCCTGAGCCTTTTAAAGATCAGTCCTGAAAGAATATAATCAAAGACTGATTATTAAAGCATGAAATCTGCAGTAACCAGATAATTCTATTGTCAACTTCTGCATCTTTCCATCCTCTTCTTTTTTTGGTCATCTCTATCTAAAATATATATGCACAGATTTACAGCAGAAAGGACTATTTTAATCCATGCCCTGTGTGATATTGGACAGAGGTTTTCAGCTGGTAATTCCTGTGGATTTTCTTAGAGAATCTCTTATTTAGAGATTTCACATTACAGAAAATCTACTCTATCTCTTGGCAAGTTGTTCTGAAAGTTAATTAGCATTATCATAACACCACCTTTTTTTAGCCTGGATATCTCCTACCTACTTGTGTCTTGGTCTGCAAAGTTCAAGAGCCCTGGGCTGTTAGAAATCATTTCTCTGTAGAAATTACAGATGACAGTCATGCCTGGTCTTCATCTTCTTCTGGTAAACTGGAAAAGATGGTACCTCTTTACACTCTTACAGTAGACAGACTTTTTTTAATGTACAGATTTCACAGATTTCACAGATTTTTTTTGTAACTCCTTTTAACTTCAGGCTCTTTTTCAAGGGCAAATAGGCAAAAACCCTCTCTTCTTTCAGTGGCAATGTCACCAATGCTTAACATCAGGGCTCTGTCCTCTACTTGGTTTTTTCCCATCCATCCATCCATCCATCCATCCATCCATCCATCCATCCATCCATCCAAAAACTTTCCAGCTGTGAACTCCCTCACTAAGACCTCAATTATTTTAGCTACAATTATATCAACCTTTTTCTCCAAAATGCATGTCCCTTCCTTAAAAACAAGAGCAACATTCCTTCTTCCATGGGGTGAAAATAACTTGTATTCGACCATGTTAAAACAAAACCTGTTAGAGTAGAGCTCTGGAAGTACAGCAACTCTTTCATTCTGCAGTGCTAAGCAAAACCTCTCCCACATATTACAACTATTAGGAACATAATTTTCTGTTTTTCAGGAAATTACAAAGTGCGATTCAAACAGATGGCAAAAATATTTTAACTTATCCAACAAATGAAGTTTCAGGCAGAAAAAAATTGTTGGGTAAAAATTATTTATTTCAATAATTTAACCATCTAATTCAAATTTTTATGTTAAACTAATGTGGTGTCTATTTATGCACTGCTTCTTAAAATGTACATAAAATTAACTATCAAGACCTGTTCCAATATGTTTTAAAAAGTTATTTCTACACTAGCACAGTGTTTTCTTTCTTTTTGCTGGGTGCAATCTCTTGAAAGCATTACTTTCTCCAGTCTTTACAAATCTAAGGGAAGCACCATTGCACATTAAAAATATTATAATAAATGAGCTTAATTCATAATAATAAGGATCTAAGAAGGCAGGTCATTCTTTTTTAATTTTAAGGCACAATGTTAGCATAGAAATAAAATCAGTAGTTCTGATAAGTCAGAATTTTCAGGGCAGGGCTTCCCAAAACAATCAGGATCAATTTACTTACCCATCCATTTAAATCAATGTTAGCTTTATGGCTGTTTTCAAAGGGAGCAGACCGAAGTCAAGAGAGAGTGCAAAGTAAAATCCTGCCCCCTTAAACTTTCTGTCAGAATTCTTCAGATTCCTCTGGAGTTCAAGTGGAATTTTCCTCAGCAAACAGCATACCCAGTGCAAAGATCTTTTATGTCATCAGCACTGAAGAAATGAAAACATCAGCAAGTACATATTTGGAAATATAACTGCATTCACAGTCGAGACCAAAGGAGACAAACATCATTTAAAAATGGCTGCACCTGATTTACTCCATGTAAGATGATGTCCATTGGTGCATTTTGTTGTATGTGCCAAACTCATTTTAGCATGCAAATTCTTCCTGAATTAAGTTTTATTTGATACCTATATATGACATCCAAAACACAAATAATAGTATTTTCTTTTTGGGCAAGAAGTCCTCCATCCCCTCAAGACATATTGGAAAGCATCACATTAACTGTTCCCTGCTATGATTACAAGCTCCTGCAGGCACTGGACCAATTCCAATTGCCCCGTCTCACACAAGGTGAGAAGAGCACTGGTGAAGCCTCCTTGTTCTCCCACAGCCTCCAAAAGAGCCAAACACTCCATTAATAAAATAGTTCTGCCTTGTAGACCTCCTCACATGAATTGACAGCTCTCCAATCTACAGCAGCCCCCAGTGAGATCCCTTGCAAGGGTCGTCTGAGCAGGCAGTCTGCCAAGAGATGACACACTGAAATGGTGTCATTTCCAAACCCAGCTTTAATAATGATCTGGCATTCAGCTAGGTCCATCAGCCCTACTTCCCACAGTTCCATTTAGGTAATCAAGTAGCTCATTATTATTTGGCATGTGTGGTGCATACTCATTGTTCCAGGCAGAATTCCTCCCAAGAGGAGCAGGGCCCTCAGCCAGATGAATGGTGCTGTGAGGGCTGCAAGAGCAGGCAGTGGGCCCAGCACTGGGTAAGGATTTGAGGCAGTCACATTAGCACTGGTCTTGCCAGTCGTGCTCTCAGGATCATGGAGAAGGCCCAGGAGCCAGAGATCCAGCTGAGAAACTGAGTTTGCATGAAGTTTGTACATCATCCACACTGACTGCAGTGTGGCAATAGACAGCCTTGAACTTCCCTGACCTTTGTGGACTCTCCAACAGGACCTCAACACCAAATTGCCTTTCTCTCAGAAGGTGCCAGTGGAACGTGGCTTGTAATTGGTCTACTGAGTACACAGAAAGCATCATCTCTGTCACACCTTGTAGGAGCCTCTGTGAACCTGAGTCCCATAAATGTCTTTCCTATGATGTGACATCTACGTCTGGCCCAAAACTTAATCAAAAGTAACTTTTGTAAATCTTGGCCCATATAATCAGAATATTTTTCCCTAAAACTTGTTCCTTCATGAAGATTTCCGAAATCCACTGGACATGCAGACACCAGGGGCAGGATATGCAAAACCTTGGACGTGAGACCTGCGTCTAAATTACTGTTTCTGTCCTCTTGGTCTAAACATAGGGCTGATATGATTTGGATCTGGTCACAGCACCATCTTAAACACTTTGCATGGCATTGCTTCCAAATTGAGTTTAAATAAACAGACTGTAACCATGCTTCAAATCTGCTCATTTGCAATGCCCAGGAGTACAGAAGAAAGCTGAACTGCATTTAACCATAATTTCTGTAGTTCCTTCAGACCACTGAGACCAAACAGGAGCTTGCAGAACATTCTTGCATCCCTAGAAACATTCAAAAGCCCAATGATATTCTTAACATATGTCTGAGTAAGATACTGAGATAAGGAAAGTCACTTAAATGTTGGCTTTAATGAATCTAGTAATAAGATTTCTAGTAACTTGTTTAATTCGGAGGATTTTTCATCCCTGTCTCTCCTAGAAGGTTGGTTTATAATGTGAAATGGCAATCTTTGAAACATGGGAAACACATACTATAAAACAAGCAGATCACCAGGATAACTCACATTCTTTAGCCCACAAAAGAGATACCAAAGGTATCTTTGAGTTGTTGCAGAATTGGGGCACTGATGTAGAAATGTGAAGCCCCATATTTAATGCCTAACTTCTCTGAGACCAAAGAGTAACTACAAATGTGCATTTCAGTGGTTGGCTGAGCCTTCAGGCAGAGATTGCTCTCCTTTGCTTGCTTTGGTCCTCTTCCTGCTTTAAGCTGCAGATGCCATGGAAGATCTTTGCATCAGAAGAGGGAGCAACTGGCATGGGATGATCATGAAATTCCAATGTGTTACTGGCTTGATGTTTTTCTCCTGTATGCTGAGGGCAGGTGTGCCAAAGGAACAATTCTGACTGGAATTAAGGAAAAAGACAAAATTCAATTATACTTTGCAGTTCAACCTCTGAAGTCTTGCCAGCAAAACATGATTCAGCGTGAGATACTCCCACACTGTTTCAAACATGCACACATTGATATGAACACACTTCTGCAAAGTCTGGAGCAACAGAGCAGCTGGCAAAATCAAGAATTAACAGACAAACTGCATTCCAAAAGAGCTCTTGCTCAACAGCCTCTCTAAAAGTACCAAGAGCCACATGCCACACTGATAAAAGATACCTATTTCTTCCTGTTGTTTTCTTACCTGTTTTGAATTCTGCAGGTTTTCATGCTTCAGTGTTTTGGAGAAGATTGGACAGACTGCAGTGCGAGAAATGACAGATAAAGCCAATAGAGGTGATAGAGTTTAAATAAGGTCTACCTGAGTCAGAACAGCAGTCAAGTAATGGATCTCCTTAAACAAATTAATCCAAAAGGCAGAAGTTTCAGTTTAGAGAATGTCTGATTCATCTATGCACCAATTCATACATCCAGATTGATGATGTCACCCCCCCACAACCACAAAAGAAATACAGCAAGAGGCAGACCGCTGGTATCTGCAGAATTCACTCTTTTGACTTCTGGGAGTTACTCTGGTTTTACAATTAAATAAATGAGAGCAGAATCTAGCCCATGAAACTATAAACTCAGCTGCTATCAGGCAGTCTTAGAATTCACTATTAATATCAGCACTGAGAGCTATTCTGATTACAATTGCAAAAGAATATTTTATATCCACTTTTACTATCTTATTCAAATACAGGAAATGAGTCAATCTCCAGCGAACAGAAAAACCCAGTCAGAAGAATTGAAGAGTCATATTATTCAGCATCCAGCTTTGAAGTGAAGGAAAGGAAAACCGATTCCTGCAAATAGTCTGCAAGTGGAAGTGTTAACATATTGCAAAAGGTCATACCCACAGACTCTCTCAATACAGTGGTTTCAGTTGTTCTCTTCAAAGCACACAATGCCATGTGGATACCCTGCTTCAGTAAATGCCAAATGAGAGCAAAAACTACTGAACAAAAAATGTCTATCAAAGTCTTCCTGAAGTAATTCAACATGAAGTAACTTGGATGAAGAAAAGTGAAGCTGATACCTGCAATTTGTGTCCTTAAGTATTTCTGTCCAATGCTAACAATAGCTCTCCTAAATCTGGAATTTTTGAGCACTAGTACGTTTTGTATAGCTCCTACTTAAAGATGCATTTTCTGTAATAAACAGCTAGACCAAATACACTTGTTTCTCACTATAAACAAAGTATTTAAAATAGAAACAAAATCACTTGTCCTTCCTTGGTGTCAAGGCTTGAGCTGGCTTTTCTCTTGGAGCTCAGACTCTCTTCTCCTTTAATGAAGTATTACAGACCAAAAAAAAAAAAAAAGAGGCACCAGCTAGTTCTACTTTTATCCCTTATTTTCATTGAAAGCATGTACCTTCTAATGCTTATAAGAAATTTAGTTCTTAATATCTACATTATGTCCTAGCTTTCATGAATGGGGGAGTGAAGCCATGGAGGTAAAAAACAGATTAAGGACAGGCTGTACAAGACTATCCAGGACTTTGGATATGAATGTGGGTGCTTGGTTCACTACATGCTTGTAGTGCCATCCACAGCAGAGTTTAAAATACCTGAGGTACTTTTATAGAACAGCCACAACATAAAAGGAAGGGATTCATGAAGCAGGAAATGACAAAGAAAGTCCAAGGAATCATCAGGAAATAATCTTAGTGAGGTTCAAGCTGAGGAAAACTGTGGAGAGGAGCTCTTCCTCTGGGTTTGCATTCAGAAATTGCCACAGCAAGGAAAAAAACAAGTTTCCTTACCTGATCATTTTATTTTCTTACAATGACTGCCCTGGAGATATCCCAGGGAGTCAAGTATCTTACCTGTCCTCTGAAAGAGCAGTGTTCTTGCTCATTGGACTTAGAAAGCCATGCTGCCATCTCCCCTTCAGGGAGGCACAGGAAGGCTGCTCCATGAGTTGAGAGTGATGGCGCAGCACAGCACAAGGTCTGGAGCAAGGCCAGGCACAACATTGGAAAGAGGGGACAAGACTTAAAGAGTGGTCTTTATAAGAGAGAATTTAAGTTATAGATATTCCATAATGGATAAGAATATTATTTCTAACATATGATTTAATATATTTCAAAGCATTGTTGTAGGGTACTTTGAGACACTTCAGAAATCCTTTGAAAAAGTGTAAATTACAAACTTGGACGATTCCTCCTGAATATCAATGTTGCAGTTATAGTAGGGTGTGTCTAGGTCCCTTCTGTAGGTCTTACAAATATTTTACATTTAACAGGAGGAAAAATAACTGACAAATCAAATGAATAGAAATCATCAACAATGTGTTGAACAACCCCTGTATGTAAATTATAAAATCATTTAGTATGTTAATTGTTTTCAAATGACATCTCAAACTCCAATTATTGAAGTCTGCTTTGTCTCAACAAATCCAGGTTACCAAGGTCATATTAACTACAGAGCTCTTCTGATGCCTGAAGTCACTGGGTGGTGGGTGAGACTTATGTCTCCCTTCCTCTTTTTTTTTTTTTTCTATTTACTTATTCAGGATTTGGGTATTTTTAACCTAATGGACAATAAAAGCTTTCCTGGTCCATGGGCAGAGAGAAGCCCAAACAAGCTTTTGCAGTTGCAGCTCTTCAGCAGAAATAGGATCATGATTCAGCAGAGGAGGGAGAGGAGCAGGAGGCACAGCAGAGACTGAAGCAGCGAGCGTGTACATCCTCCTTGCCCTCTGGAAGCACAGGGCACAGCGTGGCTGGGGGCTGGACAGGGTGGGGAGCCTGTGCTTCACCCCTTCAGAGCACTGACACTGCAGAAGGGCTGAGACTCACACACCTTCCTCTGGGGGCTGGGTGGGATCTTCCCAGCTCTGTCTCCAGAAGCCTTAGGTTAGCCTACACAGCGATACTCAGGAAAGCTGAATTAACTGAAGAGATAGATTTAAAGAAAATGCATTAAGCTACTAGAGCTTTGCTCTTGTCTGTCTTAGTAGTAAAGAAGAGTTTTCTCTTTGTTTTCCATTAAACTTAGATTGTCCAATAAAGGATATTACTTCTTCCTTAAAACCTCCCCTGTCTTCTTCACTTCAGCACTAAGACTCCTTTGTTTATTAATGAATGAGCTCTAGTGTACCTGTATCAAGGGAATGACACAAAATTCACTTTATAACAAAATAGGAATATATCATTACCCTAATAGACAAGGATTTTGAATTGTGAATCTCCTTGGCTAAATGAAACCCTAGCTTCCAGTAGAATTTAATAGCACATTGGTTAGCCATTACATAAAGCTGAACCCACAAACTGTCTGTGTTGCAGCAGAATTATGGAAACTTGACCTGGCACACAGGGTGCTGTGTCAGTGCTCTCTGGCTCTGCAGGATATCATTACCCTAATAGACAAGGATTTTGAATTGTGAATCTCCTTGGCTAAATGAAACCCTAGCTTCCAGTAGAATTTAATAGCACATTGGTTAGCCATTACATAAAGCTGAACCCACAAACTGTCTGTGTTGCAGCAGAATTATGGAAACTTGACCTGGCACACAGGGTGCTGTGTCAGTGCTCTCTGGCTCTGCAGGAGGGGGTTGCTTTCACAGCAGCCCATCTTCCTGTGCATGTGTGAGGGATCCTCAGTGCAGCATGTGTTCACCCACCCAGCTGGAGGGGTTCAGATCTGCAGCAAACAACTGATGTGCTGCACACGTGGTCTCAGCACAGCTCAGCTCCCTGAGTTTCCTACCTTTCATCTGTTTATGTCACTGCCCTATTGTCAAAGCCTTTTTTGTTTGTTGATTATTAGTTTATGTGGGGAGGTAAAGGAAATGGGTCTCTGGTTTATTAACATTTTTGAGTCTTTGTGTAAGCATATCCTCTAAAGTTATGGCCTCTCTTTGAAGGTAAATTATATCTTTTCCAATTTTAATTAACAGTTCATGAGTGGATAAGCTAAATAGCCATTTAGAACTATGGAAATGTAATTGCTCCACCATCTGGTCAGCTGTAATATTTTATGATGACTATATGAAGGAACAATATTATATTTTTACTACAACAGTAAACCACCATGACGCTTTCAGAGCACAGTTCTGCTGATCTGCATCCTGCCCCAAGGCCATCCTTGAATCAGAAGACCAGCTTCCTGGATGTTATGGCTGATGGCCAGGTAAAGTATTATTTATACTTCCCTTCACTAATTTTGAAGTTAATGCTTACAGATGCTTTGGTTTAGCTCTGACCTTTGTTAAGTTAGCAGGAACACTGAATGAGGTATATGACATTTTAATTTTTTCATATGCAATTCTGATTTCTTCTGCAGTTATGCAGAGCAAAGGCAGAGTCGCCATTCCGAGACCAATGAGATATTCTTTGTATTTACTCTGCTACTTCAAAGGGAAGAAAGAAAAATGCCATTACCATAACAATGCAGAATTCATGTGTCACAACTATAATAGAACTCTATTAACTTGCTGGCTACTGAGTCTTGGCAATTTAAATGTAGCAACACAGTTTTGCTGCAAATGTCTGGTCACAGAGGCCATTTCTTAGACGCTATTGTGGAAAGGGTCTACGGCACTGGAAATGTATTTTTTATTTCTGAAAGGAAGGACAATGGTGAGAAAAGCAGGAACATTATCTGCAGAAATTGACCTTTTTCTTTTAAGTGGATGACTGGAAAATTTGTAGACTTTAACAATAAGAATGTAAATTCCAGACACAGCTTTGGCAGATTTAAAACTTTGATGAGGTCTTAGGTAAGGACAAATAGTGAAGGGGTGCCATATGCAGAAATTGCTATGGCCAAAATTCTGTGAAAGTCCATAGGAACTTTACCACGGACTTGAAGGATTCCAGACTTCATCCTACACTGGAAAGATTTTAACTATATTTAACAACTTGAACCCAGGTTGTTATTCAGAAGTGCAGTGAAACACATTAACTAGAACACTAGACACAGTAACAGGATCAACGGAGGGCTCATATCTGTGAACAAACTGCTAGTGAGACATGTATGTGAGCTAGAGAAGTTGTCAAAAATTCATTAACATAAAGAGTCAAGATATTGCACTCTGCAATGTCATTAAATTTTACGTAGTGACAAGTAGCAGAAAGAAAGTATCCAACACAATGTCTGGTGGAATGAACTCCCTTGTGAACTTTCATTCAAGGTTTGCTTACTAGCACAGGGAGGACTTTGCTTGTGATTTGCATGTGGAATAAATGCATTCTCTTGCCCATCTGAGGAAAGAATCAGCACTTTCAGAACATTTAATTTTTTATCAGCACAAACAGAAATATCAGATTTTACTGAAGTGTTATGGAACTGCACCCTGAGCCTCCCATGAAACATGACCCTGTGCAAACAACTGGAATTGATGCAGAACAAGAGGCCCATGGTTATCCAGGCTCCTAATGGCCATGACTGTGTTAGCATTTGGGTTTGGAGGAGCCCTGAGGTTTTAAAGCCAGTCATCCCCACTTACTGTGCGTTGGTTCAGACAACAGGATGGGTTTGGTGCACATGGCTGGATTCCCTCCCTTAACACATCCATTGCTACTCTGAGTTTCCTGATGCCGCTAGGCTTTGGGTTTGTCTCCCCCATTTCAGACTCCTTTCAGGATGTTTTTTCCTTTCATGAGCAGTGCAGTCCTATGCCACAGCTGGGATCAGTTCCAGGGCTGTGCACTAGAGGGCAATTACAGTCATACATTCGCCCTGCTTCATTACAATAATATTCTTGCAGTAATGCAGAATATGCTGATGCAGATATCCTCAATTACCTGCAGGATCCTGATGACTACAAATCACTCTCTGCAGGCTAGCAAATGGTACTTTTTAGCTGTCTCCATTGTATAAGATAGCTTTGCATTTTGAAAATTACCTGAATATCTTATTTTTATCCACCTAAGAGAGGAGTCTCCTTAAATAATCCCATTTTCCACTGATATCCATTTAGATATTACTTCTTTATCTATCTTTTTTAACTTCAATTTAAGAATGCAACACCAGTGACTATTTCTCTATAGCCAGATATTGGAAAACAATTCAGAGTTAAAATCACTGTTTTGTTACATGAGATTTTATTTAAGGTTTTATACATTTTGGAGAGAAATATTCCCAGCTCTGCAGTGAGTAAAGAGATGTCTTCTGTAAGAGCCTGATTTAAAACCGTTTCTCTCAGTGCATTTTGTTATTTAGTTCAATGAAAACAGAGGAAACTCCAAATGTTGCTTGTTGTTGCCAAAACATTAATCAATTTTTAGTTTCTACAAGAAGAAGGAGCAGAGGGGTTGTTTGCTTTGGTTTGTTGGTTGGTTTTATTCCTCAGAGAAGCACCATGTACAGTTTAGGAGTTTGTATGTCACCTGCTTTGTGGTGACACTGTGACTCACTCCTTCCTAGCATTATGAGCCACAGCAGCCTGCAGGCAGGTGTCATGGAAGCATCTTTAATGTCTGTCAGGAGAACACCTGCCTGTGAGACACAAAACCTGCTGAGATCTCAAGGAAAAGTCTGCCTAAGAACAATTCTTCATGTGAATGACTGGAGACTTAGGTAAATGACTGCTGCTGGAGCTGAAGGAGGAGGCAATTGCTAATGGCAGAAAAGGGCAATAATACCATTTTCCAGGATTTGGTCAAGCAGAAGTCATGTGAGCTTTTAGTGAGGCAGTGAGGACTGAAGATAGATTAGAAGACCTTGAATGAACTAAGAGGGAAGAAAGCAGTTTCTGCTCTGCTATTATTCAAGTAAAGCACTATAATGTCTAAAACAACCAATATCTCTTCCAGAATCACTGGACCCATGTTTCCCTGCAAAAAAAAAAAAAAAAAAAAGACAGCAGATTTACAATTGTGGCCATCATATATACATACTTTACTGGAATTAGAACTAGAACAGAAATAACTGCTGGCCAAAATCCTCATCTCACATACCTCTTCTCACATGATGTGAGTTAGGCTGTTCCTTACTCAAGGCCCAGCCTATTTGCTGAGCTTCTCCTACCAGAAAGTCCCCAAGCCTGGAGACTCACACCATGGTCCTAGGGACCACAGCATCACCCTTGAGACTTGAGGTGATCCTTTTTACGGTGAAATATGTACTTGGTACTGCTGAGAGAAGTCTGGGGACTGTACTCTGCTCTGGCTTTTAACTTCCCCACAGCTCAGAGCTCACCTCTAAAGGCCCCCCCAAGCAGCCCACTCCTCTGTTCAGAGCAGGGCTCAGAGGGATCCTGCGGCTGTCTTTTCAAGGAAGTGTGCAACTTGATGCCTCTAGTCCCCGAAGGAGCAACTGTTTCTGTTGGTACTATTCTGTCTGAGCTGAAAATTATCCATCTTTTCCCTTTATACTTAGAGGGGCCTGGGAAAAAAGTCTGTATAAAGCTTTTGGCCTGCTATTCTTGCTGTTGCATTTCAACCACTTCTCAGATTCAGGGTTGAGTTGCTTGTCAGCTTTCCTTGTGCTACTTAAGACTATTGTCTTCTCTTTTCTCCAGAAAAAATAATTTTATAGGCATGTTAGTTACAAGAGGCTCAATGGAAAGAAAAGTGAGGGCTTTGAGTAAGGAAGAGAAGATGATGGGTGACCAGGACCGGACAAGGAGAAAATGGAAGACTGGCATAAAGTTAAAAAAAACCCAAACAACCAAACACTGAAAATGCAATGCAATATTCAACCAAATATCAGACTTATATGGTGCTCCAGATGTCTGCAAATACCCCTGCCAGTTATTGGTGAGTTCTCCTTGCATTTCATCCTAATAATAGAAATGGCAAGGGACAGTACAAAAGAAGAAATTCCCTCCTGGATCATTTTGCTTCTGTGGGGACAGGGAACAGAAGGGAGTAGAGTGGGGAGAAGAAAGACTTTTGTTGTTCTCCAAATAGCTCTGGGTGCAGATTGCTCTCTTGCTAAAAGTGTACTAGTGCATAAAAAAAACCTTGAACAACTTGTGGTGAAGGGGAATACATTAATTCCTAAAGATTATTAGAGTAATATTAATTATGGATGGGAAAGTCAAACATGATAAGCCGAAAAACACAACTCAGATCAGAATATGGCTACTATATGGAAAGAATAAACACAAGAAGCAGGAAGGAAAAATTCAAGTGAAAGAATAAATATACTGTGTAAACATTACCATTTGTTTCACTAACACACCTATCAACCTTCTATTTCTAACTTAAACCAAATGTTTCTTCTTGAGTTCACAAAAGTTCTCAGTTATCATGATTTCTAAATAGAAAGAGAAATTAAAAAGAAGTGAGATGTTTGAACCCCACAAGCCTCCAGAGCAATTTGAAGATGACACTCTCCAAAAAAAATCCACTTTGTTAAAAATGCTCAGTTAAAATCAAGTGTGATGAAGTATGTTTTGAAAACCTCTTATCTGCAATATATTAAAGAGAAAGCACATATTTTCATGACTTTGATGCAATGGGAAGACCAAAATTGGGGTTTTACCTGGTATGTTTTTCCAAAGGAAGTAGAAACTATCTATCAAAATGTTGTCTGTTCTCAAGAATAAAAAAGGAAAGAAAGAAAGAACAAAGAAAAGAGAATGAAGTTAAAAATAACATCTGTACAGTCCCCAAACTAAATTACTGTTTTACCTTAGGTTTCACCTCAGATAACGATGTAGAAGCTGGGAACAAAAGCAGCTTGAATAATGAGGAAAGTATCCAGAAATATTTAGAATATAATTTTCTATCTTAGCTGGTAGAAGAATTCGAAGAGCTCAATGTGTTCAAGGAAGACACACCGAATAACTTTCTTCCCAGACTATTGAAGGGACTGACATATGAAATTTTGAGCCCTATAGAAAGGAGTTAAAATAAAAATCTGTCAAGTCAGAGAGGGATTGTGTGACTGAAAAAGAGTAAACATAACACCTGCATCTAAAACAGGAAAAAAGGAGACATGGGCTAGAACAGACCAGTTGTAGCCTGACCTCAGTAGCATGAAAAAGTTTCCAGTGTATAAATGATACACCTCCCCATCCCCTTTTTTCTTTTTTTTTTTTTTTGCTATGGAACATCCCCCTTGTGTTGTGCATATGTGCAAGCAAAGAAAGTGCTTGTTTATTTGAAGTAAATAAGCAACTCAGGTCCAAAAGACAGGCTTCTGTAATACATGTCCTCTTTACAACCTTCTGGGAATATTCCTTCTACGTTCCTTATTTCTGTCTTTGCCAGGGGGCTCTGACCCCTCTTCCCATATTGATGTCTTCTACCCAGGACCTCCTTCCCTTCCCTTCCCTTCCCTTCCCTTCCCTTCCCTTCCCTTCCCTTCCCTTCGGCTTACAAAAGCAGTTGATACTGTCTTTTCACATGTATTAACTGACATATTACTTATGGGATTGTGTTACCTGGGCACCAATGTTGAAGCACAACATTTTAAAAAGCTGACATAAAAAGTCTGACATATGGGTCATCCCCATGAAAAAACAGTAATTAGATATAAGACATTTGAAAACATTTGAAAACACAACTTTATTAATAATAGGCCATGCCTTCAATTTCTTACTAATAATTCCCTTCTGTATAGAATAAGTGGATAAAGTAAAACTATGACTGCATTATTCAAAAAGCTCTTGGGCTGGCTGCACACTATTGACAGAATTCCTCCAGAAATACCCTTTCAAGTATTATAATACATATAATTTTTCGTTTAATGATGTGTGAAATCCAAAGTGTTGGTCACACTCTGCAGAGCTAATAAAGTTAATTTTTGGGATAAGTGGCACATGGAACCAGCACAGCACACCCACACAGCCCATAGCCTCCCCACTCCCTTCTTCACTGGGACTGGCAGGGAAACAGACCAGACCAGGGATCTGTTTACATGTCTGTGGGGGAGGAAAAGGACAGCATTTCCACCTCAAGAGCAGATGTATTACAGTGTTAGTCCCCCACACTCAGCATCAGCATGCCACCTCTATCAGCTCCTGATTTATCTTTTGCCTTCTCAGGGATTTGCAAGGGGACCACGAGTCTCGTTTGCTCCTTCCGAATGCCTTCAATTCTCTTATTTGTGAGAGCTCCCTTATTCTTCTGATTTGATGTATCAGCACATATTTTTATGTTCTCTTTAAATTTTGTTACCACCCACCACATCTTACGGACTTCTTCTCTGAGCCACTCATCTCCTGAGCAGGCACCTGCCTCTGCCTTTACAGTTCTCCTAAAGATTCAGATTTTCAAATTAAATAGGCCACCTTAAGCATACACCAGCCTGTTCAAGCTACCTCAAGAGGCCATGAACAAACAGATGGAGGCTCTGCTGTCCCATTTCTAGTGGAAAGATGCCCCACTTCCCTATGATGGATCTTCTTTCTGTGCCTCCCCTTGTGGGTGTCTGAGGATATTTAATGGGTTGGAGAGTCTGAGGAAGAGCAAGGAGGCATGATCCTTCATGAAAAGCAGAAAAATTAAAGAAAAATCCCAGATCCTCTAGTGTTTAGCACTCAATAGGCAAGCAGGAGAAAGCCAGCTGCAGAAGAAACAGTACAGGTACAAGAGAAGAGGACAGATCCAAGGTCCACAGGATGCCAAGGCAAGCATGGTAGCTGGCTGTACAAGCCTGATGATGGCCCCAGCCTTGTTCCAGAATCCTCTGGATTAATGTGTCCTCTATCCCCAGTCTCCAGGCTAGATAGGGCTGACCTGAATTTATCTTCAACACAATCTCTATACTCTTAATCTCTGCAGTTTCCCCCTTTCTATCTTACTCCTAAAGTTTCTGCTAAGATTTACTGCTATCACCTAGATTTATTCTAATCTCTCCAACACTCCACTCAATTTACTATAAATGGTGTCCAGCAAACAATCTAGCCTAATTTGCCTCTGTCCCGCTTTGTAGCACTGATATCTACAGCTCCAAGATGAATATGACGGGCTCTAATGCTTTTATGTTGAGATATGAGCACATTACTGGTCTGGGAACTTCACTTCCAAATCCCCTGAGCACTGAAGGCCTTTTTGCTGGTGGTGGTAGGTTCTAGATGACTGCACAAAAGAGATGGTCAGCATCAGTACCTGAATAAAATGCAGTCATCTCAGAGGGTGAGAAGCAAAGGGTTTTGTACATGTACAAAACAAGAAGCATGTGGGGTAAGGATCACTATGGCGCTATCTCTAGCCTGGTACAGAGTTCTGATATGAAGTTGGTGCTCGGAATCTGGTGGGCAAGTGGCAGAGTAGTAGAAGTTAGCAGCCTAAAACCTCTTGTACTGCTAACATAAGGAGATGATGCCAGCATGTGATGACCACTGCATGTAAAACCCTGCTTGGCTTTGCTGTTAGCTTGTGTTCTAACCCCAGTTTGCTGTGCATGGCCCGTGCCTGGCATGCAGCAAACTCTTTCGCTTATGTGGTGGAGGACCTGTAAGGAACACGGATGGCTGTGCCAAGCAAAGATTTGCAGCTGGTAGGAAAACCCCTGGCCTTTGTTTTTACAGTAGCTGAAGGCTCCTTTATACAAGTTCAAAGGGCAAGGGTTTGCCTAAGCATTTTTTACACAGTGATTTTAATTGTGCAATAAAATAACTAATAATTCCACATGATATCTAGAGTTGGCTGCAAGATTTCCCCAGGAACCATCAAGAGTGTGAAAGAAGGCATGACAGAGTACAGAGGCAGTTTTGGCTACAGCAGTGGGTAGTATAGAAAAGAGTGGCCAAATGATTCAAGTCTACAGCATCATTATCAGATAAACCACCTAGAAACATTCAGGGGTTTGTGCTCACTGCTGTATTCAAACTGTTAAAGTGCCTTGTGGCTATCGTCAAATACCTCAGCATTTTAAAACAGCAGCTTCTCTTCTCCATCCCAGTCCCTAAAACACATAAACTGCTCTCAACAGTAGAAATCACAGACCCATTTGTCAGCAACTGCAGCCAAAGTTTTCTTCATCCCTTTCCTATAAAGAAAATACCAGAACTTCTGCCATGTAATTGGAAGCTTGTAAGAGGAGGCTATTAGCAGAACGCTAAATTTGGGGTATTTCAGAGAAGCGTTTCGTTATGTCTGTCATTTGATTTGTGGCACATGTACAGTTGCAGTTCAAGTTTCCTGGAATTGGAAGAGAAGTCTGCACAAAATGCCAGGATAAATTTTAGAGTGATTACTAATATGCAGAAGGGGTTGGTTTAAAAACAACAAGCCCTGACTTCTAATCAATGCTTGACATGTGTCCGGTTTTCTAAAATTGAAGTGAAAGGTGAGGCTGGTTATTCATAACACAAACTAGTCCTATTTATTTGCATCCATGCATTTGAAAATCCAAGTTTACATTTTTAAAGCTAAATAAAGTTGCCTTGTGACACTCATATTGTATCTATTACATATTTCACTTCAAAACCTCATCTCTCCTAAAGCCTCTTCAGTGTGCTTGAAGTAGCACAGCAAAAGAAAAGGAATTTTCAGTTTAACTAGAGCACTGACATTCTGTTACACAATTCGATCTTGTCTATTTACCAGCTCTCAAAAAACAGAAGACACTAAACAAAACAAAACAAAAAAATAATGCTGAATGCATCCAGTCAGCAGTGCCATAGGTGTCTGAATGCATCTGTAGCTTCCCTCTCACTCATCAGTGTAATTGTTGTCATCTTATTCCATTTTTTGATTAGGCTGGTCCGCCAAGCTCCCAGCTTTTCCTGGCCAAACGTTCTTCTGCTGGTTGTCATGGTGACTGCATTGTTAGCGGGGAGAAAGGCTCTGTTGTCTGCCATTGTTCTGTTGTGCTTTAGGTAATGCACGAGGCATCACAAGTGAAGTGGATGGACCTTTTTTGCTCGGCATCATTGCCGAGTATTGAAAATCTCACATAAAAAAGGAGCAAATAGGCCCTGACCAAAGAAATAACCAACTTCTTTTTTTTTTTTTCTATTTTTTTTTAAAGAAAGCACGCATTATTATAAAGAGGTAAAACAGCACTGGCGGTTAACTGAATAATCAAAGAAAATGCTATAGAAATCATATTTATTAGAAGAACAATTGCCATGATTTGGATGTTACTATACAAGAGTAACCATTTGGCAATTTAGCTTGAATATAGTTTTTAAATATTCATTTCTCCAGCTTGCAATGTCATTTAACCTCAGATTCCATTTAGGTTAAAACACTACACTCTAGGAGTTGAATACAATAATTTAGTTTTTTAAATTTTAATCCATTAATAGCTGCTTTTAAAGTAAGCTACCAGAGTTTATACCATTTTATACCATTGACAGAGTATGTAATCACTAGTTTTCTTTTTTTTCCCAGAAAATGAGGTTTTACTCCAATTATAATTAAATCGTCTGAAAAAAAATAGAATAACAGGCACTACTCATAGGTTGACTTTGACACTCAGAAAATTTCTTTAAGAGACAGACAAATTACATTAAAAACCTGCAGAAAGTTCTTCAAAGAACCTTATTTAAATGGATTACCAGACAAGATCTTGCCTTTATACTGTTATTAACTAACACCTTTTCAAAAGCAAATACACATCAAATATTGAAAAACTTAATGCAAATCCCAACTGCCTTAAAACAATCAATAGTATATGGTTTGGGAGTCCAGCTTCCAGCCTCTGTTCAGATTCATCTGCTGATCCCATTAAGGGAAATCAGCAGGGTACCAGCATTTCTCTTCCATCATTCCAGGAGAAAAAACACCTTCCAGCAGAACCTGTCACTGGATGTCACCAAAGTTCCATGAATTTGCAGGAAAAACAGCACAATTTTATCAGAAACACTCAAGAGTCTTAAAGGCGGCAAGTGAAAAGAAGTATGACAGCCAACCCAGCTTACCTGCAAAGTTGGCAAGGCCAGAACCTGCGCTCAAGCAGCTGTGGATGCGCTCACTGTCTCTAGTGGAGCCACTGAGGCTCATATGCTGTGGCTTTAAGCTGCCCAATACCTCACACACCT
This sequence comes from Geospiza fortis, assembly GCF_000277835.1. Classification (NCBI taxonomy): domain Eukaryota; kingdom Metazoa; phylum Chordata; class Aves; order Passeriformes; family Thraupidae; genus Geospiza; species Geospiza fortis. The sequence goes on from NW_005054301.1 coordinate 7,897,105, forward strand.
GGAGTGACAACAGGTTTACAGCTGCTGGCACACACGGCTGAAAAAGTGCCCAGAGTGGCTTAATTTGGGCTGTACTACATACTGGCATACATTCTTCCCCTTCAAGTCTATAAAGTGAGAATGACATTTTTTCTTTTTCTTCGGTATTTAGTGAGGTTTTTTTTCCTGATGGGTTTTTGAGACCAGTAGACTGGAGCTATACCATACCCCATGTGTCTCTTGCACTGGGGATTGCTGGCGGAATGCACAGCACCTGAAAGAAGTTTTTGCCTCTTAAATTCTCAGCTATCCATGTGTCAAATTGGGAATCTAAAAAGAAATGGTAGGAGATGCAGATTGCCTTGCAGGGGAATCAATACAAACATATAATCCAAAGAGTAGCTCTTTGACTAATGCCAAAATAATTGAGGCAAAGATGAAAGAAAAACATTTGCCATGAATATGAAACTTTTTAATAACTAATATGTGTTTCAGGAAATGGTGTGTCCTTTAGGGAAAAAAAGTCATCATATCACAAAGTTTGTCTGCTTTTAAACCTCAAGAGTGGGGATTCCAGAACAACAAAATTACTTGGACATCTGTGCCACAATGACTTCCCGTGAGTACCACCTCCCCACATCCCCTGTCATTTCTAGTTTTCTAAGAAATTGCTTTTTAAAGCTAGAGAAACTGGCAGCCTTCATACAAGCTGCCAAGGAACATCAAAGAACAGTGACTCTTACTTTGAGTTTGCTGTGGACTCAAGCTGGCCCCAGCATTGCTGGACACAGCAGTAATCCTGCTGTCCTCACTCCTCTGCTCCAGGATGCTCTGGACATGTGCCCAGGACCCTGCATACAAACACCCCTGAGACAGGGTAGTAAATCAGGATTTATCATGCTCACATACATGCACACAGATTATTTACTTGCACAGCAGCAGCAGGTCTACACACAGCCTTGCATCAGCTAATGCCAGCTTCATCTCTGGCAGAGGTATAATTCCTGCTGAATTCCTAATTCTCTTTTAATTCTATGAAATTACTATATAGCCCAGTTCATTTTACCCTTATTAAATTCAGGAGAGCTTTTCCATAAGGGATAGCTTCAGAAACACTAATATAGGACAATTGCTGTTTTTTGGAGAGCTCTATTGCAAGTGTATTGCCTTCTCAGCTGGAAAGGATGATTACTGAAGTCTGAAAAAGGTACTTACAGCTTAGTACACAGTAAACATGTATTCTGTTTTTCTTTTGCTCTGTTAAACAATATAATACATAGCAAAAATCTACAGAAAAAGCAATCAAAACAGACACACTTAAAGAAGAATCCCAAAGCTTCTTAATTTGTACTTCATTCTTTCCGTCAGCATTTCCACCCGCATTCATCACTGAATATTCATTCCTTCTCCTGTCTTTGGGTTGAGTGTGGCAGCAGCCCAGCAGTCACACAGGTATTTCAGTGAAACGGGTGACAAGCCATCCCTCCCCCATCGCTGCTGCATCGGGGGAGGGTCCCCAGCCCCTCTCTGGTTTGGGAGAGCTGAGCTCCCCATCAACCCCCTTTCCCCCGCCTGATGCGCTGAGAGCTCCCCCTCCTGTTACAGCCAATCTTAACTGCAGTCGACAGATTAATATTATTACCTCATTTTAATTAATTCCTCTCCTCAATTCAAAAAAGCACATCTGGTGCTTTTCAGTGCCAGACAAAGCTTCTTTCCTCCCATCCTCTCCTGAACATCAATTAATAACTTGGCAACAAAAAGAAAAGAAGGGTTTGTTCTCTGTACCTAACAGTCACAAGTGACAGAGAGAAAGAAAAGGGACTTGCTACAGACAGAGGTCAAGGGAAATGACAGAACTGCCAAATCTTCTGTGTTTCTGCAACTCAGCAGAGCTTATTAGTGACACAGCTACTGTGTCTGTGCAGTTTCCAGACCAGGAATTGTCTCACATCTCTCCAACTTGAAGTGCACGAAAAATGTGTAACTTGTCTCACCGATTCAGGCAAGTGGTTAACCACTGGCTCCCAGGCAACTGCTCAAGCCCAGAAGGTCATTTCAGACCTTACTGAAAACATTTCAACTCTCAAATCCACAGTTCACTTTATAAATAGAAGTGATTCCTCTTCCAGAATTTCTCAAATCTCTAAAATCTCCTAATACAAGTAGAAGACATAGAGCATCCTGAGCCCCTAGTCTTACACAGCTCTGTGCCTTGCAAACACAACACAGTAACCAGTGGCACAGAAGACAGTGAGGATGAAAATAAATTCCCAGTTCTCCAGAGCAGGTGGAGTTCTCTTTGACTGGGGAGATAAAAATAAGAGATATTATCATTAAAAAAAAGAAGAAAAAAAAGACAGGAATTTGGTATAAGAAAGGGCAAAAGTTTGTTACAGCCAGTTGTGCAACATTAAGAGAAGCAGCACTAAACTCTGACTCTTGGTATGTCCTCACTGGCCTATGGTCTCCCGCAAGACCAGATCTGCAAGCAGAGAGGTGTCCAGCCCAGAGCTGAGCCCAGGATGAGCCCATCTGGCTGGCAGGGTGAGTTGACCAGCACGGGCCATGCATTGTGTGGGCAACCACTGGTGCTCTGCAGGTGGGAGGTCTGGTGGCCATCAAAGCCTGCTCACCTCAAAGTCACCACTGGACACACATTCAAACACGGCTAAACATTTGCCACTGAATTTTGTGACTGTTTCCTCTTTTCTAGCCTGACCTCAAGAAAGATACTGATGCCAAAAAAATGCACATGAAACTTTCCAGGATGATAAACATCCATGATAAGTAAGGAGAAATATCACTGAGTCAAAACCAAATATGAGGTAGAAATTAAAGGAATAATTTATTAGTTTTTCACAAGGGAACTGGTGTCATATTGTTCTGTTGTTGTCTACATGCAACTCCAGAATCTCAGTTTTTCAGTTCTCATTGCAGAGACAGGCTTTGAAATTACTGTCCAAAATGGCTTCCTTCTTTTAAACTCAGCATCATTACTAACTCAGTAATTGAGATTTGTGACTTGCTTTGGAGCTTGGCTTTTCCTTGGAATTTCATTTTGTTGATGCCTTTATCTCAGCTTTGTAGCAGCTACTTTCTTCCTTTCTTCCACCTTTTTATTTTATCTCCTTCCCCCCCTCCCCGCAAAGACATTTAGTGTGGATTGCTCTCATGTGATTTCTTTGGAACCTGATTTTTAATGCCCAAATACCTCGGCTACTATTTAAGGTGCTAGTACATGAAGTTACACACTTCAAAAATCCAAATAGGCATGAAAATGAGATAAAAACTGTATTTATGCATAATTTATATCAAACACAAACATGTATTTTTTATCAGATGAAATGTCTTCTCACAGGCTGGAATTTTATTAGATATGAGGTGAATTTCATTACAACTAAAAATTCAGAACAAAAAAGGGGAGGAAATAGCTAGTTGCTGATAAACACAGATTTTAAAAATGCAAAATTTAATTCAACTGCACCAAAACATAAGTTTCAGCATACTAGCAGCATGCTCACTTTTAAAATGTGCTTTAAAATTTCTGGTTTATTTTTATTATAGAACTGACTGCCACACAAAACAATGTAAGGGAAGGAGCTGTGTTAGCTAATCTGCTGTAATCCTTTCAAATCTCTGAAAGAACAACAAGCGCTTGATAAGCAGGGTCAGGCTGGGGCAGGATTTTGATAGAAGACATCTAAGGAATGTCTAGGTGCTCCAGGAAGGGGATGTGGGTAATTTAGCAAGATGGCTAAATCAGCAAGCTTTCTCCCCCTCCACTTCGGTAAGGAGCAAAGGGAGCAGACCAAGTGCTGCAGACAGAGCAGCCTTTCAGGGGAGACAGGTGTGATACAAGAAATCCCATCTGAGATATTGTTTTATCAGGCAGTGGTTCTAACAGACACCAGTTCAGGTAAGTACATTTTGGCTTGTTACTGATGGATAAACTACTTCCCACATCCAGTCCTAAAAACTGCATGGTGTTGTCAGGTGCTGTTGAGCCATGCCATAAACCATGCTGTTCACCCATTGTCTTGAGCCACTTCTCTCTTACACACTTTGTACATGTTAAAAATGTGTTTCTGCAAAGTG
>NW_005054301.1:7901235-7927515 GCF_000277835.1 Geospiza fortis
TTCTAGTGTTAGTTTTAACAGCTGATTATATGTATAATCACCGAAAGCAGATGATATGAAATACCAGAAAATATTTTTAATTAACTCCCCACAAAGTTCTCATCTGAACCAGAAAAATAAATAAGGTAGAATTATTTTAGAAGGACGTACCATGCACTTCTGAAATATTATACAGGCTGTGCTGGCAAAAACAACTGCTCTTCAAAAAATACTTGATTGAAAAGTCAGTACCTGTGACTTACTGAAAGAAATGCAGCAGTTTCAATGAAAAGAGTAAAAACCTCTCAGACCTCATTTTATGCTTTTTTGTTTCCACTGAGCATATTTTAAGACTAATCAGCCTTATAAAAGGTACCACTGTTAATCTACTGTTTGTCTTCATCTTCACTGCAGCTGCTTAGTAGATAGAGAGCAAACAAAACCAGAATAAAGGTCATTCCATTTAAATCCTTCAGAGTGGAAGACAAGGACTAAATTATTGCTTAGAATTACATGAAGGAAAGCCCAGGATAAGATACATATTGTTTATTATTTGCCAGACCCATAGTGGTACTGCATTTACATATTTGCAGAGGGATTACATTAACATTTTATGAGATTAACTGAGATAGCACGGGAGATTCTCTGATGTAATGTCCACACAAAATAAAAGTACAGACTGTATGTGGCATATATGGATAGTGAGAAATAACCCAAACTTTCCAGCTACCAATCCATTGTAATGCACCAAATAGAATTACATTTTTTCACATTAAAAATGTAAATAATTTTATTACTTCTTATCATGCAGAGCACGTCTGAATAACATGGGATGATTAAGGTAAAAACCTTAATGGATCATTTTGTTTTCTTTCATAAAACACCTTAAACTCATACTTTCACATTTTTAAGGCAGAAGGAGAAATAGCACAAAAGATCACTCATGCTAATAATAGGAAATCATTTCACAGTAGTAAAATATGACTACAAAACCCACAAGCTTTTTCTTCAAATTAGGAAATATTCCCTGGAAGCTATTCTATAAATAATACATAGTAGGTTTAGTGTAATCTTTAGTATGAGAACATGTGCTCTTTAGAGCCAACAGTAACACCACTTCAAGAAGGAAATGCTGCGTGAAGAGAGGATCTTGCAGCTCTCTCCCACTTTAAAATCAAGTACATAGGCTCCAGAATATCGCCAGCCCCCAGGAGCCTGAAGGCTGCAAGGTGTGAGTCAGCTCCATCACTCCGACCTCTCAAGTGGCCGGAGGAATGTCCCGGCGCGGCTCCCTGCGCTGCCTCGGGCTTCCCGCACTCAGCCTCCGGAGGCTCACTCAACACCGAGGCTGGGCAGAAATCAAATATTAGCAGTAGGCATCCACAAAGCAAAAAAAAGAGAAGAGGAGCATTTCAGGAGCTTGAAAAGGACCTCTGCCCACAAGCGACGCAGGTGGGGGATGAGCTGCTCACAGTTGTGATCTGCCCTGGGGAATGGGCTCTGGTGAGAGGGGTAACCACTCACACCAACACAAAGTTTGTATCCTTTTTTTTTCAAGCAACAATTTTCACAGGAAGTAAGTCTCAAACACCAAATCACTGCAGATTTACATACAGCCCCAAATAATCTTCTTTTCCCCCATCCCTTTCTCCTTCTGTCCTTTCTCCTCACTATACATGAGATTTTTTTGCTTATCCTGTTTCATTTGGTCTCCCAAAATGCCTTCACCCTTTCAAGCTGGGTAGAGAGTGAATATCCTTTAACCACAGCCATGCACTGGCTGTGTCTGGGTTCTGTGACAGGTGACAGCAGGGACCCCGACCAGGGACATGACCCCCCAGGGACCAAGGCATTAGGACTCACTGTGTTTACAGGTCACACGAGTGATTCCTTCAGCTTTTTAGGAGCCAACAAACCTTTGTGAGGGAATTTTGCCCCAGTCCCTCAGGTATCTTAGCAGCACACTGAGTCAACTGGACCACGCTCTTTTGGTCACATCCCTTCTTCTAACAATTCACCTGCATATGTTTAATCTTATGCAGCTCTCCTGGGCTTCAATATCAGTAACTGGATGAATTAACAAAAGCAAACGTAAAGCTGGTGGGTCATAAATCTCTCAAGTGCCAATCAATAGCAATGGAATTTCTAGGAATATCCACAAACAGAAGATCCAGGGTGAGGCAAGACTAAGTGTGGGGTTTTTCTCCCTTTTTTAAGGAGTACAAAATGAAAAATCCTGCTTTATGTTCTACTCTTCTCTGTAGAGTATGCCTGTTTGCATTGGGAAACCTAACCTGTGTCTGCATTCCCCATACAAAACGCTCTTCTTCATTTAGGGCTCACATAGCTTTAGTGTCATAGTGCTAAGGACTTTCACTAAGGAAATAATGGCTATATACAGTCAACTATTGGGTACAATAATGCTGAAGATAACAGTCATTACTAGAAGCACTGAAGAAACACATAAAAATTCTAAAACTGTCAGAGGTGACATCTGCAAATTATGTCACTTGCACTCTTACATCTCTGAAATGTCTTGAAACACTTGCACAAAAATGTCACTAACATTATTCACCACAGAAATGTTACAAGGATGACAAGGATGACAGGGCTATATAAGAAAATTGCTAGAAATACTTAATATAAGAAAAAAAATTTTCTTTATGGCATGTAGAAAAGGGGATAAAAAGAATTCTTAGCCACATGCTGACATGCTGAAAGCAGTCTGAATTTACCTTAGTGCAAAAAAAACCTCGAGTCCCCAGACATGTATTATTTTTTTAGAATATTGGAAATCTAACTAGAGCTCAGGATTTAACTCCCTCTGTATCTGCAAACATATGAACATATGTGTCTGTATTTTCTTGTGTGCACATAAGGTCGGAAATCCCTTCCCCTCATTCCCTGTTCTTTCTGTGAAATGCTGCTATTTTGTTTATCGTCATAATCATCTGCAATCATGACATTTATGTGTCATTTCAAGTACTAGAATAATAAGAAGGCACAGAGGTCTGTGGAGAAAAACAAAAAGTCCTAGGAGGCACAAACAGAGAATGTTGCTTCTCGCCCTCATTTGCTGGAAAGAATTATCAAGAAACAAGTCACCAACAGACATATGTCATCTAATGCATCCACATGCATTTCCATCAGCATGACACCTGCCAGTGGTGCTGGCAACTGCTTGAACTTTAATTCTTGATGATGGTAGACTAAGTTGATAGCATACAGCATTAACATCAGATTTGGGAAACGTGTAACACCACACAAGAGCTGTTTGTCCAGTTTGATGACATTTAAAAAAAAAAAGTTGTATGGCAACACATCAAAAATGGCTTTATGTATTTGTAAAAGACTCTTTAATGTTTTATCAAAGTTGACCTTGTAGTTGGGATAAAAAAAAAAGAAAGGAAGAAAAGGATGGTATCCAGCTTACAATTATAACTAAGGAACTGAAAAGTTATTTATTTGCAAAATGTTAGTCTCTTGAAAGGAAGTTGCATAGAGATTGAATTAAATAATTTATCTAACAAAGAAGGCATTATATTTGTAACATGTAAATATTGACTGACTTAGCTAATGAGTGGCTGTGTATAAACAGACTCCCTTTTTTATTTCCACTGGAGTCTAGAGCAGACAGCTTTGTATATTTTACAGTCTCTTGTACCTGAGCCAACAATTGATAGCAGAGGAGATCAAAGCCTTGATACAGAGATGCCAAGCAATTTGTGCATAAATGTGCTCCTTAAAAAATGATAAGAACACAAAAGATGTTTAAGATACTTTTGTCACGGTTTAAATGGTAAATAGCTAATTACTGATGAGTTGTGTTAAAGTTGTACACAATGTAACAACAGGATAGAAGTCAAAGAAAAGCTTTCTATTTTCTCCCCAGATTTGTAAATGAGAAGATATTTTACACCGAAAACAGCCATGATTCTTTCTGTTCTCAAAATTAAAATTTCTTAACTACCTTATTATTTCTTCAGAGTTTATGCAACAGGCTAGGGTGTCATTCTTTCTGCATAATTTAACTAAGGTATTTAAGGAGACAACAAGGAAAAAATGCCTTCAGTGTCCATAAGATTCTCACTAATAATGTCTGCTCAAGTAATTTTTAACACATTAAAGTATATATTGGCACATAGATTGAGAACATTCAGTTCAAGACTGGAGCCTCTTCATGGTTTCTATTAAAGTTATGCTGCCTAAATTATGAGCAGGCTGAGCATGTTATGCTTCCATAAATCATTGTGTAAAGAAAAGTCAGTTAAAAGTATAAAAGCACTAAGATATATTGTACAACCAGCTTGCTGAGATTGTAGAACTATAGAGAGTACTACAATGTACTACAACTGTACTACAATGCGTTCAATAATTTGAAAAACTCCATGTATTATGCTTTGGTTCCTATACATTGTTTGAAGGGTTAAATTGTGCGCACAAGTATTTTCTACTTATATAACAAAGTACTTGGCTTCTTCACTTTTTATTATGCAATAGAAGATAACAAGTCAGAAGTAAAAATGTAACACTTAACAATGGCTCTTAGAAATGAACATTATAACCCTATCTCTTGAGTTGTTTTCTCACACTGTATCAACAAAATTGGCTAGAACAAAAGGGAAAGGTGAATAATATCTGAACAACAGACACTTATTTACTGCTGTGTAGTACTAGGAAACAGGCAGACTGGAGAGGAACTGAGAGAGAAAGGCACCTCTTCATGCAGATGTGTTTTAAAAAGAAAACCAACAAAACGCTCTGCGTGTGAGTGCAGTGCGTGTGCGTGTGTGCACACCTGTGTGTTTGTGCATGTCCGCAGAGCAACAGGAAGGGAGTGTTGGAGGGACTGGAAATACACGCACTCCAGCTTTAAACCAGCCAGCTCCAGCAACAAAAACACGGTGAGCATGCAGTCCAGGAACAAGAGCACATCCCAGGCGCTGTGATCTGAGCAGCAACCTCTGCAGCAGCCTGGGCTCGAGTTCCTGCTGCCATTGCAGCTCTGCCTCCAACACGGACTGATCTTCTGCAGCAGCAGCTTCCCACGCATAGGCAGAAAGCTACAACACTGCACCCACCACCTCCCTCTTGTCTCACACCTTTGCTTTCTCTGTGCTTTGGGGGAAATCTGAACATGGATTTCTCTCTCCAGACACCACTTACTTTACCCAGGTGTAAAGACATAGGCCTAGAAATTTAATTTTACTATTTTTCACTCCATTTGCTCTAATTAAAAAAGTTGCAGAAGTTGAAAATAAATACTGAGTGGGAGTAAGTCCCTTTACTGCTACGTACATAAATAGCTGTGCTCATACTTACTGTACTGCAGTCCAATCCAAGGCCAACAACAGATGAAAAATAAACATCATCAATCATAAAACTAACAGTAAGGCAGAAGTGGGGTTTTGCTGCCAGTTAAATCTAGGTTTGACACATAAGAGTGACCCTGGTAAAGCTCTCTGAGATTTCCAGATGGAAATACAGAAGTTGGGCATGAGTTGAGCAGCAATATTACTGCTACAGGACTATTTTGCATCTCTCACCAAGGGAGGAGAAAGCCGTTATGTAACAGTGGGAGTGGGACAGGGGTCCCACACAACAGTGTGAGTACCACAGCTGGGATGCTGAGGGAATATGGAAAGGTATTATTATTATTATTCCAGCACCAAATAGGGAATATGCAAATAAGATCAAAGAATCATACTTTAAAATTTAAGAACACTCAGTTAATCCTGAAGATTTGCAAAAGGTGAATTTCCATACTGTTATGTGATTCTACAGGTTGTCAATAGTCCTTACAATCCAATTACTTACATAACTGCCTGGGAAGTAAATGTCTCTCTTCTAATTTTGTTGCAAAATTAAAAGGAAGAAGATAATTAGAAAATTCAAACTAAACACTGATACTGATACCAATTTTAAAATTTCTAACCACAGTGAATAGGCTGTGTTTTACCGTGTAAGGCATAGAAGCAACATACAATGATTTGACATTTTAAAATAAATATTTTCAAAGAAAAATGCTAAAAATAGCTCTTTCTGTATTTAAAGGTCCAATTCAACCATAGATAGCCACTAAAACATAAATTCCAATTGCAATCCAGTTACAATGCACACCAAGCACAAAAGCCCTCTAATGATCTTTGATTAGTTCTTTATTAAATTCATCAAGGGAGCAAAGAAAATTTAATAGTCTTCACCATTTGTCATCTTTCTGATTACAGTTTTGATTAGAACTTTCAGCTCTTATTTTCTTCTTTCCTAGTCATGGCTATTACTGTGATAGCGCTTCTTTCCTTTAGTTTAAGAAGTATGAGATAGGACAAATGGAACACATTTGCAATTAAATTTGTGAGATATATATGTATTTAACTAGGTGTGTTAATGCCCCCAAAAAGCCTAGTTAAGAATATAAGATCTTAAAAATGCAAAATAGCCCTTAATGGAATGTCTCTACACTCATGCTGCAAAAATTTTCATAGCCTCAGGTAAGTAATATCTTGCTTAATATCTTAACTAATCAAATAACTTAAAAATACCCTACACACAGATTTCTGTAGAAGAAGAAAAAAAAATTCCACGTTTGAAGAGTAATTTTAAATTAATTAAATTTAAATTTTTAGGTGTCTTTTACTGTTTTGGTATTCAGTGTTATGATTCACTTATTCAATACAAGCAAACAAAGAGTTGTTTTATTTTGCATTGGTGATGTCTCTATAATAAAAAATTGGAAAGAAATTAATTGAAATGTTCTAAATGGATGAAACAATTCTCATGAAACTAAGCACTGTGTCAGTAAAAAAAGTGCGCATTTCAATCTCTTAGAAATGTTGAAAATTTTATATTCCCAATACAAATCCTTCTCTGTCACCTGCTTTATGAAGCAGGCCCTCATTCACTGTGAAGAGTGAAGGGAGTTGCAGTTTTCTTATTTACAAGTATTACTAAAAAAACCATCCAGCAGCAAGTATTGGTTTCATTAACAAAGGATACATTAAACAGTCACTGGGTAAAATCCTGAAAAACTCCTGAACAAAGGGATAAGTCAGGAAGCCCATCTTTAGCCTGAGGATGTCCCAAGCTCTGGGCTGAAGAGCCATTATTTCTCTCCATTCTTATATCCCCAGACCAGGGAACCGTTAGATCTTCCTTAGATCTGAATGTTCAGAAGAAACAGAAGGTTTGAGCTGCACTCCACCCTTTGTGTAGGCTGATAACTCTGCATTTTCAGGATGGTTTTTAATATTATGTCATTACAGGAACTGCTCTACCAAACCAAAATGCTTATGACATATATAATCTGCCTTATTGCAATTCTGCTGAATATTAGGCTCTGTATTTTCCGAATCTGCATTTCCAAGTGCATAAGTGAGAACTTCCACTAGCTAATCTGAGCTCTTTTTCTTCCTCACTGGCTGTTTGCAATCTCTTATATGATCCAAACAAGCAGGTGATACTGCAAATGCAAGATGTTACTTTGGAGCTTCCCCTTGTGTATGGTGGTGTATTTGTCGTGTGGTCCCAAAGGCAGCATTTGTTTGTATCACATTTGGCTTAATAGTCATCGCAAGGGGAAAAATGTGGAGAAAGGCAAGAGGTAATGGAGGCATTTAACATTGGTGTTTACAGTAAAATTGGTACATCTTCAGTGCAGCAGATTAATGATGTGACTTTGTCACTATTAAAGGCTTCATTGTAAAAATAAAGCTTTTCAGTCATGAAAAAGCATCATCTTCAGCACACAGAGCTTGCAGAAAGCCAGAAGTGGTAAATTCTGCGGAGGGGCTGATAGCATGATTGAGAAGTCAAAGTTTTACACCTCCTAACTGTTCTTTATTAGAAAATGATTTATTCATTATAAAATAGGGTTTCAAAATGATGATGGGATTAATCAATATGTTAGAAGAGAAAGTATTGAAATAACTTCACGGTTGGCACAGCCAGTTGTCGGATCAGCTCTCCCTTTCATAGGCACTTGTTATAACAGGCAGGGGGCTAACCCTCTCAGACATGGAGCTAATCAGTCCTTGAAAGTCACTTCATCCAGTGGAGTGGAATAATGTACTCTAGCATCGTTTGTCCACCTCTACCATTTGGAGCAATGTTATTTAGACTGTCCATTTTTGCCTCATCAGCTTCCATTTCAAAGAATTTTTTTTTCCCAATGTCATCTTTTATCAGAACATCAGGTTAAATGTATTGTCTCCTACTATTCCCTTTGTAGTGGCCATTGTAAAGACCAGTCTGTGAATATATAGCAAGATAAAGAAAAAGCAGCTGCATAGTTGGAATGGCTATTCTTTAAGCTTGATTAAGTTTTCACAGAAAAGAAAAAAAATCTGGACGAGAAGTAAGATCACCATTAATGACCAAGAACAATATTTCCAGCAAAAAGTTAACTTAATCAGCTTGCTCAACTGCAGGGTCCATTTACAATTACCATGCAGATGCAGGTAGCTTTCATCCTTCAGGCAGTGCACGTGCCTGCCCACCCTCCGCAAACAGATGTTCTTTGTCTCATTTTGCAAGATTTGTTTCTGCCCTCCTCACCACAGCTGGCTGCCTGCCCTGCCCGCAAGAATTGGTTCTTTTCCCCCGTCTGGGCTGGGCCTAATTGAACATGAATAGATTCCCTGGCCCCAAACAGGATCACTGAACTCGAAGAAGACAAAAGCTGATGGACAAGTGCAATAGAATCAACTTTTCTTCACAACCAGCTATTCCTCACTGTCACTCAGTGTTATCAGAAAATTAAATGTTCACAAGGAAAGTTTTTTATAAAAGAGGTATGTCTTTCTCCTAGTACTTGGATATTCCTCCTTGAGAAATTTCTGGGAAATTAATAAAAGTAGGACTGGATGAAACAATGTTGACAATTTGATTATATTATACACAGAGTTCACCTGCTCACAGAAATCCTCTTAGTGTGTTAATTCCACTATTTGATTACATTTATTTTGTTTGTAAGGCAAATGTGTTTTGCTCTTTGTCATAATGCTGTCATTTTTGAAGATCTTTTCTCATGTCTGGAGGAGGCTGGTATCAGCAAGGAAATAGACGTCTTTTGACGTTTGTTGATCCAAACCAATTCCTAAAATGAGCACTTAGATGTTTCCTCTTTGTAATGCAGTAACAGCATGCACATGGCTACTTTGAAACATTTCTTACTCAATGGCCACCACAGGGCTTCTGGTGACTCTGGCTGTGTCCCTGTGTCTTCCAGTGTTTCCCGTTACCTATAAAAGATCACAAAAATCAATTTTATTTTGCATAAATGATTGCTACTTATATATCAATAGCACAAAACATAGTGCATGGGTTTTAGAGTTAGCACTACCTTCCCTGAGCTGGGAAGAGTCTTGCTGCCATGCACAGGAGAATATTGATGCCAGCAGGATGTTTTCAAGAGGTCTCTGTGGTTGGGCCATAGTGCAAAAACCATCTTGCTCAATTAGCTTTTTCTTTTTTCAATGTCGCTCTGTTCGTAATCACAGTGCATAATATACTTATTCCTGACCAAACAGTTGAAACAGAAAGGAAGCTAATTTGAAAACAATGGCAATTCATTATGCACATTTGTCTCTTTTGATTAAAGGATTTGTTCTTTAAAATGAAAAAAATTTGGTCTTGTATTGAAAACCAGTGAGCTTTACTTTAGGAAGACAAATAAAACTAAAAAAACAACAATGCCCTCTCACCTTTTCCTGCAGAAGAAGAAATTTTCCATGGACTTTTTATAACTGAACCTATTTTATTTTTTTAATTTTATGAATATTTAGTTCACTTATTTCATCACAGTGTATGTAATACTTCTGCTAGAGCTTCCTACAGAGCTTGGTTCTCTGCTGTCCTCCCAGCCAGTTAAGCATAAGCAAAAGTCATTACCCTAAAATTAAAAGAAAATGGGGAGGAGGAGGAGGAAGAAAGGTAACCATGACGAGTCACATTTGCTGCTTCCATACAGGAATGATTCCTGATACCACTCATTTGAATAGAAAAATGAATTGTGTTTTTTGCTGACCTTTTCCATCTAGTTACAAATGGTGTTACTTGAAAGGCTAACTCAAGTCTTTTGCACTGTGAGAGTAATAATGTATAATGGTACTTATGTGTTGTAAATTAGGCCCTTGCCAATAAACATCCTTTTTAACCAGACACTTACTTTCTTGAATTTCATAATACAGCAGAAATAACCTATGTGAAACAGGAAATAATCTATGTGGAACAGAAAAACTAAGTTAAGGAAAAGTAACTTTGCTATTCAGCAAAAATTTTTGGGTAGTAATCAGCTTCATTCAATATAACTTTCTAGATCAGAAACAGGAAAAGAGTAAATTAATTTAGAGTCTTCACAAATCACAATAATGATAAAGAAGATAGGTGCAGATAACGAGATGTGCTGCTTTCAAATATGCCACATGATCACAGGCTTATTTATATACAGTTAATGTTCTTTGTTTATCCCTTTGTTATGATTCTGCCAGATTTTCATTTTCTATCTTGCCTGCTGTGGTTCTACATCATTATATGTATTTCTCTCACAAGAGAAATCCTGCTAAAATCATTAGTGCTTCTGCATTTGAGTCTGTAAGCAACTGTTCACTGAATCATCTACTTTACAGCTACATGGAGGAACAAATTGAAGCTTAATTGTTTTATGGGAATAATTGATGCTTCAAAGGAGAGCAGGGGACCTTTCTGCAACTCTCCTGTAAAAATTGTTTAAAAGCATTTTAAATACAGTATCTTGACAATTTCTGCCTTAATACATCAGGTGAGATCTTAATTGATAAGTCAGTGGAAGTTGTAAGCTGAAATAAATCCTGATAATAGTTGAAAGCTAAATTGAATGGATTGCATATCACCTGTACTATTAATTGAAATTAATTAAATTGTTTAAATTAACAAAGCATAGTTAGAAAAGGAAAGCACAGTTATCTTTCCAAAATGGATATGGCATCCTGAGACTTTGCTCTTGAGGGAGGGACACAGACCAGTGTCCCCCAACTGCCTGTGCTTCAGTGCTCTTCCGCAGTGCTTTCAGCATCCTGAGTGAACAGACACTACTCCCTCGCAATCCTTGCTTACAACTATCAAATCTCTCCAGTGTCCTCGCCTATGACTCCCCATCCTAAATGTATTTCAAATCCTAGCACAATTATGGGTAGCTACGTGCCACATTACCTGCTAAGATAGGTGCTTCATGCTGAAGTTGAGGGATATCTGGCTGTTACTATTTTTCTGCAGTCTAACATTACAGTGCAATTGGAGCAATGCTTCTGAAAGACCAGTTCAGTACATTAGCTCTCAAATATGAAAAAATACACTTTCATCATGGAAATTATTCACTTATAGCAGCACTTCAGCAAAACATTGTCCACACTGACCTTGCAATTATATCACATCTAGTGTGTACTGATTTACATACTGTATGCTTTTCCACCTGTAATTGAGGCTATTAAGCAGAATGCAGAGGCTGAGCTCCACCCTCTGTATCTACCAGATTACACAGAAGGTGCAAACTCAACAAAACCTGCTGGGGATGCCGCTGCTGAAGCTGCACTATGAGGGTTCATTGCCCAGCAAGGGAACACTCCTGCCTGGCAGATGCCCTCAGCTTCTTTTGTTCAGTAAAGGTTACTTCATTCCTAGTGTAAATCACACATACTGATTAGTAAAAATCATTCTAAAATAAACTAATCTGGAAAAAAGGGAGACGCTGTGATGACACAGTCTCATTTTTAGAATTAGACTGGAATTGAAATTTTAGATTAGATTAGAATTTTTTCAGTAATTTTAATGCTGCTGTTTTAATTGCTCCTTGGAAAAGTATTTCTTTGTATTTTTGGTATTTTGTCAACTGAGTGAGGAACTTCTAAAAATGCTGAATTTTTAAACACCAAATCCCTTTTCGATTTAAATAATCATTTGCCCACAAACTTCAGGATTTGGGAATTAATGTGTCAGGTTCCTTTGGCTCCTGAAAATACCAGCAAATTAAATCACTACTTTCATTCATATAAAAATACCTTTAAATACTTTATTTTACAACACTTTTTGTTTTGCACACTGTTTGGCTATTAATGTACTGTGAGCTGAGAATAGTAATGGCCTAATTTGCTTCTGAAACGTGAAAAATGTCTAAATCAGAAATGTCCTGAGGGGAAGGCCCAGGGGAAATAATAATATAAATGTAAAGCCATCTTGAGATCTTAATCTGGAATACTATTTTACATTGTTCTTGCCATATAAAGTAATTATGGGATCAACTATTAGAAGATGTTGAATTAGAGCCTTGGATGGCACCAAAAATCACTGTTGTGAAGGACGGGACAGGACATTTGCATGTGAAAGGATTGTGAATAGTATCTGTAAAGAACTGTGAAATTACTTCCATATTTATTATTATAATTTTGTATCATCACAGTCTCATTTCAGCATGACCTGCAAGAATAGATTAAATTAATGTCATTTTCTCTTCTTGTTAACATCTTTATCACAAGAGCAAGCTGTCACAATTTTAGTGTCTAGAATAGTCTGTGAATTATGGAGGGCAGGAGCAGGACGGTTTCCCCATTCTGCGCCTTGGTTTGCTCACCTCTCCCAGCTCCTACTTCCTTCCCCACCACGCAGAGTGACAATCAACATAAAAGCGCTTTGTATTCTACCCTCCAGTAATAAACAGAAGACAGCCTTCAGTATTTTAAACCTCAAGTTAAAATATAGAAGAACAGAACTGAACAAAAAAGAGTGGAGAAAGAGGAGGTTTGAATGGAGGCAAGGTTTAGAATGGATTGCACAAGAAAATGAAAGCAAGTGTATACATATATCTTTAATGTACATACAATACACATGGCTAGAACACACTGTCAAAATAATTGTTTTTACACTGATGATAAGAGAAAAATCCGCCTCTAGAACTTCACCATCAGTTTTCATGAACAAGTATCTTGAACCTTAAAAAGACCAAATCTCATAAGAAAAAAATTAAAATTGGGCTTTGAGAATGTTGTCTTGTTATATAAGCATACTATGAGAAATTAGCGGTTATGGTTGGTAAGTTTTGTCTTATTTCTGCCTTCCATTTTCCCCATCTCCTTTTTCTTCATCAACTTCAAGTAAATGGACAGGAAAGGAATATCACATCAAGGAATGGACATCAAGAATTTCAGAACTGAAATTTTGAGACATTTTCAGGATATTTTCCAAAAAATGAAAAAATCTTTCATTTGGATACCTGTTGAACAAAGGGTTCAGGGTTTTGAAGCTAGTCAGTGGACAACTGTGTGGAAATGAACATGGACTCAGGAGAAGCAGTATGAGCCACATTTGGTTATTTAAATCTACTCAACATTCAAGGCTTTTGGAAGACCCCGTGTCTGCTCCCTTTAGTTTTATTCTTGATAATGAGCAGTAAGGTGAAACCAATGACTTAAACAAGTAGACAAATTGTTTTAACTGCTAGTGAATGGACTGGAGGTGGCTTCACTGAAAACGTGGTTTTCAGTGCTGACAATGTAGATGATCTTCCTTTCTGACCATTCATCTAACCATTCCTTAACCTCTATCTGCCAAGCTGTCTGGGTTAAAAAGAACACCACAACTTAACACCAAGAGAGCATCTGAACAAAGCTGACAGAACTGGGAGTACAGTGATGAAGTTTTGGGCAACCTGCTGTTCCTGCTTAGCAGCAAATAAAGTGGTCTGGAGCATTATTTACATGCATAATTCATAAGGGTGCTTCTTAGAGGAAAGTAAAACCAAACCCTCGTGGAGTTCCAAAATAATCTCTAATTTCTCTTTGATATGCTGAATATGTTGACGGCTGATTTTTATCAGAGATTTTTGGTCTACGAATATCAAAGGGTTATAACTGCAGACCAGTTTCCAGAAGGACTAGAAGAATACGGCATAATTTGATGTAGGTCATGTTGTTGTTAAATGGTGGCTTTTTAACATGGTATATTTATATACTAATTCCATTGTATGTAAAGGGTGATTACTTATTTAATGAAGAGTCTTTGCTGGAACAGAGTTTTGTCACAAGATAATGGTCTCATGCTGTTAACTAAATGGGAAATCATTTACAGTAAAATATATACACTAATTTATGAGATTACTTTGTACAAGCAAGGATCCAGCAACGGGATGTGGGCAAACATAAGAAAATACATTATGAGAGAAAGAATATTTGCTTGTCCATAACAACAAAAACAATAACACACAAAAACCCCCTACTTTGTTTTTTCTTTGTCCTCAAATACATATACATGTCAAAAGCTAGTTAAATCAATGCATGTTATACGTATTTGTGGGGAAAAAAATTCCCTCAATGGTGACTGCTACAGAACTGCAGAATTCAACCCTTCTGCCACTTGACACTGATAAATAACAAAAGGTTATTTTCCATGAGTTTCTATGCCTCTTGGCATAGGTCCCTTCCACCCCTAAGTACATATGTTCTGCATTCAGCATGTGTTCAAGGAGGGCTCCCAACTCCTCTTTAAGTTCCTCAGTTTCTATTATCAATATAAATTAATTTGCATATAGGAGTTTCCTAATATTCCTGAATGTGATGTTAATATACAGCTATAAACTCAAAGTGTTAATCAGGACTAGTGAGGCAAATAATCTCCCTAAGGGGAAAGTGTCAGTTACATAATCAGAATACATTAAAATCTGGTAAACCACATGTTTTTAATAAAAAAGAGCAAAATGAAGGGCTGAATTTATAGCCAGCAGACAAAGGTGCCTTAAAAATAGACCTATTAATGCTTCCCACAAGGTCAGATCAAGGATGATGAAATGAGAATTGACCAAACACGAGAGCAATTCCCAGCTAAATAAAAAGCCAGATATTATTTTCTTCACTGACAACAGAAAATGAACATAGAGACAAGAAAGGTTGATCACTGATGCCAAAAATGTGTTTTCCATTCTCTGAGCTTTCTAAAGTCTCTTCTTTTATCCATTTTCTATTTTTCATCATACTGCCATTCTCCCTTTTTTGTCAATGACCTTTCTTCTGTCCAACTCAGCTTCTGTCTAATGACCTGAAGAGGCCTTCTTCACAGCCTGGAAAGCTTTATATTTAAGATCCCCCTCCTTCATTAGAGTGAAAAGTGAACAGCCTCTATGTGCTGGGTGTTAATGAATGTGAAGAAAGATTTTTTTTGTATGTGTTTTACACATTATGTTCTTGACTCCTTGAGGTGCTACAATAAATTGCTGCGCTTCATTTACAAGGAGTGATAACAGAAGCAAAATGAGGATCTGGCAGCAAATTACTTCTCAGTTCACCCTGGGTCAGGCTGCTGGGGCTAATGAGAAGAGGTGCTCTAATTTTAAACTCCTCCTCAACCAAGCTATTCTTGCATTAATGTTCACTGCTATAAATTGTAAAGTCAAATGAAGGAGCACTGTTGAAAATTAACCAGTATTTTTATCTTTTGAGTACCCAATAGAACATATTTTGGCTTCTAAGCCTGGTGGTTATCAAAGGCAGCACAGCTACACCAGCCGCTCCCGCCTCACCACGACAGGATGCTCCCCCCACACACACACCACTGTTTCTGCCTTTTCTTTATTTGAGAGGCAGAAATGGTATGGCTTTACAACCAGATTATAATTTAACTCAAAGAAGAAGGTGTTTAAAGCCAGCCTTTTTGTGTCACTTTAACAGGACACTGCACACAGACATTAGAATCGTGCAGAATTACTCCATCCATTTAATGCTGCCACATGTTTAATGAATTGTAATTGTGTATATGGAAAGACCCTGTAAATCACTGACCCATTTGTGTCTATGAACTCCTTGTTCCTATAACCCAGAGCAGGATTTGAGTAGTTAATGAGAAACTAATGCAGCACCTGCTTCTCTCATGAAATATCTTCCTAAGCATGTATTTTGTCAATTCGATAAATCAAATACAATACAAATAGGAAAAAATAAATAAACAGAATAAACCCCCAAACAAATAAACCCCAAACCAACACCATAGTGGAGGGTTCACAGTCAGGGAGTTACACATCTTTGAAGAACATGATTCCTGATTTTCATGACTGGATTTTTATTGATAACTTGTCACTGACTACAATGACATTAATATATTTGAATATATATCAACGGTATGGCGTTCATTTTTTGTGAGACGTGTCTGTCCTGGTACATTCTTCCATGAAATTACTACATAACATACAAATTAACCACACTACCCTACTCTAATCATTGTAATCAGTTATGTTTTCATGTGTACATTACTAATATATAAGGTTGTTGTAGTTCTTGTGTGTGGTTTAATTGCTTGTTTTTGCATATCTTGTGTGATTGATGATGTTCTAGAAATCTTTTCCCCGAAAGGAGACTTTCTAAATTACTTTGTTTAGATGCTAATGATTGTATTTCATTAGTGGCCCTCTCATCCAGAATCATCTTTAAATGAATGAATATGCCATAATTAAAAATCTGAATTATGAATTACTTTGAAAGGAGACAACATTGTCCCGATTTCCCACTGCGACTCAGTGTTATTTCAATTATGTAAATATGTTTAATCATTCCCCTTTTGTTTTTCTAATTATTTAATATTAATGTTGCTTTACCCCTTTATTGCTACAAGAAGGGATATGGCATCTTAAATGAGAGTACTTAGACAAGTGATACACAGATGACTAGATTCAAGCAGACATTTACCAGAATGCATAACCCATTTCAAAAACAAACATGCTATTAACATTCATACTAATATAGCAACACTAGCAGTAATTGCCCTTCATGCATGTTTTGTCTTTATAAACCTAATGTATTCACAATGTACAATCTCCAATCAATTTTCCTATCAAACTTAAAATCCATTTGTACAACTTCAGATTCTCTTGAAGTGCAGATTTCAAGTAATGAGATTTCTCTGCCCACAGGCTGCACTTTTTCAGTAGTTTAAAAAACAGATATAAATTATAAAGCATCTGGACATAAGGTCTTCTGTTCTCACTGAAAAAGGCCATTGTATTTTATAGGATAAGCAAGCAAATTATTTCCTGTGAGTCTGAGCAACCTGAAAAAGTTAATGTTCCTGAAAATTATGCACAATACTGTACTGCTACTGAAATTCACAAAAGGAAAGGACTGTGAGGTTAATATCTGTAAAACTGTCAAAATCATAAATCCACATTAGGCATTACACATGCTACATAACAGAAAATGGAAATTAATTATAAATATTTACACATCATGGAAATGCTATATGAGTTTCTAAATCGATTATAGTCTAAACTGTAATAATTTGGCATTTGCTTTGAAACATCCTAAAGTAGAATTCCTAGAAATAAGAGTATCTCTCTCCTCAGTAAGACTAGCAACACAAGCTCAGAGCGTTGTTTAAAATATCTATTTGTAAATAACCTGATGTATATAACCAGCATAGGAGACAGAGAGAAATGTAAGTTTTATTTCTATATTCTTTAAACAACACTACAGCGCTGTGAAAAAGTGAGAACTTATTGGTGGAAGCTAATGCATCTGTTTCAGTTTTTATCAGTAAGAATTTTTTAATATAGAAAAAAAATCTTTATTTTTAATCAGAGGTCTTACATTTTGCCAGTGACCATGGGTCAAAAAGGGTAATGAAATGTGCATGAGTATTATCAGGGAATTCATTCTGCCACTTCCAGTTTGAGTTTATTATTCTCTGCTTTGCAGTTTTTGCAGAGAGAATACTTCCAATTAGCAGTGCTGCTCTTTTAGCCTCTGAATTACCCTTGGATTATTCAATACAAAGGAAAAAAATTGCTAACAACACATTCTTGTTTGGATTCTTTAAAAATAAAATTTTCCATAGGCAAGGATATGGTAGTCGTTTTCCATGGACTTCTCTGTACTGATACAGCCAAAGTGGTGAGCTTTATTCATCACATCACTCTTGCCATTGAATGAAGGTCTGCCTGCAAGCAGATTTTTGCATTTTGTCAAAAACACACACACATACAACCAGTTCAGCAAGCGCTATTACAACACGTATTTTTATGTAGATGTATTTTTTGGCAGTAATTCTTCCAAAGTCATCTTTAGTGGTGCTGACATTTTCAACCAAAAAATGGCACAAGGTAGCAGCTGCAATTTCTGTTCTATTACTATTTTGTGTGTATGTGTGTGTTTGTGAAACACTGTGTGTGTGTGTGAAACACTTCGTTTCTTTAATTAAAAAAAAAATGATAGAAGCAACCCCTTAGTGTTTCTGCATAAGAGTTCCAGTGAACTACCTTTTCTTCACAGACCACATCTCTTGAGAGACAATACTTTGTAAAAACAGTCAGAGGAGAAGAGAGAAACAGATATAAAACTTTAATAGGCTGGTATGTTAAAAATTAAGAAAGCAAACAGCAGGAAGCTTAGCCTAGCAGGCTCCATTTTATATGTTACATTTTTCACAAGCCAGTTTCATTACAAAAATTAGGAATAGTAATTGCGACATATAAATGTAAAGTGTCTCTCTTGGTCCAGCACAGGGGATAAAAACCCCCAACCAAATCCCAAACTATAATGCCACTCTCTGTTCTCAGGATTCTTAAGTATGCAAATAGTTTTTCCACTTAAGATCTCCCAGACACAGATCTGGTCAAAGCAAATTACCCAAACAGTTTGCATTCATCAGAGAGGAAAAGAGATGATAAGGCAGATAAAACCAATGATTGTAGACATTTTGAACAAAAGCCTGACATTTTACAGAGGAGATTATCTTGTACTCTAATTCTCTGGTTATATTAGTAGCAGAATCTTATTTTCATATTATAAGATAATGTGAGGTGAAATGGTAGATAAAACCTGCCGTCCCTGAAGTGAATGACAAGATTTTAATTGACACAAACGGGGTACTTTTGTTCCAGGGCCTTTATGGCATGTGCAATTTCTTCAGTGTTTTTTTGTACAAATATTAGCCTTTCTAACTGAGTTCTTTAGCATTCAGCATTATTTGTGCAGCCTATATTTCACCTGCTCCCATGGAATTATTCATCTGAAAACAAAAATCATCTAGCAAATCAGCTATAATTCAACTTTCTCGTATTAAATTTGTGAATAAAATTTTCTTTTTCTTTTACATTGTAGGTAAGATGGCCATAATGCATGGAATTATGATGCAGAATGTTACTCTGTGAAATGCTATGTATAATTTATCTTCTAACAAAATACAAAGGTACAAAAATCTTAGTTTTAGTATAAATGCTTATAATCCTTGTGCCAAAGATGTCCCCAAAAATCTATGAATTTATTACCAACATTTTTTTGGTGAATCTCTCATTGCTCAACATCTAGGACCAGTTCTTCTGTACCTCTTGAACACCCATGCTCGGCACAACAGGATGTTGAGCATGCACCTCTTCTCAGCTGAATGCAAGGAGTAAGAACGATGGTGCCATGAAGCTCTGGTTCATGTGTTACACACCTCCATGCAGTAGTAGTGGCCAGTTTTAGTAGCTCCGTGAGTGCCATCCCAAAATGAGAATGATGGCACAGTGGTCAGTTATCTGGGTGAGTATAAAAAATTTTCCAACATGTCTTGGGTGAGAACAAATACTCATATTAGGAATAACAGTACAAATATTTGATGAAATTATCAATGAAACTGCTTTTTACAAAAGTAAGGAAGATCAATCGGTAAGACTATAAAATAACATGATTAACACGACACACAGAAGCTGAAAAAGCAGGTAAATTTATTGCAAATAGTATTCAGGTTATGCTTCAGACTTCTGGGTTTATGCAAGTATCACTGACCCATTTGAAGAAAACCCAATAAATTCCTTGTCCTCCCTGCAGGGGACATAAGGAATAACAGATTATTATCCTTGTCATAACCATTTGTGACATACTGAAAGAGTTGCATCCTGTTCAGTTTTGTATTTCCCATAAATTGATACAGATACATCAGGCTTTCCATACAGTTTAGCAAATATTAAGCAAATTCTTTATCAAGCCTGTGGCTTCTGTCTCCAGAGACCTGCTTTGTTCTGGAAGTGCCACGTCCAAAGCTGGACACAGCAGTAAACAGGTATACCCACCTCTCGCATCCATAACCCCAAGCTCCCATTAACACCTCTCAGAATGAAGTCTGCCTCTTTTTCTGCAAGAATTCCTCCAAACCTTTTCTAGTTCTGCTGCTTTTTACAATCTTTCCTTAATGACAGCCACTGGGATCACTTTTGATGCAGTGGGTAAAGCTAGTCTGACTCTTACTTGTAAATGGATTTTTCTCAGATCAAAGTCTTAGATTAACCTTTAGGGAAAAATGAGATATTTGTAATCTCTAGTTCATTTTAGAACAAACTAATTATTCCAGACCATAATGAGTGACTGGCAGTGTCATTAGTAAAGATTGTCACCACTAGAAAGCCCATTTTATGACAAAAAGCACTTTATGACAAAAAGCATAAAAACTGAACATTATCTCAAAGTTCTTTTTACCTGGTTCTAAAATAAAAACATTAACAGGTATATAAGAGGTTTTAGTGGAATCAGTTTTTAATTGCTTACAGCTTTTTCAACAGCAGATGAGAATATCAAACTCATCAAACAACAAAATCTATAATTTGAATAACACAAAAGACCTAATTTAACTTCACCTGTCTCCCCAGAGCAAGTGCTTACATCACCGAGATAGTTCTGGATATGTCCCTGTAATTGCACAAAACACTTAAAGAAGCAGAATCAGAAACAGCTTCAGTTTTATTTTAAGTAAAGGAGTTGGAGGAAGCACTTCCTTAACTGAAGCCATAGGTCAGGGAAAATCAAAGGATCCCAGGCCATGGCAGAAACATGGGGGAAGTTTTTACATTTTGTTTTTAAAAGCCTACCTCTTCAAACCTAATTTTTACACCCACTTCCAGGTTCAGCATCTTGACTCTGAAGTCAGTTTTAAAATGAGACATTGAATTATTTACTTTTAAAATATTGAAAGAATTTCAACTTCTTTCAGTCTTTTCTTTGTTATAACTCATCACCAATTTGGAGCTAACTTTGTAGAAAGTTTTGATTCCTTTCAAGACTATTCCAATGGAAAAGCCATACCTACATATACATATATGTGTGTTTATTCTATTGTTTCCCCTTCTAGCAATAAGACAATGTCTAGTAATAAGATAATTTTTGAGATTTGCTGAACTGTTACAATTATGTGGTGAAGCCTGTGATCTGAGCCAGGTATTTCTTTGCTAAAACCGTTTCTTTACACAAAGAATGTAGATATAATTCTTTTTCCCAAAACCCAAAAGGAACAGAAAAGAAACAGTTCATCTGGGCATGCTTCCAAGCCTGTCTTTTCAGACACCAATCTACTCAAAAGAAGCTTGGTCTTGGCTTCTTCTAAGGGGAAATGCCACTCCAAGTTCTCTTGCCACTCCTGCTGCACCTCTTGCTTTTCTGCTTCCACGGCTGTGTTCCACACACTGCTTGAGCTCTGCATTACCAAAAATGGTAATTTCCACCATCTCCCAAAAATCATCATCTTGGTCTTTCATATTTCTAGCTATTTTCTACTTTGGACACAGACTTCTCTTTTCTCCTTGTTTGCTTTCATAAAGGAGCTTGGCTGCCTTCTTTTATTCAGTTGAAATTAAGTGAAACAGTGTGCCAAATAGCTTGTCTATGATTGCCAAAAATAAGCTTGCTGGAAGCCATTCCTTTCAATACCATAGACCTGTCCATTGTCCAAGTGGAATACAGAACAGAGATCTTGTGGAACATGTCTCTGATTCACCACCACTTAACTAACAGTGCTTAGTTGTTCCTTATCCCAAATATCCTCTTGGCCATGACACTGTGCCCTGGATTATATTTCATCTTCTAATGATGCCTTTGAAATGAAAATAAGTCTAAAAACTCCAATATTTTTCAAGATACACAATCCAGGAAATTTTTTAATTGCTTGTAGAAACTTTTAACAAGACAGGTGAGCAAGGGAAGACATATAAATTAAGCTTTTTCTTCAACAAGCTTGAGGAAAAGGACAATCCACCACAGTATCTGGTGATGTTGCTGTAAGGGGTTTTGAAAGATCTTGTAGCATGAGGAAGCAAAGGGATGCCCTGGCAGAGAGGAAATAGCTCAAAGAATGCCGTGCAACTCTCTGGAGTAGCATGGAGAAGCTAATAGCCAGCTTTCAAGGTGGCTGAGATGCTTAAGCAATAAAACAATAACAAAAAGGTTGTTTAAAAAACAACCTAAAATTGTGTTCTCTTGTCTTCTATATTTTTCCCCATGGTCACAGACCCTATATTATTTATTCCTTGTCTTAACAGATGAAGTAAAATTACTTTTTCTAACTGAAATGTTGTGATAAAGCAGGACCACTTAGAAGCACACATGCATACGTTTCCAAGAACATGTGCAATGCTCCTGCAAGAACTGAGTCCTAATTTTGCAGATAAAAAATTTGCTGTCCAAGTTTCCCAAGGAGCTGCTGGCAAGCGTTGGAAAAATTAGTGAGGTACGATATTTTAGTGACTAAAATATTTCCAGATTCCTCGAGAAGTTCTGCCTAGGATGAAACACTATGAAGCTTTCTCTCAACAGCTTCTTACCTTAATTAAAAGGGAAAAGGAACAGTAAGGAGATCTTCTTTCTCCCCCTTCATCGTGAATGTCACTCCCATGCACTGGATGGAACCACTACTAATGTGCTAAGACTAAGACTAGGATCTTTTATTCTGGGAATCAATCTAGTCTGCAGAGGGGAAAATGTTTGGCAGGTGTGGAGACAAAGGGAGGCACTGTTCCACCACTCTGCTAAGTAACAGGCACAAGTGAACCAAATTTAAAGAAAATAACCATTTTCAGCAACCCCCCAAACCACCATATAAAGTAGGAAATGCAATCACATACCACCTATCACAGAGCAAACTGCAGATGTAATCTCATTAAACCCTAATTTGATATTATGCAAATTTTTCTTTTGTACATTTCCATCTAGACTTTTTTAATACAAGTCTGTGTTAGCTCCAAGTGAGAGACACAACCAGGTGGCATTGAGAAGGACAATGCTTTGGTAGTAGTGCTAGGAACAACTCCTCCATCAGAAGAGAGCAGCTGAAAGGCCACAGCAATCTCTGGTAACCAGTGTTTTTAATATGAGTCCCTGATCTAGCCTTTCAGATAGGATGGCCTTGACCCCTGACCCTGAGGTGGTGTGAAATATCTACAGGCCACACACAGCTTTGCAGAGAGAGGGCAAAGAATCCCCCAGGTCCCTGGTGCTCTCACACCTTGCTGCTCCAGCAGCTGGGCAGCTTTCAGGTTCAAACTCAAAGTACAATAACTAAACCTGCTGCTTTTCCAACCTCTGAACCCTGTTCAGAAACAATGTTTCTTCTACATTGTATTGGCAAGAATAGAATCTGTTTTGCTATCACATAGGCATGCAGAACCCAGGGCATGGCACAGAATGGTAACACTGACAGCAGCGCTAGAGCAATAGTCAAAACTGCTTTTGCCCCAGCAATATGCTATGTATAACTCTGTATTTCACAAGACTTTGCCATTTATGGTGAAGGCATTATTTCTTCTCAGCTTTAAAGGGTTTTTTTTTCTTCCAGAGCAATATCATTTATAGGAATAATTTTCAATTTTGACCACTAGCCTGAGATCTGGCAATTTGAGCACTTTGCATCAGTGTTAGCAACAGTATGGAAAAAATAAACTTTGGGATAACACCATACTCAGCTTGTTATAACTAAGCTCATGCTATACAGAATCAGCTGGTTAAAATATGTGAATAAACAAAATATATCTATGCATTTTGGCATCTGCAAGACATTCTTTGTGGAAATCTACATGGTAGATTACTTAAAGAGCTTTCATAAGGGACACTGACTGTCATGGAGGGCAGACTAGTTATTGCCCAATGTATAATAACCTTCAACCAAGCAGAGCTTTCTTAATGGTTGGAAAAACTTTATTAACTGCAAAGGACATTATTACACTAGAGTTGAGAGAGAGAGAGAGAGAGAGAATGATCATAAACCACAAGAAAAAATTAATATTTTTTCTCTCTTATGAAAATGTATAACTATTTTTAAAAGGATATCTGGGTAAACTCCCACAAAATATTTGGATAAAACATTTGCATAAAATGCTGTCAATGTTATGTAAATACTGTGATACTTAAATGTCTAGTTTATTATTATCTGCATTACATCCATATTTGAACACTCTAATTAAAGCACAGTTCTGCTGAGTTCAATACTATACAAATATGTCAAGGGAGAAGTTCTATTTCCCTGGTGAATCTGCAATCCAAACAGCAAATGCAAAGTAGAAAGAAATTTAGGAAGTGACTTACCCAAGAGCATATAGTAAGTCACTGTCAGAATGATGGGAAAAAGAAATTCAAAACAACAAAAACATTCCACCAGTCTTATGATATCAGACCCCACTGTCTCAATTTAAATCATGAAACATGCAAGCATATGTGGCTCTGTTCATTCAAAACGACATCTTCATTATCCTTCTCCTATTACTTGCCTCTGTCTGTCACGTTGACTTGGTGGGGGGAGTGAGTTGGAGACAAGGACACCCCTTACCCTGATGCTCACGTAGCTCAGAGAGAGCTCATTCTCAAGCCCTCCCTTATAAAGGGCATTTGACAAACCCGGTCTGGATATTTTCATTGGTCTGATCTCTACACCCCTTTGGGTTCTGGCCAGTGAAATGCTGCAGCCATGGGAGAGATGTGATTGGGCAAAGCCCCTGTCAGTCAACCCAGGGGCTGCTTAGTTTGCCTAGCACAAACCAGCTAGTGTGTGGCAAATCTGTCCCTATTTACAACTGAACCCTCTGAAGACAATCAAACATCTGAAAGGCACAGATACGCCTTTCCTATATCACAACATAAACTGGACGTTTAGCCCTTCCCACACTATATATATTTTATATGGGACAGTACAATTTATCAACTTCACACACATAAACCAAAATCAAACAAACCCCAATAGATCAAGTCAAACACCCACTGAAAAACACCAAAGGATGAGATGGGCAAAGATCCCTCAGGCAGAAGAGAGAAATCCTGCAGTGATGTTTGAAGGATGAAAAAAGGTGCTCTTACTAAACAACACTCCCAGATCCAAGGAGGAGTTGATCCTTCCACAAAGCTGGGCTGGTGTTTAAAACAAAGAGCAGAAACTGCCAGCCTCAAAAACAGTGTAAGCAGAAAGACTTTGCCTTTGAGAAATGCAATTGTATAAACTGGATTCTCCAAAATTTCTCAGCAGTTCTATGTCTTTTTTTATGGTGCTACAAGAGAGCAGCTCTCAGGTTGTGGAACCTTGCACTGTGTCAGTGGTACATGCTGCTCCCAGCTGCAGCATCCTGCTGGTCCCACAGCTCCCAGGGAATTGGCACATAGCAGCAGCAGCCTGCAGCCAGAGCAGACTACATCACAAACATGTTTCTAGTGTTTCTATACATTTCTCTACTTTTAAATGGAAGAAGACAGACATTTTAGCTGCAAGGCATACAGAAATCTTGATAGGGACTGGGAAGCAGGAAGATCCACTAGAACAGTGGGATGAAAAAAGTGAACTTGTGTAGCTGTATTTTCCCTAGAGCATTTTTTTTTTCAATTTTAATGGAAGAGTAAAAAAGAAACTTATACAGAAAATTCAGTTTTGGAAATGTTGCCTCTGTGACTTGTGTTGCCACCCACCATGGTGGACAAACCTTCCCAAGCTCAGTACAAGGTGGTTTCCTTTCCAACTTAGTCATCACTGCCGGCCTTGATAATGTGTGCCCTACAAAACCATCCTTGCACTGGAGTCCAGCTCAGAGTGACAAACAAACCACAATTTCCAGGTGGGAATTACTGGGTATATAATTTTGGTGGTAAGCTATGGGTTTTTTTCAACCAACACTTCAATCTTCTACTTATTTTGGAGTTTTGTTCAACTCCAGCCTCAACAACTTCAGTCAGTAAAAAGGCAACACTTTCAAACCCCTCATGTGGGTTAGAAATTTCAACATTGTTAAGGAAAGCCTGTATTTTAAAAAGGGGGGGGGGGGGGGGAAGACATGAATTAATCATTGTCTGCCTTATCTGATGTTAAAGAAATTTTTCAGGCAGAAGTTTTCAACCAATCTTGTAATTAACATTTATTTCTACTCGCTCTGTAATTCACAATTCACAAGTATATTTGCACCCAATTGCAGAATTCATGACCCAACCTCTGCAACTCTATTTACAGATATTTTAAATATAAAACAGACCCCCCCAAGAAACAGCACCTTCCTCTTCCATTTCTTCCCCTCCTGCT
>NW_005054301.1:7927525-7932780 GCF_000277835.1 Geospiza fortis
CAGAAGTCTTTTAAAAGAAAGATTGTGTAATAACTTGCAATCAATCCCAAAACCAGTTTTACTGCAGTTACAGCCAAGCTATACTCAGGACCAGATAAAGGGATAAGAAAAAGGTAATTTTCTGTCACCTTTGTTATCCATTCTCATTTCTTACACAGTAAAAAGCAGTGAGCTAGTTAAGTTATCAGGACAATTTAGAAGAGTCTTTCTGAATTAGTTATCTGCAAGGAGCCTCAGACATCTGTCCCACCAATGGCAGAACTCCACAGTGAAGAAGCAGAATGAAATCACCTCTTCCCACCACAGGACTCCAAATGCAGAAGGAAGCTGGAAAAAACAAGACTAGTGCAAGGTCACCACATCCAGGACTGGTACAAAATCCTGCATTAAGTGTCAAAGATGTGCCTAAAACTCCCAAGAAGATCAGTCTCCTGTTTCTGTCTGTAATAGTCTATCTGTTATGACTTTTGATCCTCAGACCACTACAATGTTATCTTGAGGATTAACAGTAGGACTTTGCTATTTCTACAGGAAAATGGATATCTGCTAGGATCTCTGAGGCTCCTCCTTGCTGCCCCTGGTAACAACACCTTCTCCTGCTTATTTGTGACCCCAGTGAGCCATCCTTCCTACAACATTCCAGAAAGTGTGAGAGGACAGCACCAGGAAGGTGAAGCAGTGACTAGCACTTGCAAAAGAGCTCTGAAGAGCCCAGAAGCGTTGCAGATCACAGCATACCACAGAGCTGTCCAAGCTCAGCAAAACCTGGCGTACAGCTGATTGCCTCCACAGCCAGGAGGGCTCAAAGCTGAAGGAAGTCACGATTCATATATATCAATTCACAAATATATATTCACAATATATCTTGGAAACATTTTGATGGTCCCATGGACTTTACGGCTATTAATGACACCAGAAGCAGAGAAGCTGAATTTCTGGTAGCCTACTTGAGATAAATACATTAGCTGTGGTCAGTGTGACAATCTGGGTAGGAGGAGCTGAGCAGGCAGCAGCCAAGATACAGATCCCTTCCTGACTGGCTTCATCACATGTATACCACTCTGAAGGGATAAATATCTTAGCAGCTTTTCTGGTAAAGGGCAATCACCAATTCAGCAGCACCAACTGGCTAATGAAGAACTGAATTAACAGAGCTGACAAGAGCTCAGTTCCCCCACACTGCTTGGATTATATTGGCTAGGAAAAGAGAGCAGCATATATCCAATTCATGAAGGTGTGCATTAGACCCGCTTAATCTTGCTGCCCAGTTTCCACCCCCTTAAACATCACAAGCCCCATGAGATTTTGCACCTATAAGAGATGCAATTGGTTCTACTATAAGTATGATTTAAGTAATTTAAACTTGAATAAAGTATACTATCTAGTTCATAATCTAAATTTTAATGCTCTATGTTAACCAAAGCTAAATTAATCAAAACTACTCCACAAAAAGCCAGATAGAAGAAATGGGCACTTTAGGTATGGTTTTAGGCAATTGGTCTCCTTTATCAGAACCTGGGATTTTGCAATCATTATTTTGTCTTCTTTGTGCCTGAAGCTTTCGTTCTCCATGATGGTTTGATCCTTTTTGTCAAGCCTCTTCAGCTGTAGAAAGCTTTGGTTTGCTTTCCAGTTCAGGTTCCTGTCTGCCGCTTCTAATCCTCATTTTCATTCTTGCCAGTTAGTCATCTGATTTCTTTGATCCTTTGTAGCAAACCTTGAACTCCATTTTTATTCAGATTAGAATCCAGCATCAAGAAGTAATGTTTTCTTTTCCTTGTAGTTTTGCAGCCTCTAGCTGGTTAAATCTTGTTTATTTTTTCCAAAGTCTTTAATTGTTGCACTTGAATTTTCTGTGGTTTCAGGCCATGCTTCTGACCTACATGCAGCATCTGTGACAACAGTTATCAGCCTCTAACAATTGCAAGGGGTGAACATCTTTCAGGTCTTCTCTCTCTTTCAGTTCCTAAATGTTGTTTAGGCAGTAATGATGGTGTACAGCACTGGGAGAGCAGTAAGTTACCCAGCTGCAACAGGCACTGCTTGGACTCTCACAGCCTTGCAGGTTTGTAGGACAATGAGATCTTTCCACGTCTTCCATGCACTGAGTGAGGGAAGCACTCTGAGGATCTCCACTGTTGTACCGGAGGTGCCTAAAAACCCTTGAGAACATAGAGTGTCCAGGCTGGCATCTCCAAGTACCAGCAGAGAGGAAATGCTAGCTCCATGTGTGTGCCAGAGTACAGCCCACGACAGGTGACTGACAAACACCATTCATCC
The DNA here is from genome assembly GCF_000277835.1 of Geospiza fortis. NCBI lineage: Eukaryota > Metazoa > Chordata > Aves > Passeriformes > Thraupidae > Geospiza > Geospiza fortis. Next base: position 7,929,806 of record NW_005054301.1, read on the forward strand.
AGCTCATGCAGAAGAGGACGGTGCTTGACTTTAGCACAGGTCATCTGGATGAAGATGCTGGTGGACAGTAGGATCCCTTCCTTGCTGTGCCATAATGATCACGAATTTTCAGTAGCCAGAATGGTCATCTGAAATATCACTCCAGTGTGATCCAACTGAAGTTTCCTGGAGGTTCCTGTCCACAAATAGGGAGGAAGATTTTTCAGTTGAAACCAGTGGAAGCAATAAGATGAGTGGGGTAGCTGAGTTATGGTCTTATGAGGTGACTCAACTGCTACAAACATCAGTGTTAACTGCTAATTCCTCGTAGAGGACAAGGTGTTTAATCCTCTATTTGAATACACCACTGTTCCTTAATTGGTTTAGCAGTATGGCCAGTGCTGCTGCAATTAGAACAAAGGTTCCCTTTGCATAAATCACCCAGCAGTGTATTCTGCATCTCCATGCATGGGGCAAGAGAGGACATTGAGTCTTTAGCTTCAGAGCACTACAATGTTCTTAGGCCTCCTTTTGAAGAATCCCATGAGGATTTTTGGAACCATGATTATTTTCCACCAGAAGGTCCCTCCTGGAGGCTTCAATGCCATGAGTTTAGGAATTTTTCAGACATTGTTAGTACAGCAGTACTTAGAATTACATGAGATGCTCAGTGTTAAGGATGCTAAGCCAAGAATACCCAAACTTTTGCATTCTCAGACAGACATAAACATGCTGAACACTTCTCTGGGGCCTGCTTTTCTCTAAGTAGAACAGACCATGCCTGTAGATGAATCCCAAAGGTTCAAATTTTGGCATAGAAAACATCATGGATACAAAACAGTATTGAACAGGCCTTGCAGATATAGACTTTGAAAAAAAATTAATTTCAAATAAGAAAAGGAGAGAAGCTCTTCACACCTTTGCAAAAAGGTTTACAGATTTTAAAGTTTGCAAAAAGGATGAGCTGAGCAGTCACTGGGTTGCATCTGAAGAGTGCTAGGGAAGAGCCATTAATTCTGTGTTCTTTATACTCATGCATGGAAGCATGAAAGTCAGAGTTTATGTATATGATCTTGAAAGATCCTGCTACTCAGATTTCTGATTTCTTACACACATGTGCCTCTGGGTCCAGGCTGATGAGTAGTCAAGGAACACAATACATTGGCAAAACAGAAAATAGAGTCCAAACAAACAGACAACATGAAACAATGCCAAGAAGCCATGAATATGCTGATTTAAAACATTGTTAACAAATTTTAAGGACTGCCAAGTTACCTAGTTCCCTTAAGTATAGCTAAACAAGAAATTAAAAGCCAAGGGATCATTGCAGAAGTCCTTCTGAATGGACCTTTTCTACAGGAGGATTAGTCACCTGTTTGTCCAGTAAGACACATTATTTGTCCAATAAACACCCATATATAAATATATATATTTATATACATACTTTTTGCATTGGTGCTGATTCCTTGACCTCTTTGCTCTGATGTTCTGACCAGCAATGTAACTAAGCATTCATTCTTTACAGTTTTCATGATACACCTGAGACACTGCAGATACAAACCCTGAGTGGGAAAGAGATGTTGAATTAAGTTTTCTTAGTAATTACCCTAAGCAGAGATGATCTTTTGTCTCTTGGTCTTATCTATCAGGCATTAATTGCTTCCCTGGTTCCCTACAGCTGCAGTTTTCTTTTCCTAAGCCTCTTTCTCTTCCAAATACATTTCTTGCATTTCTTACCTGTATAGAGCTACTGAGCCCTGTGTTGCCATAGTTTCCTTAATTGTTCCCATGTCTGTCCTCTCCCGTTTTCCACAACATACAATTCAAAAGTTTTGCCATCCAGGATCTTAATTACTGAGATAAATCACCTAAGTTAACAAGAGAGCTGTTAAAGAGACCTTTAACACTGTGATATTTGCAATTTATGGTTTTGATTTAGCCACTTGCTAAGACTTAACAGAAAACAATTTTCTGTCTTCTAAAGCTTTACTTCATTGTAACTGATAAACAGTGTGAAATGAGAAAGAAGCATTCAAAAGTTAAAACCTACAAATACAAAAGCAAGCGTCACCCAATTCTTAAAATTGAGTTTTTCAAACAGCTTGTCTAACTTTGGTGTTCCATGTCCCAGTGCTACCTTCACCTCCCCTGGGATCCTCATGCTGCTTAGCAAAGTAGGTAAATTTGTGCCCAAAAAATGCATGACTCATAAGGATGGTCAAAGAATAGGCTAAATAAAAAACAAGGGCGGAAAGTTCATGTTACTTTTCTTCCATCTGCTCACACTACATTCTGGTTCCGAGGCTGGTGGCTGGGGGACAAGCTGGAATAGCCACATTTGCTTGAGTTTCTCTGTCATTGGATTGTACAGATATTTATGTGTACATACATGTCGAATAGTTATTCATTCATAAAAGAAACAAAGCCAAAACCAAAACACACATAAAACACGAAACAACTTGTGATTTATTTGACTCATAACCAGAAGTTCCTTCTGATGTCTTGTAAAGAGAAAGCATATGAAGGACTAGCAATTCAGTAGTAACATTCTGGGCAGGAAATTTCACCAATAGATAATGATATCTTTAACAGCGACCACAAGATTTAGTTTTCATGGAACTTGTTGAACAAGAAGTACCACATGAGCAACGGGACACGGGGTGCGTGCAGAGGCGTCGCCCGGTGAGCACACCTCACACACCTCTTGCTTCTATATTTCCCATTGATGTACAACCAGCCACGCTGACAGCATTCCGTACTTTCGGAACGAAAAGCCGAGCGCCGGGCGGCGGAGGCCGGACGAGCAGCGAGCTCTGTACGGCCGCGGGGCAGAGACCGGCGGTGCTAAAGTCGCGGAGGTGCTAAAGTCGCGGAAGAGAAACGGCGGGTCTTTACGCTGCCGCCGGCTTGGAGACGCACCGCCACCCCACCTGGCAGCGGCGGGAACTCCCGCTCCCTCCGGGGGACACCCGTTCCGCTCCCTCCGGGGGACACCC
>NW_005054301.1:7938363-8021693 GCF_000277835.1 Geospiza fortis
CCCGGGCCACCCGGCGGAAGCTGGGCAGCCCCGGGAAGCCCCGGGCAGGTCATGGAAGCTGGGGAGCCCCGGGGAACCCTGTGGCCCCGGCTCCCCCAGCAGAATCGCCTTCGAGGCGTCCGGCACCTTGCGGGCCAAAAGAGTAGGAAAGGTGCTAAAGGTGACTCGGCAGCGCGTCGCTGGAAATGCCAGGGCTAAGACAGGGGAGAAGTCTATTTTTTTAATTATTACCTTTTTTTTTCATGGAAAGTATAATTTCGAAGGGATTTAGTCACAGTTTGTCATAATAGACCATTATTCCATCGTCAGGGTCGCGCCCGGGAAGTTCCCGGGGCCGCTGGTCTTCCCAAGAACAAAACCGGGAGCAAGAGGAGAGAGCCGAGCAGGGACCGGTTTCTGCGAGCACGGGAGTTCACGGCTTCCAAGTCTCAGCTACTGAAATAACTGCTTCGGGGACACATTTAAATGCACGTATAATCATTCACACTCATTAAAAACATTCAGGGAAAGATTCTTATCAGAGGCTGGCGCTTAAGTGAAGTATTTGGGGACTGGCCGCCCCCTCATTTTCATCATAGGGATGCTGAATTCCTGTTCCTCTAAGGAATTTGTTTAAAAAGCTCCTCAAAGATTTTATGCCTGGATGTTCATGTTTCTCTGCAGTAAAAAGATGGTATTCTCTGTATCCAACAAACCACTGTTATGGTGCTATTTTATATGCACATACTCTTTTTTTTTTTTTCTACTTACAAGTTTTCCTCTTTTAAAAAAGTGCAACCTGCACACACACAAGAAAACCCCAAACCCAAAAAAAAACCCGCAGAAACTGACCATGCTCTTGGCGAGTCAGGATCTGTAGTAATTTGCAGCTCTCTCCTTCAGAGCTTCTGCCTCTGGATTTTAAAATTACTTATCTCAAGAGAAATTGGTATGCTGGCAGAAGAATAAATCTCAATAGCTGTATAAGAATCTGTATTCATTCCATCTCTTGTTGAGGACTTTGCTTTGTAAGACAGTATTTTGTAATATGTCAGGTTTTGCTTCTCTGGTTCTTTGTTGTTTAAACTGACGAGCAATAAGCTACCTTTTCTTTTTATCCTCCATCACTAAAAAGTTAGCAATTTTCCACAACAATAAATGGAACATAGTAAAAAAGTAAAAAACTTACAGTGAAAAATGCTTGGAAAAAAATCTTGAAAAAATCATATCTACTCTTGTTTGTAATGTGTGAAATTATTACAAGTATGTTCACTATGAGGACTATTGATAGATTACTCACAATTTAGCTAAATTCAATGAACCACATACTGTGCCCATCTCAGTAGGTGACTCATGCATTTTGTATTTCAAGTATCAAAAGTTTGCCAAAAACATTATTTTAAAAAGTAGGAAAATGGTTCAAAAGGGCTTGTGAATAGGTTGGGACTACCCACAGGCAGCTCTTACTTATGTTCTGACCACTTACGTAGGATTTCATGGCACTGCTGTAGTGTTCTGCTAGAAGTAGTGCTTAGCCACAGCAGCCCCACCTTACGCACTTCATGTCTTTTTCTCACATATATTGTACATTCTTTAAATACACACACATTAGAATTTAATGCAATGCTTTAAAGCAGTTGTGTTTTAAAGAGAAAAGCCTGCAGAGTAAACATTTTCCCTACGGAGTTACTGCTCTGTAATTTTATACACATTTCCTAATTTTCCAAGCACCATGCTTTGCCCCTCTAAATTTCAATGTATAAAAAAAAGAAAACAAATCAGCAATGTCAAAAGAATAATGTAGCTGATCCCTGAATAATGTATAATACTATTTTAAATCAAATATTTCAATATAAATCTCCAGAATCAGGTCCACAAGAAGGAACAGGCTTCAGTCCTCCTGGTGTTGACACCTTTTCACAATTTCAATACCTGCAGGGTGACAAAGGACGCCACTACATGTTGAAGACTTGGTAGGTTAGCTTAGATTTAGGCAGTTGTCCAAACTCTTTCATACAGAGCTCAGAATGCATCTATATCTAATTTTTACCTTCAAGTAAGAGTTACCTGATCCCAGAATATTGTGCATTGCATATGCACAGCATCCATGTATTATAAGCTCTTTTGTGAAAGCAGACAATCATGTGCCTTCATGGTGTGGGATGAAAGAGGACCATTTTTTTTCAGCAGGGCCTGTGAATTGTACACATTTATAGAGGGTGTGACTTTCAGTGTCTGTTTTCTGGATGCCTTAGAAGAGGTGAAATATTTGGTGATATATTTTTGCATGCTTGATGACTCCTTTAATTCATCACTGTTCATCTCTGCATCTCCTTTCCCAGCATTCCTTTGGCACTTTCCCCCATGAGCTGGCTCTGTCACACAGAGTCCCCTTCTGATCCCTGGAGGAGGCCAGTACAGTGGCATCTAAAAAGTGATCGACCTAGAGTTCACAGAATCATAGAGTAAATCAGTTGGAAGGGCCCTAGAAGATCACCAAGTTCCAACACCCCTGCCATGGGCAGGGACCCCTGCCACTAAACCAGGCTGCCCAGGGCCCCATCCAAGCTGGCCTTGAGCACTTACGGGGATGGGGCATCCACAGCTTCTCTGGGTGACCTGTTCTAGCATCTTATATCCAGTTCCTAATATCTAATCTAAATCTACCCTCTTTTGGTTTAAAGCCATTACCCCCTTGTCCAATCACTGTGTGTCCTTGGAAAAAGTGTCTCTCCTGCTCTCTGGGAAGGGTCCAGGGAGGCTGCTGTTAGATCTCCATGGAGCCTTCTCTACTCTGGCCGAACAACCGCAACTGTCTCAGCCTCTCTTCAGCACCTCTTGAGAGTTGCTCAGTCCTTCTCATCATCTCTGCAGCCTCCTCCTCCTCCATGGGGTCATGTTGACTAGGGATATATTAAGTTGATGGAGTCACAACTTCCCTATATATGCAGAAGTGCTACAGTTAAGCATAATATTGACCTCTGAACTTTATTTAATAAATTAAAAACCTAGCATGAAGCACATTTCTTTCATTGCTTTGTCAACCACTTCACATTTGTACCCTGTGTTTCTTGCAAAAGCTGTCAAAAGAACACACATGGAAAAGTATTGTGGGAAAGCATTTTATTTATTTTAGATTCATTTAATGAGATTTAGCAACCAGGCAGCAAATAGGAAAAACAACATCAGTATGCCCAGACAATTCTCTAAAGGCCTTTACCAACTGCTTTGTAAGAGGATCATTAGCATCCTGCCTATGAATTACCAAAATTGATTTCTTCATATTGATGTGGGTGAAAGTAATGATACTTGAAGGAAATATTAAATTTTAAGCAGAGAATGTATACATATTTTGCTGGTAATATAAACTTGTCCAAGGGTTCTGCATTGGGAGTGAATGCATGCACAAGATGGAAAATCTCTAACAATATACAGATTGTATTTTTTAATACTCTAAGATTGAGGCATTGCTCCACTTGGGAAATCATGTTAATTGTTAAATGATGACAGCTGTAATATTAACATTTTTAACAAGGGGCCAGATTATTGCTTTACTATCCATGCATCATGCTAGAAATACTTTTTAACATCAGAGACTCAATATTTATCAAGAGAATTTGATTTAGTAATAACCAGTATAACAGTACACCAGAGTTTCCATTAGTTTGATTGAATGTTGTATCTGTCTAAGCAAACCAAGCATTAGGCACTTCACTGAAAGTCACTTGTCATAGAGAAAAATATAATGCATGAATATTTCATTAGTAGATGAATACCCATAAAAACTTTACTTGAAATGCTTGAAAGCACCTACTGAATGCTTGCCAGTTATCTCATAAAACAGAGATGGTAGTAATGCTGCTGTTGAAACAGGAAAAAATCTATTAGATCATTTAACGTGCTAAAACAATTATGGTATAATTATAAGGAACATAATTATATGTTCTTGATGTCTTTAACAGTGCAAGCCTCACTAATTAACATTAGAAATTCAATCAAAACAAATTATGCTTTAAAATTTAAGGATGAACTTAAAGAGAAAGATCATATTTACCAAGTCAAACAAATATAACTTTAAATTCCACCTATAGTAGGCAAACTCTTTATATGTATGTTTGCAGTCTCTCTCTCTTTCCATCTTCTAAATGTTCCTTAGTGTATTTGGAGATATATCGAGAGAGAGAGAGAGAGAGAGATGTATACATACACTCAAATTACTTACTGTTATAGAGAGCTATAGTGTCAGTTTTGCCTGAGACAAAGTCCAATTGGGATTCTTGTGGCCTTTAGTTTAAATTTTAAAGGAAGAGATTCATACTGTTCCTGGTGTATTTGGGCGTTCTCTGCATATACCTGCATTGTGTATAAACTTACCATAAAATTTTAATCTCCAATTCTCCTTGGTTTCTATTTTACTTGTCTGTGTTGCTTTTCACCTCTCAGGACTATGGGACTTTTTATAGAACAAAAAACCCACCAGGTTTTGGGGAAAACATTCCATTCTTTTAAAAAGTTTAGATATGTCATGTCATTAGGACAGCAAAGAAGATCTGCCCAGACCTTTCCCTGTATTAACTATTCTCTTTGAAAACATCTGTTTTGCAGAACTGGAATTAGCCTAATTGCTTCTATCCTGTTGTCATTCTCAGTTTTCTACTGGAAGGGATTTCTCTGAGGCTCAGGCTGGTTCCAGTCAAAATATACAGGTTCTTTTTTTTGTTTCTTCATAAACAAACATTGTGTTTCACATCGAATAGGCATCTATGGCTCTGTCTCAGTTACCACTGTGCTCCACAGGAAGGAGAGGCACTTGCTTGTAGCCCCTGCATCCCTTCAGAGAGGGAGGGGACTTCCAACCAGCTGGGATGCATTTCGCTGGAGATGTCCAGTGAAGCCCAGCTCTGTGAGCAGCACAGCCAGTCAAGGTATACAGAGCATGAGCACTTGAAAACTTTGGAAATATATAGAGTAATATTTAATCCAAAAGAAAAAACTGTCCTTTTTTGTTTAGTATTAGAGTGTTAGATACAAAAACAAATTTCAGAACATGTGAATTGCTTATGGAGTGGAAATTCCCCATTTTTGGCTAGCTCTTTTCCTAGACTGCTACTTATAGTCTGATAATTCTCAAAAAAATCTTGGTGTGAGGACTATGAGATTTCAAGTCTTTATTGGTCGTTAGAAAAGCTGGTACTTTAGACCCAAGTATATTCCCAGAAACACTGGACTTTATCAGAGCACATCAGCCACAGCAGTGATCAGTGCCAGTGAAAATGTGCAAATTTTTAACAGAATAATTGCATTGGAGTATTTGAATTCTAAGAAGAAAATTCAGACAACTCCTTGCATAATTTGATTAATCAACACCTCCTCAGTGAATAAAGAGTCTCTCATGCTATTAGAGGTTGAATGGATTCAAGAGCTGTGCTGGAGAATGACAGCAAAAATTGACTGCATAAGACAGAAACAAACTTGTCAAGCCTCCCACATATAAGACTGCTTTCTATTTCAGGTTCTATTCCATTCTTCCACAGAACCAAAGATGATGGGATGTCTTGATCTTCCATATAAGCCCTTTAAATATAGCAGTGTAATGCTTTTGTTTTTATATGACAAAATAGCCCTGTTGTGGTAGGGCTGCCTGCTCTGCTTTAACCCTTTCACCACACAATGTTTCTCAGTGCAGCTGGAGTATGGAGAAACCCTGTACAGTTTTTCCCTGAGAATTCTATACTACACTACACTTCCTTCTGTGAACTGGAGTTTTCAAAACAATTTTATTCACATTTGATTTTCATATGGTCAGCTGTGCAATACAGTAGGCTTCTGGTATTTGGTTTAGTTTGCAAATGTTTTTAGAAAGGCTTACAATAAAATATTTTCCAATGCCTACCATCATCTTCCCTCTTCTGAAGAACCACCAAAATATCTCTGTGGCCCTGGCATGCATTTTGCTGGTATTTGGAATGGCAGCACACACTGACAAATAAATAAATGGTAATAAAGAAAAAAATGTTACATCAATTTCACTTTGAAACAAATGATTGCAAAGCAGCTGATTACAATTGGAGAGAAGATGTAGAAAGGTAAAATGCTAATAGTATCAATTGGAGTGAATTAACTGGAGTACTCAGGCACAGTCTCAAGAAGAGGATTGAGTGTCAGAAGGAGTTTTTAGTGGTGTGAAAACTTGCATTGCACTTCTTCAGCACACAGAAGAGCAATCTACCTGGTTTTCCCAAATATTACAAAAGCAATCAGACATTTTCCCAGTCTGTTGTCTGCTGAGAGTGATGGGGAACCCTAGAATGAACAGGAATGAAAAAAGACCAGAAAATCTTTGTTGTACACCAATACATTTTCAAGAAATATACTTATTTCTCATAAATTTTGTTTTAAAAAGGAAATTTTAAAAACATTTTGGAAGAAAATATAGCATTTATTATCTATTTGCTTATTTGGCACATAAAGGGAGAAGTAGTAGAAAAACCATTTTGGATGCTGCAGGACACTCAGACTGAGCTTCTCATGGTTTTCTTTTCCAAATTTTGTCTAGCTATTTCGGTCATTTAAAAGGTATTTTTTAACAGAAATTCCAACACATGTACTAACAATTTTAATTTTTTCTGTTCTACTCACAACCTGTTTTGGCATTAGTTACTGTGGCTTCAATAACTTCCCTTAACATCTTCAGCCTGTATATCATCAAGTTAAATATGTCTAGTCTTGACTAGGTCCAGGAAAGATTTTGTGTGGGAATGTGAGGGAGATTTCTAAATCTGCTCGTCTGAAAGAGCCTTTCATTTTCAGATTTGAAAATGTTAAACTATTTTTTCCCCGGAGTTACCTGAGATGCACATGTACTGCACATTTCTTCAGTATTTTAAATCTGTTATTAATTGGGTTTAGCAAACAGAAAATTAGTCTAGAAGGTGAATATCCTGGCCTTGAGACCTAATACTCTGAGCCCATGCTAATTTTTATTTCACTGCTGCAAATATAGCTGTACCTTTGTCTTAGATGCAAGGATTTCTACATCTTGTCAAAGTATTCCAGCACAGCACAATTAATATTCTTTAACGTATTTTATCCAGTGATCAGGAAAAAGAAAAAGTAAACTCCCTCCAAAATAACCTTACTGCATTTATATATTGTGTCTTGCTAAATAGATTTTAATCAATGTTGTCCATTCACAAAAATTCACAATGTGATGCATAACAAGAGCATAATTTGCTGTACTGGGACAGTGACAAAGCAGAGTACTTACTTACCCTGTAATGGCCATTCAGATCAGAAAAGAAAAGGGGAGGCACACCAAAGTGATTAAGGCACCAGGGCTCTCTGACCTAATGGCCAGGATCTTGGAAAAGTGGTTGTTCAATATTCACAGCTGTTAATTCTCACAGTCTCACTGTAAGATAACACCAATGAAATGGGGGCAAAGTCAATACTGGTGTGCGTAAGTTAATGGCATGGAGACAATGCAGCTATGACATTTTCATATGTGTCCACTTCTGAACTGTAACTTGTCGTGTATCATTAGACTCTGCAAAGAGGTGCAATAGTAATAAAAGGAGAAAGCAGCATCTGTCCTCAGAACTTGCTGTCCCAAGAGACAAGCATGAGAGCAGAAGGAACAGCAGAGGCGTGGCTCAAGAGTCATTTTGCCATCTGAAAGAGAGTAAAAAGAGTGAGCTACAGGTAAGATGAGAAGAGATGCCATATCTGTCATCCTTCAAGGAGTGCTCAGAGAGGATGGGCGAAGTAGGGAAGTGCCAGCCTCCATAAGGGTAAGTTTCCAGCCTCAGCTGTTAAAGCAGGAAGCTGCAGTCAGTGTTGTGCATTTACATTCAGGCAGGAAATCTGACATCACTCTTTTGTCACACTGATGTAACAGGCTGTGATTCGTGTCTCTTTAGAAACACCTTCCTACCATGGAATATGAAACTGTGGCTCTTGAGGGAGAATAGCAGCATCAAATCTGTGGGATATGTGCTCCTGATGAAATCAGCATTTTCTTCAAACCTTCCTCTGAAGTCCAGAATTTCCGGGACTCCACATGAATGTTCAGCATTTATTTTCATAGGTACTTAAGCAACAAAAAGATTTCAAGGTAAGAATTGCAGCTAAGTCATTTCTGACTCGCCCATCTGGAGGACATCCCAGCTCTCTTCAGTAATGCAAGTCTTACCTATTTTATTAACGATTGTATTGCTACTTCATTAACTATTGTATTGCTATTTTATTAACCAAACAAAAAGGTACGACAATGGCAGTGCCCCATTTGCCTTGCTGTCCAGGTTTCACATGGGATAGAGTTAATTTTTTTCCTAGTAGCTAGTAGTACAGTGCTGTGTTTTTTTTATTTAGTATGAAAATAATATTGATAACACACTGTTTTGGCTGTTTCTAAGCAGTGTTTATACTGACTCAAGGACTTCTCAGCTTCTCACACCTCCCCGGCAGCGAGTCAGCTGGGGGGACACAAGAAACTGAGAGAAGACACAGCCAGGACAGTAGACCCAAAATGACCAAAGAGATATTCTGTATCATAGGGCATCACAAACCAAGGGGAAAGGTGGCCTGGGGCCACTGCTCAGGAGCTGGCATCAGTCCTAGGAATCCTAGGAAATGCTGACTTTCTGAATTCAATGCTTCCTGAAGGCTGACTGGAGGTGTTTAAGCTGATCCATTTTACTGTGCATTGCAACATGCAGATACCCAGTTACCAATCCCCAGCAAATGAAGCAGTAACCGGCAACATCACTGAATGTCTTAACAGAATTTTCTGAATTTGTTCTGCAAATGTTAATGTACTGGTTTAATCAGCTGATGGCAGCATCCTGATAAAAATTATATTTATTCATTAGTTCTATATCAAGTTAAAGTAAAGCAATTAAATTCCCTTACGTCCACTTTACTGTGTTGATTAGAAATTTAACAAAGAATAAGTATTGTTGATTCTAGAAGTCATTTTTTTCCCCTTCAGAGAACAAGTCTTAACATACTGGAGGTCACATTTTAGATCTAAGATATGGACATAATGAGACTCATTTCTCTTTTACGGTGCTTTAAAATCTCCTGATGAAAAGTGCTATATAAGACTTTGATATTATTATGATTAATGCTCATAATCACCATCTTGTCAGTACTTTTTCCCCTTCTGACCTTCTAGTTTCCATGTAGTAAAAGGCACTTACCTCACTGCTTGATCAAGCTCTTAAGACAGCTCAGGCAGCAGGTTTATGCCTCCTTTCCAGGAGGTGGATTCAAGAATCTACCTAGGTGGCTTGATAAAAGGAATGGGATGCTCTGGAAAAAAAAGTACAGAAAAAAATTCTAAAAAATCATTGATTCTTATTTATCCAAGGAGGTTTTTCTTCTCCTCAACTCTCAGGCTTTTTGCTCCCTGGGTCACTGTCCCTTTAGGTAGGACATCCATGGAAATCATTCAGAGTGATTTCATTTGAGATGGGATGCATTAAGGATAGTGTTTCAGCAGTGAATGTTTCAGCAGCACTCATTCCACTGCAACAACTTCAGGCTTGTGGACAAAAATTGGGGTTCTCTCCCTGTTTTATTTTGGCTATTGGGCATAAGCTGCTGAGATGCAGCCTCATCAGATACAGAATTTGGAGCCATACTGTGAAGAGAAGTTAGAGTTTAAGGAATTGTGTAAATTACACTTTGGTGCTTTTCTGGTTGTACTGGCATTGATGTTTCTCACAGGCTGCAAAACAGCAGCCTGGCAGGCAGCAAGTGACCTTTACAGGAGCTGCATCCTTATGTGAGTTATCAACTCCACAGCCCCACCCTAAAGCAAAATGCAAACTCACTGAATAAAATCCTGGTCTCAGCAGCATTTAATGACAAAACCTCCTCTAGCTCTGGACAAATGTCATCTATCCTCTGGCTGTGCAAAATATTCTGGAAAGCTTTGTTCGCAGGTAGAAGGACATTGTCTAGGTTTTTTTTTAAATCCACACATTTCAAAATAATGATCTGAACAAGTTTCTTAATAGATGTCTTTGAAATAGATGTCTTTAACCACTGGACACTCTTTTCCCAAGAGAAGAAGTTCCGTTACCAGCCAGGGCTTATTGAGCGTAAATCCATTTATAATGAGCTTCACTCATACTTTTCTGTAAAAATAAAAAGGATGGTTTTTGTAAAATACTGAAGATGTTTGAATATGAGATAAGAGCAAATACAAAACTTCTCCTAATTTACTCACATATGTGTAATTGAGCTGCTCCTAAAGAAGAGCATTAATGTGTTCCTGTGAGTGAAGGGTGACAAATTTCTTTCCTACTTAATACTATTCCACTGTGGTGGAATATTAAACTTAAATGAATTATAGCTACTTTAAAATATTTTAATTAAACTTATCAATATATTAATAAATATCATTTATCAATGTTTATATTAAATGCATCAATATAAATGTGGTGATGCTGGACAAACTGCTTATGTAAAGAGACATGATTTCATACCATATTCCACTGCCATAAAACTATATTAATATATCTCTACACCACTGGAGATATCCAAACTTATGGGAAACTTTAGGAAGTGGATATCCTGAAACAAAGAGATCAAGTAGGGACTTCTCTGTTATTGCAGATTAACTAAATATTGTTTTAGGAACTTGCTTCTTTTCTGTTGCAATGTTTGTTTCTGTGTTTCCAGGTAGCATTTCTCCTTATGAAACAGATCAGAATGCATTAAGAAAACACTTAATGATATTGTAAATAGAATAACTGAGCAAGATTATCAAGTAAAGCTACTTGATAAAATCAAGTAAAGTTCATTTATTTTACCTTACTGTTAGTTCATGTCTCGCTACTGTAAGTAGAACATATTTGCATTCTAGGTAATGTGACTGACCTGGGAATGCCAGTTCCCTAAGTTCTGGCAAGAAGACATTTTTTGCATATTTAAAATGAGCAGAGGTCAGCATTTTCAGGCTATGATCTGGCACTACTACAGCAGCCTCCCCACCTATGAAACCAATGTAGTGCTTGTGGTGGTATGTCCGTAACTCTGAGGTAAAACTTTAGTTGATATATTTCCCTCTGGAAAATTAGAATTCATTTCCAAGTTAATGAAATTACATAATGGTTTTGGCATTAACAAACATATGACCTACATTTTTCACAAAACAGTTGACAACTACAAGCATTTTTAAAAATACAAATATGTCTGGAAAAACTCACTAAAATAAAATCAGTCAAATTCTATTTGAAGGAAGAGAACTCCCTAGATTTAACTGAAACTTAAACCAGGAAACTTATATTTGGAATAACCGTGTAAGTATTTACGTTTCTTGCCACTAAAGTTCAAGACAAATTTCCAGAACTACACACATTCAGATGTTTAATGAGGTCTAAAATAATAGTGATTACACATATTTATAGCTGTTTTGACAAGCTGGTAAGATAATTAGAAGCACATAAACTGAATATCCAGGGAGTAAGCTTTTTGTGCATCAAATTTTCACTTTTCATGACAATTTTCCAGTGCCAAGGTTCCTACAACAGTCAGAACATCTAAACATTATAAAGAATTAGTAAAATTCACTTTGATATTTTTCCTCTAGAATTGTCTATATACAGGCTGATTACAAACAGGTTAAATATTCAACTGTGGGACAAACCTACAGATCACTTGGTTGTGTCTTACTCTGCAAGTAGGGGCAGCAGGTGGTATGGGTCACATATGTTTGCTATTTTCTTTGCAGCCATCCTTAATGTTATTTTAGCTTGGGTGTTACTGGAAAAGAGGTGGAGAAAGGGTAGAAGGGAGTTTGATATAAATATCAAATAATATAAATTATTTGAGTATAAAGTATAAATTTTATTTCTTAAGGTTAACTATCCAAATTAAAAGGCGGGGGGGAAAGGCCTCTAATTAGCAGTAGTTACTTAACTGTTACTCAGGAAAGAGGCAAGGAGTTCATGAAAATAATATATGAATGTTCTCATTCTTCAAAATGCCTCCCTCACAGTAAATGTTTAAGCATATATGTAGGCCATTGTAGAGGAACTGTCAATAGTGCCATCAGAGCTTGGTCTTTGGAAAATTTTGTCATCCAACAAATTTAATAAGTCCCAAATTCACCTTAAAATCTTCCACTTTTCTTGATAGTCACAGGCAGGTGATCAACCCTTTTCCATGCCAGATCAGTCACTCTCCACTCAAACTCAGATGTCTCTCTGAAATAACCTTGACTTATATTATTGTTACATTTCTCTGTGCATTTTTCTCATTGCTTTGCTGAATTAGTTGTGTTTATTTTTACCTCCCTCTGCCAGCTGCACCAGATACCACTAGCTGTGAGACAAAAACCTTCACAGCTGGAAACAGCCTAAAATAAGCACTGGGATGATGCCACAGATACACAGCATCAATTAGCAGTGGGAGCAGCTGTTGCAGCAAGCAAAGACCTTCCTGTGTTTGGTTTGCACCCTTGTCATTTAGCATCAGATGACAGCACTCCTCATCAGGATGCAGTCATTGCACGCGTGCTGCGCAGTGCAGCACAGGGGGCCAGAATAAGGCTTTGGAGCCACTTCTATGCAGCATAAGCTCTATTTTGAGACTGTAAGTAGTGCACAGGGAGTTTTTGCTGGCCCTAACACATCTAAGCATCCCTTATGGGGAGCAAAGCACAATTAGAGCTTAGTCACTGAGGAGATGCCCTTTTTTTAGGTGGCCCAGATTGATGAGAGTTCTCTGTCATCTCAGTGACACTGTCCCAAGGACAATACATGGCATGGAAGCCTCAAAAGTCACTGATGATGGTGCAAAGCTGAGGGAGAGTTATTTACATGCAGTCATCTTACAAACTGTAGCAAAGATGGTAGCTCAGGCTTCTGCTACTTGTCCATGATTTTGCGAGGAGACAGATGGAAAGAGGGCAGGGATGATGGGATGAGAAGGAGAAAAAGATGGTGCAAGAGAGAGGAGAGAGAAAAGGTCACATTAAACTCGGGTTGTAAATTATGGGCCAGATAATGAGCCTGCTTCAATAAATTAGTGTTGTTAAACCAAATACAATTATCCTTCCAGTACTCTGTGTGTATGCAGGTTGATATCCTAAATATTGTTGTTCCACCAAGAATCCAAGACACCGTCACACATCAATCTGTAATAACCCTGCTGTGGATCATGAGCAGAATCACTTGAAATGACTTGCCAGCAAGAATTTCTAAATCATAAAACAAATGTAGGTACTGTGTACAAAGCATTTGGAGGGAACCATAGAATGAAATGCATTGAAATAAGCTTGTCTAAGACAAATTGCTGCTTGGAAACACACAGAAATTTCAGTGCCCTCTAGGAAGAATGCTTTATAGGAGTGATTTTGGTGGACAGGTGACTCACTTTAATCCCCTCAAGCTCTTCTCCTCCCAATTCTCAATACATGCAAAATTAAACATAAAGATTATTACAAGATTCCAGTACGTCTTTAAGAAGTACAAGCAGAGCATAGAAGAAAATAAGGAAATATTCAGCCATATTTTTGTGTATGCATTGAAATAACAACATCACAAAAAACAACACTGTTGTAAAATAAGTTCTTTATCATTGAATTGTTATATTTAATTTTAAACATAGTCATTTGTACTGAATCCAACCTCAAATTCATTGAGGTTTAATAGGTTTAAATGAGTCTTTAAGGGAAATTAGTAACGAAGAGTCAAATCCCTCACAGTTGAATCACCAGGAAAATATGAAGTGAGGCATTTAATCTCAGTTCACAATGGGACAGTTCATCAAGAGAGTCAGTAATCTTTATATTACTCACACAAATAGTAAGAGGTTTAGGGGTTTTTTTCCTTAGAAAGTATTCCTCTGAGCTCCAGTAAATGCCAGACCAGAAGTGCATTTTCCATGCTTCAGTGTTTCATTCCTCCTGTATTTTAAAGCCTCGGTGAAAATATTAATTACCTCACCATGACTGTTTCACAGACCATAATTCATGTAACTTCAAAAATTCTCAACAAGAAGACAAAATAAAGTCAAAAATGCCACAATTCCGTCTCTTAACTTGCTAAAAGCAGTCCACAAAACTCAGCCATAATTTGCATCATACACATTGAAAAATGCTTAAACCTTCAAGATATCTATAGAAAAGTTGTTGTAGATACTCAGAGCTGTGCTAATTTTTATACCTAGAGGTACCATGTCTTTGCTAAACCACTTTCATATTGATTTTCTTGCCTAAGACTGTCCAAAATGCTTGAGCCTCTTTTTCTGCTGAGCCCAGGGTATAGGGTCTGCTTGGTCCCCCCCACCCTCCCTCACCTTATGGTGGTGGTGATATCTTTTACCCCCATCCCTTGACATCACTGCCAGCATTGGGCTGCTCTCTGCACACAGCCAGCCTCCTGTCATTTTGGAGGAAATGGGTGATGTGACCTGCTCAGATCAGGCTGGCTCCAGTGGGACAGTCTGCCCAGCTAATGCAAGAGGGTGTGTGTGTCAAACACAAAACCTCAGTGTATGTAGAGTCCAATAATCCTGACAGGGCTCCTTGTCTTTAACATCTTTGCTGTCTGGAGTTACAGAGTTTGAATATACTGCATGCAGCTTCTGATTTTAATACCAATTTACCCTCACACTTTTTGTTACTATTGGTGATGCCAACATAAGCATTTCTATTCTAGTTCTATTATATAAGGACATTTCCTCCACTGTTTTAGTCATCACATTTCAGCTGAGCTAAAGAGCTGGATTAAATGAAAAATGTTTTTCTCACTGGAGATTACTGGTGCAAATCCAACTGGTTTAAAATAAAAGAAGACTACCTGGTAGAAGTTATTGTACATCTTGTGAAGAGGGAGGTTATGTGCAGGCATCCACACCACAAAACCACTCCCAGTTAGAATCTGGCCACAGTCCTGTGGCAGTCTCAGATGGCAGCCAAATAACAGAAGAGTATCAGAGACCACATCAGTCTTTAATCCACCACAGGTAGTCATGTTTGGGCCATGAAGAACATGTGTGAGTACAGAAGGGCAGGAGTGCTGCTACCACCCCTGTCTGCACTGTGAACAAACTTAGGGCCTCTGTTCCTTGGGCTGTCAGTGCAGGGGCTTTCAAAAACACTAAATTCACGTAAAAGTGCTGTAAAGTTTTATTAGGGAAAAAACACCCTTTAAACAGTTGGTTCAGTTCTCTGCTGAAGGAAACCTTTCTACTTGAACAGTCAAAAGTGTTCAGACCAAGACAAAAGTACATTGGGAAAGTTTAGCAGAAACTGGCACCAAGCTAAACAGTAATTTTCACATGCCAAATGTCACTAGCTCCTAACTTTGGTTATAAATCAGGTGTGCCCAAGGATTTTCTACACTGAAAACAGTGGTCACTGAGTTATGCCTGAGTTTGTGCTTCACTCTCCCACAGTCCAGAGTAAGCCAAGACATATAGCACCATGTATTAAGTGAAACTGCTCTCAAGAACTTGTCAAATTAAACTAAACAATGTTAGACATCCTCGGGATATATCTGACATGTGGGGTTCTTTTCTCTTTTTTTTTTTTCCCAAAGAAATAGTATGTGATTTTAACTATTACAGCTGAAAACAAAATGAAAACGCCATCACTTTCTCTTTCGTTTTCCACATTCCTATTATCACATGGCAGGTAATGCAGCAGTAAAATGACATTTAAAAAATTTACAAAGAAGCATAAGTGCCTTTGGAACTTCACCCCATTGGGCTTTTGTGGCTAATTTCATATATATTCAGTGTCTGAAAATGTATTAGGATAGATAGATAGATAGATAGATAGATAGATAGATAGATAGATAGATACATACATACATACATACATACATACATACATACATACATAGAGGTATTGAAGAGCCCAAGAGTCTAATTCTGACTCATTTATACTGAAAATCTGTACATGTCCTGTACAAATAGTATCAAAATAAAGTGAATTGCCCATGCACCTTTTTTACAAAAGTAAAGTGCTTCCATGTGCTTTTACACACTATGTGTATTTAAAAAGTTGCCTCCATGAATTAGATTCAAGAGGAGTATGCAGGATATTGATACCACTTTAAGAACCCAAATCAAAAATACAGCATTCAAATCATCAAAACTTCTGCAAGTTTCCACAAGAGAAACCTTCTAGGACACTGAGTTTCTGCACAAAGAACGAGCAGAAGTGCTCAGGTCCTGAAAGTACTCAGCAGTCCATCTCACATCTAAATGCACTGACGTTCCCAGAACAGGGAATGTTCCACCTACCTCACCCTCAAGAGCTGACATGTCAGATTTATCCCAAGGATGTCTAACTTCAGAAGAAATGTGGCCATTCCCTCCTTCCAACCCTTCTTATCCCAGCCAGTAGTAGTAGTTGTAATATCACAAGTGTTTCTTTTGGATCAGGCAGGATCAAATCCCCCTTAGAATTCTGTATTTCTGCATTCCATGAGAGCATCTTAACCATCAATCAGAGACACACCTCACACTTCACTCGCAATTATGGATTTACAAGGTTATAGAGACACTTGTTCCTCTTCTCCAAGATGACTTTGGACAGGGGGCAGAGAGGCAATTCAGGAACTGGCAAGGCATGATTTTCTTTTGCTAGTCATGTCTCTAATGGTCTTTGGTATTTCTTCCAAAGGATAATTATAGTTACTCTTCACCCTGCTCCCTAAATTTTTCATCCAGAGAATGTGGGATTGTTGATGTATATTCAGTGTGTGGCAAGACACTTGTAAGTTGGATGCTGCCTTGCAAATCCTCCTTGGTAAGTCTCAGCTCAGTTGTTTAAGGAACCAAAACTCTAGTTTTATTTATTTAATTTTCAGTTAACTCACTTAATTTGGTTTATGACTTTCAATAAATAGAACTCACATGTCCATGTACCTTTAGAAGCTGAGTCCTCAGCTGATTTTGAAGCTGTGGATTAGGGTTCTAAATTATTACAAATCCATAGGAAATTTTATCAAATATTTTTTCCTTCAGTATTTGCAACAGACTAAAATAGCTAGAGATAAAAAACCTTAGACCTCATTAAATATTGTAAGGTCTCACTCTTGCCTCTACCCCAAAAACTGTAAAATATATTATGTAATGTAAGAGCAAGCTATAATTGGATGAAGTGGGACTAAAAATTGCGGTTTTATGTTCCCCCTAATATTAATTCTCTGCCAAAGCACTTCATTAAATCTCAGTTACAGGTCAGAGTAGCACCATGAAATAGTAGGATATGTTAAATAATTATGTACCAAGCATGAGTCTCTATTGCCTCACTTCACTTTGTGAAAAAGGTAAATGTGATTTTGTGAGGCAAAAATTCCATATCCACCAGACATTTATAGATCAGGAGAAGGAAATAGATTTGGCTGCAGGATCCCCTGGTGTTCTTCCTCCATAAAGTATTTTCTCAGGTTACCTATGAAATCAGTGGAGCAATGGTACAGCTGTTCCTAAAACGTGCAGCTAGAAAAAAAAAAAAAAACTAAGGGAAACATATGCCTTTGTTCTTTTTAGATAAAAAAACATTTGATAATTCTTTTGTGTTTTCAGTGATTTGACTGAAAAAGTCAGCTGAGCAGTGTGAGGTAATAAGGAAGCAGGGAATATCTGGGTCTGTATGGGCAAACCTGATGCTTGACTCTTCCCTAATGCATGGAAGAGCTCGTACCAAAGAAGAGCAGCCATACCATGCAATAGCTTCCTTCAGTTGGCAGATCTAAGGTATTCAACCTGGATCTGTGCTCTTGACAGAACAAAGGATCCCAGATCAATGACAGTTTTAGTTTCCACTCTGGCCAGTTGGTGCTGGCTTTGTGTTCCTCTTATCCTTGCTAATACAGGGCATGTTCTACCACAGCAACTAGAGCAAGAACTCATTATTTTTAAGTGAATAGGCTGGTTGTTTTGGTGTTTTTTTCAATAAACAGTTTAAAAGTTCAAACTACACTATCATCTAGAGTTTGTGGGGTTTTTTTCTCTGACCTACTTCATTAAAATAAAATTGATTGCATTATGTAGAGATGGTCTTATTCAGTTTTTCTGCTGCTGAACACTCAGACTGGATAATTGGCTACCTTATACATACATAGTCGTAAATGAAGCTTAAAATGTGGTCCTTTACACTCAGCATAATTTGGAGGGAAAAGCATCCTAGACAGATGTCTACTCCATGGTTTATAAGAGTATGTGATACCATCCTCACTTCTCACAGCTAAACCCTTGAAAACTGGGAGACTGACAAAGGGACCCAAACGTGAAGAGCATTCATTAAAAGATGTAAATAGCCAAGATCTGTGCTGTTTTGTTTCAATCTTCTTTATCCTGTTGAAAACAGGAAAGCCTCCTGTCATGCAGGCTCAGGGATTTTCAGGGCCCAATAAAGGTTACTGACATTTTCAATTCATGTTTGTTTTCATTCTTCTAATCATGAACCCTGTGTCAGCCTGAGAAACCAGCTGAGCTTAATCCATAACCTTTTACAAGTGAAACATTAACTCACAGCATGTTCTGTTGTCTTTTTAAAGCAATACAAAAGCAAAGGGAGGGGAAAAAAAGAGCTACAACATACATGATAAAACATAGCAGCAACCAAATGTGAAGGTTACTTGAAAGCAGTTACAGTTGAGGACAACAGCATATATTTAGGTCATTAAATTCATCATGTTCAGATGTCATAACTGCTGGTGTTTTTCACAAGAACATTCAGGACAAGAATAGAGGCAATAAATAGGAAGAGCAAAGTAAAGATTATCTAGAATTTTATCCTATATTTTGATAAATAATCTAACACATTTCAATACCAACATTTTTGATTGGTATTAACTGTGGAGAAAATATCGAATTAGTTTCTCCTCTTTCCTTCTGCAGATTAACTCATTCCACTAGTTTGGCCAGCAAGTTTCACCAGGTGAGTGGACAATGTTTTAGGGTTTTATGGCAATACAGTGCAGCACGGTGAATTTTGTGCAGACTACTGGCCACATATGACAATCTTCCTGCCCCACCAAGCATGTGGAATGGCACACACTGAGCAAACCTGGAGGGAAAAACAACTCTGGCTACAAAGCACACAGGGTCAAGGAAAGATAATTATTTCTCCAGCTTGTAAAAGCCATCATGGAGAAAACCTGACCTCCCGTGTCTCTGTTGGATAACAAACACAATACACATGTATTAAAGAGGTTCTCGAGTTACAAACTTTTATTACTCAGAACAAGAAACCATGTTAATTCATAGAGAAAAATAAAGAAACAGCAGTCAGAAGCTGTCTGAAAACAGTAAGACATAAATAAAAAGGTATCTGATTTAAAAAACCAAACAACTAATATGAAAAGGGAGCCCTCAGGAAAAGTGACTATTAAGTTTGAATCAGTGTATGTACCACAGACAGTTCCTGTGAAAAAGAAACCTAAACACTAGCTTTGTAAAATATTGCTGATATATCTGAGATTATAAAGAGATGCAAAACAAGGGAGATTTCACAGGATTTATTTTTCTTACCTGAACATCTGTGTTCAAAACATCTTCAGATTCTCTATATCTGTGTGATTGGATTTGAAGAATAGGCTGAAAAATTATAGAGGAGAGGGGGAAAAGAGAAAGGGAGAAAGGGAATAACTAAAATGTAAGCAGAGAGATGTACACACACATATATGCAGTAAAATCCTAGAAGGACCATTTCCTTAGCAAACCAGTTTAAAACATTCAGACATAATTAGAGAAAGCTGACATGAGAAGACAAAAAGTAGAAGGATGTTACTCCACTGATGATGCACCAGATGTGATGCTGTTGCCCAGCCCAGGCTGCCTGCCCATGACATTTTGCCAGTACCTGTGTGTCTGCTGGCCACCACAGCATTGAGACATCCTTGTTTAGCTCAAGGCTAAGAAAATAAAAGATGTTGAAGCTGAGGCTCACAGAAACAGCAAAGTATTACACTACCTGCAGCATGTTACTCTCTT
Organism: Geospiza fortis; assembly: GCF_000277835.1. Lineage (NCBI taxonomy): Eukaryota > Metazoa > Chordata > Aves > Passeriformes > Thraupidae > Geospiza > Geospiza fortis. The sequence continues at coordinate 7,958,308 of NW_005054301.1, forward strand.
GTGCAGCAAAATTTTGGCATGGAGAGCAGGACCTGCATGCAAATCAGCAGGGAAATCAGTCACTGTATCTGCCAAATGCCCTTCCCTCTGGTTTTTCAGACAAAGTTACTGGTTAGACTGGAGGCACAGAGCCACAATCCAACCCTGACTTCAGGAGCAGAGTGCAGAGGGAGACCAAAGTTCCAAGTTCTGCTTAATTACCTGACCTGCTCCTGGGGCAGCATAACTAATTATCAAGGACATAGTGTACCATTACCATCAAATCCAGAATAAATAAAAAGAGGCTTGGGAGGGTTAAAGAGGCTTTTATGGCTCGGGAAGTACATATGAAAGAAAGTCTATTAACAGATGAGGGGGATGAAATTAACTGCAATCCAAAAAACAGATAATTGTCACAGACATTTCTTTCATGAAAAACCCTCTCTTAGGATTTCCCTGCTGAAGCTGAGAAGTTCAGCAACCAGACATAAACAATAGGTTATCTGCTGCTGTGGAATGTAACAGGTCTGCCTGGATTGGCCCAGTTTGGATGTTTGGAGTTGGTGGCCAATCCAGGACTGAGCTTTCTTGGAGGCAGTCTGGGAGAGCGAGGTTTGTTATTCATTCTTTACTTTTCTTAGCTTAGGTTAGCAGCTTCTGGAAACTCTCCTTTCTTTTTCTTTTTAGTATAGTTATAATAGATGTATATATCATAACATAATAAATCAAGCCTTCTGTAATGGAGTCAAGAATCTCGTCTCTTCCTTCATCGCAAAAACCCTTGTGGCCACCGTCAACAGATAATAGTCTTGCTAAATGAAAAATAGAAAGAAGAAAATGAACTGAAAGGTCCACCAAAACATCCATTGGTAGCCACATGTAAGACTCTACAACTTACTTATACATTTTAAACTTGCAATTTAAATTTACAATTTAAATTTAAAATTTAATTATTTATACAATTTGAATATTTCATTCATCCTTATGTATTATGAGAATTAGCTAACAAATTTATTCACTCACTGATTATTATAACTTCAGAAAGTATATCTGCATATTCAAGCATGACCTGTGATGATGCCGTAGCAGTTTCCATAGGATTCTCTAGTTTGACTCATATCTTTGTGATGTCACCAATCCATCCATCATCTAGCTGATCTTTGTGTTGACTAGCCTTCCCTATGTTATAACTCCCTTAGTACTTCCCTAATTTCTTTTCTGAATGCTTTTTAATGCATACAAAGTTTAAGATTCTCAGCTAGTTTTTGAGAGTCACTTTTTCTTTGGCTGTATTTCTACTACTAAAGAGCATTTATCTTTAGGACTTATATCAGTGTATGTTCTTGTCTTTTCCAACATATTCAGGATGATTCATGTCCCTGGTTAATTGCCCATTCTCATCTCCAGAACTGACTGTATTGCATCTGTCACTGCAGTACAGAACATCGTGCTGTTAATGTATCAGTTAGGACAGCCACACCACTGGAAACTCCTGGTCATTCCATCTTTCAAAATTCTTTCACAGGAGGTTCAAAACAAACTTTATATTCATTTTGAAATGGCATTTTTAGTGCCCATTCCAATGGAATCGTTCCTTCCCATTTGTTCTTCCCACTGTGGTTAGGTACTGATGACAGAGGCCTGTGGGGCGTACAGTGGCATGCTGTTGAATCTGCCAGCATCCCCCTAAACCTTTGAGATAAGAGGTGTCAAGTGCCTTCTAAACAATAAATAAAATAAGCAGTTAGGGGGTGATGATGTTTTTCAGTTCTGTGGTTTCAGCAATGTGGATAGTTTAGGTGTTTTCCCTCCTCTGCCACAAGCTTTCTGAACCATGGCAACATCCTCAGCATTTGCTTCCCATGATCACACAATACAAGGAGATGATTTTTTTTGAAAAGGATATCAGTAAGATGGCTCAGCTGTAACACTGTTACATTCACATTCTTTGTAATGGATAAAAAAAATTCCCTTCATCCAGTCACAAATGGCCAATTTAAGCATCCATACACAGTTGCAGATTTTCACAAGATCAGCATGAAAGCCGTCAGCCAGATTTTGCAGTTTTGCTGGGGCATTGTCTCTCTACAATGCTTTCCTGAGCTGCATTTTCAGATCAGCACACATCACAAGTAGTAGTAGCACCTTAGTAGTACCTATCAGCTGTGTGGCCCTGACTTTTTCTGTGTTTCTGTTGTCTTAGACTGTGAGTAGCTGTACAGGTTGGCAAAGTGAACACTGCATAAGTGCAAACTATTACCTGTGGCAAGTCCGGCCACAGAGACCTTTTTATCATTACTTCTTCTCCCTGCTCCTGAAGTTGCATGTAATTTGCTCTCTCTTGTTTTACCAGCCTTAGAGTTTATCTGCCCCCTTGCTTCTATGGTTCCTTCATCTGCTTTCTATGTGTGAGCTCATTTTACCATGTCCTGCCAGCTCAAACTCTTGCATGACAGCATGGTCCAAAGGCCTTAGAGCAGAAAGCGGGCTTTACAGACAGTATTTTACTGCATCACAAAGTTTCCACTTGTGAATCATTCACGATGCTCAAACTTGGTCTAGACATCAAGTTCTTTCACTTTTTAAACTTTAAAAAGTCACTGTCTATTGAACATACAATTTCTGGCCCTGGCTGGGTTCTTTTATTTTATCAGATTATGCTTCTAGAGTGTTAACTAAGCAGGGATTGGAACTGCTCAGGTTACCAGGACCATTATATGAAATTAAATGCCTTTCTGCATTATTGTGTAAACCCAGATCAATGTTCTCTATTAATTTTCATAATTCCTATTGTTAATAATCACAACTCCTGTTACAGGAGTGACTGGTGGATTTACTTGACTTTTAATGGGCTTCTCTTGGTCCCAAGAATTAGATCACAGAATCACTAAAACTGGGAATGAGGAGGTGAAACAAGAAAACAGTGCAAAGCAGAAATTTCAGAGGCTGGAACCCCAGAAGTGGATAATGTTAGGCTTCTAGTTCCTTTTGAACTCCTAATATCAGGGCTGAAATACTGATGATCCCAGTGTTTCCCTCAGCCTCAATGGGAGCTACTGTATTCCTGAAAACCTAACCCTCATCACTCAGCCCCATGTGATTTAGTTGTTTTTGAACAACTTTGGAACAGATTTGGAAGCCATGCCTAAGAGCAAGTGGAAGGAACAGGACTAAACAAGGGGAGAGAAAGCAGTGTTTAAGCACTATGAGATTCTTACGGATCACACCATACAGATCTTCAGTTGCAGTAGTTTCCAAAGGAAAAAACAAAAGGTCCAACACCTGGTGTGCCCAAGCCAGCACTTCTCACCCACCACATCACCTGCTCTCACCCACAGCTGTGCTGAAGTTAGCTATAGTCTGTAATGTCATATCACTACTATTTGTTCACTGCCTCAACGTCCCAGAGGGCTTCCCCCATTTGCCAGATGCAAATTGCAATAATTAAAACAAAGTCCCCACTACCGGTGCCCTGAGTACAGAACCACATGTTTCAGGTTGTGCATTAGGCAGAACTTGAGGCAAACTGAGCCCAAAGTCATGAGGCTCTCTCCCTAGTTAGCAGGAGGTGGGGGTTGAAGCCAATGGGTATCCTTGATCTTTAGCATACCATTTATTTCATTACATCTAATTTGGTTGGTATTATCAACATTATTACACTGATAGTTGTTTCAACTCAGACTAATTTAATTGATAGAATTCTGTGTCCTTGCTATTATATGAGACAATTAGCTCTCATTAGTTCACTTTTCACTCATTTTCCACTGACTGATTGCACTACATACTGATACTTGCATCAATATGTAATGCAATCAGTCAGAGGAAATGTTGGTATAGTATCTCTAAAAACTATCACACTTAACATTCTGATTGTCTTCAAAGTACCAATATTTTCCTATAACTTAATGGTTTCATAATGCAATGTTTTGTATTAATAACAATCTTTTTAAGGTCACACAGTTAATCACATACTGATTAAACAGTAGTTAACTAATGAGGGTGACAACTTATTAATAAATTGCAGATGATACATTTCCGTTATTCATTGTAACCTTTAAAGAGCAGAGCTAAGACTGAGGGTTGACTTAAAGACTTTCTGCCTCTCTTTTTGTATATATTCCTAAGGTTTCTTTTCCTGAATTCTAGGCATTATTGTATGTTATTGTCGCAGTCCTGCTGTAACCATATGGACACCTTTAGCAAAGCAAGAACATGCAGCTGATTCTTCAATACAAAGGTGAAGAGGTTACTTGAATTGTACTACTGTTAATTTGTCCTTTAAGCACCTACAGCAAGGAGTCTGTAGTGGTAAGGACTGAAGAACAGAGGTCTATCAGATTATTACATCAGAAATGCTAAAGATTCAAGGAAAGAAAAGGGTAAAAGGTACAGCAAGCTTACCGTAATCCACTGAGCTTTCACTGAAGTTCATCTGAAAATGCACCAATAATTTACTCCAAAAATTGCATACCTATATTTCTCTTCTTAAAAATTTGTATACCACTACTCACTGGTGTGAATTTGTAGCCATGTTTATAAATAACAAACTTCCAGTCCTTACATTTCTATGAAGTATAAAATCCCTCAATATGCCATAAAGCACAGATCATTCTGTGAAAAATAACAGTCCAACATTCTTCAATATGTAATTTGTAAATCTCATCTATTCAACAGCAAACACGTTTAATCAGCTCTACAGTGAACCTGAAATGGACTGTTAGTCTTGAAAAGTTAACAACATAAAAAAGCATAGAATAAATGGTTTGCACTTGGGGACTTTAAAAATTCCCTACAAACATATTTTAAAGAGTAAATCCAAATTAATCTTGCAATGCTAAATTTGATGCTAAATAATGACAGAGGACATTTAAATACCATACTTACTATAATAATCTGTGTTTGAATCATGGCTTCCATGAACTGGGCTAAGCCTTTAGACAGAAACTAATTGCTACAAACATTAATTTTCAAGTCCCTTTTGTTTCCTATTGCAGGCACCTCTGGATGCAAAAGGTACCCAATTAGCAGAATTCATGGTTCTGATTGTGCATTGTGGGACTAGTATAAACACTGCTGATTACTATTCCACTGTAATGGTTGATTTTTATTTATTTTTTTTTTCTGATTGCTTAATAAGGCCATCTATTCTGCATCAGACTCTGTCAGGGCTGCTGGTGAAATCAGTTAGGTCACTTTTTCTGGTCATAGTAGCAGGAGGAGCCTTGTGATGGTAAGAGATGACTAAAGGCATAATTATAGGCTATTTAACCACATCTGTTTCCCCACTTAACATTGTCTGCTCAAGTTAGTTGTAGTTAAATATATAAAAAGGAAAATAATGGTGAAGACACTAAAAATTACTATTACATGGGTAAAACTCTAGGGTTTGTTATAATTACAGAAAACAGACTTTACCATGATTTTTAAAAGGCACTAATTTATATTAGAGAGTTTCTATACACATACACTCTGGCTGGTTGCTGATGCTTTTATAGCCTTTGTTATTTAAATACCTTTTTATTTACAGAAGAATTAGTTGAAACTAGAAAAAAATTAAGATGACTATCTTTACTTGAATTTTGCTGTACGTCTTCATTCAGTATAATTACATGACAAGATTCTTTGTGATTTCATGTTTAAGAACAAATATCCAGAACACCCCCAGTTCCTGTCAATGACAAAGGGAAGAGCAGGGAGCTCTGGGTACCTCCATACGTTTCTCCAATCACACAGGAATACTGTTTTCATCCATTTATTTATAAAGGTAAATCACTTCTTGTCGTTTCTGAATATATTACTGCTTCATTATGAAAAATAACACACAAATAAGTGCTGTCAAAGTCCAGCTTGCACATGCACATATAGCCAAACCATCTAGAGCAGCAACATGTCTAGCTAACGTCAGGACACATGTTCTGTTAGTTACCTGCACTCTTTTGTTCTGTGTAGATAAATGACACAATGTAATCAAAATATCCACGGTAACATTGTAGCATTGACAGAACAAGGGAGATAGCTTGGTTGGTTGTTGTAAAACTAAGATACTGAGATATCAGAGCAAATATTGAGCTTCTTCACATCAGTTGCTAACAATAGGCAGATTTTTAGCTACCACCAGCGCAAAACCCACTGAAAACAATGAAGTTTTGTCAAAATAGGGCAGGTGTCCTTTCTTGCTCGGAATAAGAGTCCTAGCACAAGATCATCACATGCTCTGAAATACACTTAAGGCAATAGAATGACACTCTATGTCAGGTAGGATTATGGCCCTATTTCTTTAATTTGGGTAGGGTTTGGTGGTTTTTGTTTGGTTGGTTGATTGGATGGTTGGCTGGTCCGTTGATTTGGTTTTCAGATTTGTTTTGGTTTGGTTTGGTGTTCATGTTTTTTTTGACAGGCCATGGGAAATAAAGGTATAGAAGGAAAAGTAAGTTGTTTTCTTCAGGTTCCAAAATGCTCAGTTGCTCTGGGACCTGTTTTTGCTGGATACAGTGGAGGGGAATGATGAAGCTCTGCATCCTCATTTATGCACTAGCACTATATTTGTAACCATGAGACCAAAAAGAGATAGGAATCAAGTACTTTGAAAGCATAAATGCAGTAGTAGGAAAGAGGGAGTAAATAAATAGTACAATCCTAATCTCCCAAGTGCATCAGAAAAAAACATCCTTTCAGAGCTGAACATTCCAGGATCAGATGCAAGAGAGTGTATAAGCAGCAAAGGCACTGGGGTGCTCTGCTGCCAAGGAGCTGTCAGGCAGAACCTGCTGATTCTGTTAAATCTGTAAAGGCTTCTGTTAACACAGGGTATTCCTCTTGTGCAAAATTATCTTTGCTTGGAGATATTTGCTTGGAAACAAGTAGTTATGACAATACACTTCCCTACTGTGCACGCACATTTGTACACATGCACTCACCTGTGCATATACATGACATAAGATCAGAAATGTGACTGTGCAGGATTGAGAGATTCACTATCTACATCCTGTAGAAGCACCTGTACTTCAATTACATTGCCTGTTCCTGGGATTAGACTTCTCATTTTCATCAGATTCTCACTCATGGCAACAGATTCAACTCTGACCTTATTCTTATCAATTTCCAGCATCTGGATAAAGAAAATGAGAGCATTGTTCCTGTTATCGTTATTGCCCCGTTCCATTATTCTGTTTTCTTCTAATACAGAACTACCCTTCTAGCATGTCTTATTCTTGGTTCCCTCCTCTACATGCTGTCCAACTGCAAGCAGCTAAGACAACACTTCTCCTGTACCTTTCACTCCCTCCCTTTGGATTTTTTAATCCAAAATCTTGCTCTTGAATTAAAGGCCACATAACAACTTCACTCCTTCTTCTGCACTAGCCAGTCAGGCCCTTTAAAACAATTCTTGCAAAAGAGTAGACTCATTCTTTAATCATTTCTAGTGAGCTATAACTAAACAGGTTTCCATAGCTCTATTTACCCTCAGTAATTTTGGATGTTGAAGTTCCCAGTGTCACAACATCCATTCTGAGCAAAAAAGAAGAAAAAATAAAAGCATTAAGAAAAAGAGATGCAAATGTGATGCTAATAACTATAAGATACCTGTACTATTAACTGAATTTCTTAACAACTTTCAGGATAGCCTGAAGTGCCTGGTGTGGTGCCCTGTGTGAACAGCCAATGCACTCAAACCCTGCCCATCACACATCATTATTGTTAAGAAATGGCCAGTCCATTTGTTCCAGTTTCTGTATTTCAGGTACCTATCATTATCATTTACCTCTGGCCTTCTTTTTTAGCAGATCCTTGCTGGCCTTCATCTCATGAACCAGTTTAGGGGACAGTGCAGCTTCTCCATCTGGAGCACAGCAGCTCTACAATATTCTCCTAAGCGTGGGCACTGCAGAGACAGGCAGCATCACACTCACACACAGATGGTGGACCAAGGGCCATGAAATGGTTATATATTCTGTGTATATGTTCAAATTTCATTAAAAAGTCACCATCAAATGGTTCTGCATCTCATGTCTCCCATTATCAGCAGGTTCAGGATGAATCCATTGCTCATTTAGTGGTAATGTGCTGTAATTTAATCAGTCATAAACACATATCTGTGTCAGGGTACTATTTAAAACACAATTTTATTCACCATTTTCCCTGGGAAGGTAGGCTGAGAATGGTCAGGAGCACCAATACATATCTGAGACTGCACAGCTTTGCCAGCTCCTTGACTTCCTGCCCATAACAGCGTGGCTTGCTGGCAGGCAATAGACCTGGGGATGACAGTGGACTATAGATTTGAGATAGGTAATCACTTCTCTAGCTGCAGTTTTTTCTAATAAATTTATTTCAGGGAAATTAAGCCTAAACAAGTCTTTTTCAAATTTAGAGAAACAGAGGTATAATCACTTTTGTCCAAACACCAATTCTCTGTTGCAATGATCAAGAAATTTTCTGTGGATTGACCTGCGTTTTTTACAGACAAAACAGCTCAGCAGCTTTGCATATGTTACTGTTTATTTCCCATAAAAATATTCTAAACCCATTCTCACAGATTTGTTAATCCTTCACACACACAATTTTTCTTTCATTCAACTTATTTTTAAAATTACTATTACAAGTTATCATCTTAATGCTTTTCAATAAATGCTTGCCTTGTTTGCTGAAATAGTAGAGAGGACAGGAAATTGTGACATCAACTATTCTGTACTAATAAACAATAAGAATGTTTCTGGCTATTACCAAATGAGTTTTATAATAGACAAGGCAGTATTGGGTGGTTGGGCTTGGGGGAAGAAGAAAAGATGCTGTCAGTTTCTTTGAACTACACTAATAAGGAACAAATTAATCTGGCCTTTGCTAGCTTCACTTGTTGCAAAGCTTACTCAGATGGTGAATGTGTTCATAGCTGAGTCAAAAATATCTCAATTCTTTGGAGATCTGCTTTTAGAATGATTACTGGGTTTTGGAAATGTATCACTTTTTGAAGCATTTGACATTGAATCACCTGTCTACTGGTGAGACAAAAATAACTGCATCCCATTCACAGGGTCTTTCTTTAGCATCTGTATCTGTAATATAAAATAAGGGAATGTATTCTGACTTACTCCCTACTCAGCAACATCCATGAATAAACATCCACTAAAACTATCAGTTTTCACCCCCATTTAAAAAAATCAGATTTTATTTCCTGTAATACTATTCCCACAGCATCTGTCCCTGGTATTACTGCAGATGTTTATCTCTGACCCTTACCTCTCCTTTTCATTGTTCTTTGCAGCATCCTCTGTTTTATGGCACCCTGTACCTGCAGGCAGTGATGGCAAAATTAGCAGATAGTTTTGTTTTGCAGAATCCAAAGTGTTTCTCTGGGTATAATGTGCCCAGAAGACATTTTTATTCCTTAACTTCATCTTGGAAATTTTATATTAATTGTTGAAGCACAGTTATGGTGCCTAAGCATTTTTATATATGATTTTGGCTTGTGTTTCATTTTTTTGACAAAGTTATTCAGTTAAAATCATATATCGTTTTGATATTTTATGATACTTATCTGATCATTCCATAATGAAAATTTTACCTGGCATTGTAAATGAAATTTACATTCCTCCTAGTGTTCTTTTACCACTCTGCTGTAGAACTGCATTGAGTTAGTTTTGACTGTCCTTCTTCCAGAGAGCTGATGACATCATTGTAGCCTTACATGTTTATAGATAACTACCTTATCTCTTGTTCCTTTTCCTGTTCTGAGCTGAACAGTAGTGTTGCTTTTGAAGTTTTGCATGACATTAATATATGCAAAATATCTCAAGCCCCTACAATAATATGAAATAGTATTCCCCATTATAGTGCTTTCTTTCCTACCTGTTGACTTGACTGACAAAGGTTTAGCTTTTCATAAAAGTACATTTTTTTAATAGTATCTAAAGTCATTCTGGTTTTGGATGGGGGAGGCAGGGAAGGCCCTCAAAAGCTATAGAATGTTTTTCCATGCATCAGTAGCTTATATCAGCTTATAACCTTTAAAGAATGGCTCTTACAGAAAAATATTAAAATAGCCATACCATATCAGTACAGGCTTAGTGTTCTCTCTTACAGCCCCGTTGAACATTTGCCATTTTCTTGTGAAGATTTAAGGATTTAACAGTTGGTAAATAAGGTTTCTTTCACACCCATGTGTGAGAAGCAGGAATCTAGGGTGCTTCCTTTGCTGCTGTTTAATGTTGTTTGGCTCAGCTTGCTTTGTGCTGATTCACATCTCTCTAGGATGGGAGTCACTTTTGCTGCTATACTCAGTCCTCAAGCTGAAGTCTCCATTTCTCTTCCAGATAGGCTGCTGTCTCTCATAAGCCTTTCCTGAACGTATCATTTCCAGAAACACAGCATAATACAGCACCTGTACTCAGAGATGCTCACATACCCAGTAACTAGAATTCAACCACAATGTAAAAGCACTAAAGATGATTATATAGAATTAATAAAGGCACAGAAATATCTTGTGTGATTCCCACTGATCATAAATCCTTTTATTAAGCATTTTAAGACTGAATGCTCAGAAAAGGTTTAGATACATAGCAACAAAATATTTTAAAATAGATACATTTTTTGGCTTCATACACTGGCTAAATAAATTTTAAGAAACGTATGTAAAAATTATTAAACAACAGACAAAGAGTGAATAACATTTTAAAATTAAAAGATTAATTCTTGGTAATATAGATCTCAATTTCAAACTATATATTTTACAAGAGAAGAGTCTGGATAAATTTTTTTTATTTCCTGTGTAGTTTCTTATTTCTTGTGTTATTTAAATCTATTTAAATCTACCCACTATGCCAAGCAGTGTTACCAAGCAATCAAAATCTGGAAGCATACAAGTGTCACTGAGGACAAAACATATAGATCCTGTATTTTGAAAAACATGTTACCCTTTTGTGTCAAAAATATTATCCAGCAACTTTGTTCCAACTGGATGTCTACCAAAAAAATAAGACAAGCTGAAAATCAGTGGAGTTAAGCCCCTTGGAGCGATGTAATACTGTGAGTATAATTGAAATGTTAATAATTATGTTCATGCTGATAATTACCAAGAATAGTTTGGTATAGTAGTTACAGAGCTCACCTTTCACCTCTGGGTCTTGGATTTGATTTCTACCTGGGAGTGCATGAAAAGAATTCAATTATCTCCATCTGCCTTTTAGTGAAAGGATTTTCCACCCCATTCATATTTCAAAAGTAAACAAAAATAAAAATAAATGGACAGAAAGAACATTTTATGCCCCCAACAGCTAATTAGGATTAAGTTTTGTGCATAATTTTTAATAAAATTTGACAGGAAGAATAACACAGTTTAGACCATTTGGAAAAGACAAAAAATGACTGAAAAAATGCAAACTGAAAACAAATCCCTATTCCTTCCTCTACCATTCCTTTAAGTATTTTGAGTATAACATACAAAAATTACTGTAATGTCATAATGTAAAGATAAAGCACTCGTTGCTGTGCAACAGCCTCATAGCTATGAATCCAACTTTGTCAACACAACACAAACACTTTAGCACAACACTTATCCTATTCAGTCTAACACATAATGAGAGAAGGAAATAAATTACAGTTTATACACAGGATTAATAACAGAAGTTCCAAAAAGTACATTAAACAGACCAAGTATTTTGGTGCTGGATTTTAATTAGCCCAATTGCCTCCATCTACCTGCCACATATAGCAGGAAAAGAGTAACAATTGCTGGATTATATAGGGATCTAAGCACATGGGTCTCTTAACTTCAGGGTTTCAGAGATTTTATAAAGTTCTGCTCACTTTGCAGGGCATCTCTTTAACACCATGATAATAAGAGCTGGGCCATAGCTGAAGCCCTGATGCAAAGTTATAAGGCAGTATGCCACTGGGAATTTAAGAACCAGTGAAGCTTGCTGTATCATGAAAAGTGAAATCGCAGGGAGTCCTGCAGTGATAGGCAAACACTAAAAAATAAAGATAAAAATTTAACAGCAATCATTGTTCATGAGACAATGCAATTAGTTTCCATCAGTTACATACCATTTACTATGGTAACCATTGATTTAATCTGTGAGTTGTGCAAGTCTGAAAAAAAACCACAAACACCAAAATCTGTCATGTTTCCATAATAGGCAAAGCTGCATTCCTTAACTGTATCGAGAAGATAATTCAAAGGGGATTTTATTCCATTCCTATCTGAAGGCAATATCATCATTATCTGTGCTCTCCTTTCTTAATTGTTCTACATGCTGAGATAAAACAGGAAATGAAACAAGATCTAGGCATTGCAAGGAGTGTATTTTAGAAAATTTAGATTCTAGTACTTTAATACCACTAGACAGGAAAATAAATACAGTTAAAGCCTGGAAATGAACAGGAATTCTCCCATGGATTTCAGCAGCATTCAAGAGAAATTTGAAATAAATGGGGCTAATAGCAAGAACGTGAGAGTATTCAGCTCAGCTTGGAATTGAAATACACAGAAAGTTCTCCAGTTACTATAGTAAAACATCCCCATTGCTCCATTCCTCTCTCCCTTTCCCTGGTTTTTAGTTACAAGTGCTTTGATTTTAAGTCAAAGGGTAAATACTGTGTTATATATGCTTTGTCCCTTTTCTTTCAGCAGTGTAGGGAGATGTAAGTGGAGCAGAAGGTACTGGAGGTAATGCAGTCAAGAACCAGGCCAAGATTTTTGAAATCAAGATTCACTAACACTGCTTCACTAACTGCCTCAGATAGAGGTAGATACACAGGGACAAAACCCTTGCCTTCTGTAGAATATGTCCATGCAGTTTCCTGTGTTTTTTAAATATTTGCTCAGGTTATGCATAGTTTTATTTTTCTCAGAATTCCCCTGGTACAAATCAAATATATGTCTTACAACTATGACACCTGCTCCGTTTCTTCTGAACACCTTACTTGCTTGATTCCTTCTATGTGGTAGAGCCAATTAAAGTCATTTTCTCTAATAACTTTGTGATTCTTTATGTCTCTCTATGCTGAGACAAGGTAACCCTAAGTGGACAAATTAGCTACAAGAGGTTATTTAGATTCATTTAGGTTATAAAAGACCTCTGAGATCATTGAGTCCAACTGTTAAGTCCACCACTGCCAAGTCCACCACTAAACCTTATCCCCAAGTGGCACATCACACCTTTTAAAGACCTTCAGGAGTGGTAACTCACCCACTCCTCTGGGCAGCCTGAAAAAATTTTTCCTAGTAATTTTTTTCCTCCTGCAGCACAATTTGAACCCCTGTCCCGTTGTCCTGTTGCTTGTTGCTTGGGAGAAGAGACCATCATCCACCTGGCTACAGCCTCCTCTCAGGCAGCTGTAGAGACCAGTATGATCAGTCCTGAGCCTCCTTTTCTCCAGCCTGAGCCCCTCCAGCTCCCTCAGCCACTCCTCATCAGGTTTGTGCTCCAGAGCTGCCACCAGCTCTGTTGCCCTTCTCTGGACACGATCCAGCCCCTCAGTGTCTGTCCAGCCAGGAGGGGCCCAGAACTGACCACAGCACTCGAGGTGTGGCCTCACCAGTGTCCAGCACAGGGGGACAGTCACTGCCCTGCTCCTGCTGGCCACATTATTTCTGGTACAGTCCAGGATGCCATTGACCTTCTTGGCCGCCTGGGCACACGCTGAATCATGTTCAGCTGCTGTCACCAGCACCCCCAGGCCCTTTTCCACTTTGCATCCACTCTGCCCCTGGTCTGTAGCACTGGCTGTTGCAACCCAAGGGCAGGACCCAACATTTGGCCTTTTTGAACCTCATACAGTTGGCCTCAGCCCATGGATCCAGCCTGTCCAAATCTGTCTGCAGAGCTTTCCTACCCTCCAGCAGATCAACACCTCCATCCAACTTGGTGCCATCTGCAACCTGTCTAAGGGTGCACTCAACAGTCTCATCCAGATAAAGGTACTAAAAAGGATTGAACACAAGACTCTGAGCCCTGGGGAGCACCAGTAGCAATCATGAGCCAAGTGGATTTAGCTCCATTTGACACCACTCTTTGGCATCGCCCATTCAGGCAGCTCTGTACCCAGCAAACACTGCACCTGTCTGAGCCATGAGCAGACAGTTTCTCCAGGAGAATGCTGTGGGTAATAGTGTCAAATCCTTTGCTGAAGTCCAAGTAAAAAACGTCTTTCCCTCATCTACTACACTTGTCACTTTGACATAGAACATTCATTTATTAGCTGAACAGTCATTTATTTAACAACACTAAAGTTTGGTTTCACACAGCTAGCAGGAAACTTTATGTGTGAGCCACACTTCCATTTGGCAAAAATATATCTTGTTCACCATTTACCATGTCTACCTACAATTGTAACACATGAAAACACTAAGTATCTTACTGAAAATGGAGAATTGTGATTTATCCTAGCTTTTCTTTGTAAAGCATCAAGATTGTTCATTCATCCAGTGGCATTTGAAGGTCTTGAGAAGAAAAACACCAAATGAGCTTGCATTTACTGCTGTGAAATAAACACTGTAGCCCCTGCATTTAAAAAAACAATAATATTGGCATTAAAATTGCTAATTATACGGACATAATAATCTGTCTGGTAATAAAAGCACCTGAAAAAAGAAGAAGTACAAGACAATGCTGTGGGTGCTGTAACATGGAAGGAATGAAGGCATATGTAAAGTATCCTGTCCCAAGTCTCACCATAAAAGGACCAGAGTCAGAGAAGAGGGGTTGAAAGGCCGTGCTGTGCACATTTATCTTATCTGAGAGATGTGCACAGGCACAGCACTGCAGGACTGTGCAGTGTGTGACAATCTGCCCATGCCCCGCTGCATTCTCTGGCTGCATTTCACCTGTGGCATTGCCAGTCACATTTTTTAAAAATAACAGACTGCATTAACAGGAGTCTTATGGCAAAAGTTACCTAGCAATTAAAATATATTTTGAAAACCTTGAAGTGATAAAATGCATAAATCTGCAGGGAATGCCTGAGACACAGGAAGGAATAGGGCAGGGAAGAAGAACCCCCTCAGTTAAACATAATCAAAGGCTTTGATATTAAATGTTCAGCTGCTGTAGTGTACCGACAGAGTTTCAAAACAGTTAATACAAGGTTTTCACAACTTGGGCTTTAAAAAACTAAACCCCAAGTTAAACTGTGAAAACAGAGAATCCATTAAAGATATTCTCACAGTAGGGCACAACAGTCCTTCTATTTAGTGGCTTAGAAATAACAGGTTTGCAAAGCACATAGTTATCAAGTAAATGACAGATGAAGGAACTTAAAATGGTGATTTCAAATCTGTATTTCTTCAGCCTTGCTCTATTTAAGAGAAGTTTATCTAAAAATGTGTAGATACCAAAGGATTCTGGCCTTGAATCTCCTTTCATACCTGTTTTACGTCGTTATCTCATGCATTCATGATCCCTTTCAAAAATATACATTTCCACTTCTTCAGGTATAGCTTGACTTATTTGTGTCCCTGAATCCTCTCATTTCTCAAGAGGAGAGATA
Organism: Geospiza fortis; assembly: GCF_000277835.1. NCBI lineage: Eukaryota > Metazoa > Chordata > Aves > Passeriformes > Thraupidae > Geospiza > Geospiza fortis. Next base: position 7,973,773 of record NW_005054301.1, read on the forward strand.
TGATGCTAGTGGTCATTACACATGTACTCTGTATTATGTTTTTCTCCACTACTCAGTGTCCTTCTTGTTGACTTCATAGGCATTCCAGTACATGCGAGGATATAAGCAAACACAGCATTTCAAGCACAGATGCATTAACACCATGTGTCTTGCAACACTTCTGCTTTTCCTTTGTGCACTTACTCACAATGTTTTACCAATACCAGCCTGTGCTTCAACTGGCAACTTCACATTCATTTTTCTTATCTATAAAACTCCACCCATTTCTAAACTTGACTTCTAAAGAGCTAGTCTCCAGTTTTTATGCACCCTCCTGATTTTCTTTCCTGTGCCATTTATATGACCTTTCTCTTTCTTGTATTTAATCTTATTATCAGATGCAATTTTTCGGTCATGCACCTTCTAAGCAATTTTTTGTTGTTGTTGATTTTGTACGATGAATGTTCTAATCTTCACCCATATCTTTATTTTCCTTGGAATTATCTCACTGTTCTAGACCAGCATATGTCCTCACATGCGCAGCCAGCTCCACTGTGAAAGCTGTTGCCTGTTGTGTACTTGACACAAGTTTGTCAAAGGTCCCAGAACAGTCACTTGCTCTGAGACCTGGCATTACACAAAATAGTGGTCTGGGTCATCATTATGCTCAGCTCCTTTCCTTCCACTTTATCCAGCTCATTTTGACATTTCCAGGCTCTAACAGCTGCTTTTCCTATTGGAAAATGTGAAACACTGTGAAGAGGCAGTGGGTGGACAATACTTCAGTGGAAGAAAGACAACTTTGTACTCTTTCATATGTTGCTCTCCTTTGATGATATCACAGGTCTAAAGAAGTACTTTCACACCTGCCATCAGTAGGACTCCTGTAAGTTACTCCTCTGTATTCTCTCTTCTTTTTTCTTTAAGGTGCAAATTTTACACAGTGTTTTCTATAGGCACGAGTTGGGAATTAAATACCAATTAAGGCACTGCTTGTCACAGCAGCTGTCAGTGATCCCTCTGCCAGCAGCCCAGTGCCACAGCACAGGCAGCTGCTCAGCCAGGACACTGGCAGGCTGGCCAGAGGATCCCTGCTCAGCATGATGGGGATCCCCAGCCCTGCACAGCTCCCACTTGGGCTCAGCTGCACCTTCAAACAGGCAGATTCCACTTAGCACTGAGCCAGTTACATGAGCAACTAGTAAATTGTCTCTGAGGTCTAGCTGAACTGGAAATACCCTTCATTTTTATCTTAACTTTTTCCTTCTTCTTATCACTGCTGCGTTTTTTGCTCTCTGTGGAATGACACAAATTTCCCACAAATTTTTTCTTCAAACAAATGCAGATTTCTGGCATTTGATCAGCATTTTCCTTGTGTATAGATTATGGTTCACAGTAAAATTGAATTGAAATATTTTATGAAATTAAAAGTACTGGATGGCCAAAGGAAAATAAATCTACTTTGACCGGTCCTTTATCACTCTTGGCAGACCCTGTTCCAGTTCATCTGACATTTTGGCATCTCTAACTGAATCCTTTGGCAAATCATTGACTGAGTTTTTTAAACACCTGGGTTTTTTCACTGGTTTTTTTGTTTTTCTTTTTTTGGTAAATAAGTATGCATGCTCTACACTACAGCATGTTAGCTTGGTTAAGAGCTTTTTCTCCATTTTTCCACAAATACTGTTCTGTTGCAAATGAAGTCGAAGGGCATTGGTTTTCCGCGCGTCTTTGTAAATTGACTCTGCTTTTTGTTGTTGATGTTGTTGTGTGCCCTCCCTCTTCCCTCTGTCTTCTTCATATTTCTATGGCTGGAAGACAAAACTGAGCTGGTTATTGAGACAGTATCATTTATTTGTGTTCTTTAAGCAGGCTGTAGCAGAGCCAGAAGATAATGGGCACCTCATTTATTCAGGCTTTGAATGATCATATTTAATTCCCAGTGACAGCTGTCTTCACCATATTAGCATTGCAAATCAGCACTGTTTTGTAATGGCTTTCTATTGAACATGATTCAATTATGTGTGGTCCATAGCGAGGCAGGATACGGTCTTAGTATCTATAGCAATATTTCTGCAAGCTGCTGCTCTTTACACTGCTCACATTTAAGCTGTCTGTTTATCACAATGCTTTCCTTGAACTACATTGAACTCTCTTCATTTTGCAGCGAAATAAAGAAGAATGAATATAATTTGTTAAAGCAGTTATCTGGTCAGCTATATTACATACCCTATCTTCTCAACACATGCCTGGAATCAGGAAACACTTGTTAAAATAATTGTTATTATACTTAAAACATTTATGTTACAAAAGTGATTAAAACAGTTTTAAATTACTATACAGTATTAGATGGTACTACATAGTAAAGGTCAATGCTGGCTTGAAGAAAAATTGTAATAATATATCCAACAGGTAAATTTTGTGTTATTGTCATAGTTTTCCAAGAAAAGGGCAGCTAGGTTTAACTTTTCTAAAAGAAGTTAAAAGTCATAATTTTTTTTTAAATTACAGTTTAAAAAGCTTTCGGAAACCCTATTTCATTTACTGTGGAATGCCTAAATCCTGTGCCCCATAAATTCTTCTTTTTCTGCATTGTGAGCTGACATGTGCATATGACATTTCAGACTACGCTGTTGAAGGCCTACGCTGTTGAAGGATTTCAAGACCACAGCTTAAAAGGTGTGTATGTGTGTTACAATATAAAAACCTTTATAAATTCTGATTCCAGCTGTAAGATAAATTCTCCTATTGTGTTAGGCAGCCTCAAAAAGAAAAGCTTCCTCTGCACAAATTCAGCAAATACATGCTTCAGTCAGTGCAAGGCAAAGCACAAACCTTACTCTTTTCTTCAGGTTTTCCATTCCTATGTTCTCTACAACATCTAGCTTTTTTCTTGCAGAAATCTCATTATACACAATACAACTGTCTCCAACACCAGGGCTCTTAGCATCCTTCATCTTAGTGACAAAGTGCACCTATAGCAGAAATACATTGTTTATTCCACAAACTAGAGTGCTGGGCCATCATTCTAAAGTATTTGATAGATAACAAGACGGAAGGTTTTTTAGTCACATGCTGACCTTGAACTGTTTAAAGATACTTTCTAGGTAATTGCAACACAGGAGCTGACATTCCCAGTTTGAGGCTGGCCCAGCCAAAGATGCCCCAGGTGGGGTGGAAAGCAGCAGAAAGCCACATTAACCATACTACTTCCTTCAGTGACACTGCACTGGATACCACTGTGCATATATCACATTCATCCACTTTTCAAAGTATTACCAAAGGGTTTTTTTTTCTTTTTTTTAAGTCTTCATTCAAACCTTTCCTTTCCACTGTCTCCTCCAACAGATTCTGTTGTCTTTTTTGCAAAGATTTGATATCTGTTAATTTCTTGATTGCATTTGATTTACAAGAAATTTACTACATTTTTGAAACCAAAGAGCTTATGTGAAAATAATGACTGCTTCATCAGTCACATAGAGGGTTCACTGCATTTTTTTAAAGCAAGATCCATTTGTTGTTCACGACTGGGTTTTTTTATGTATATCAAACTGTACAATCACCTACCAGGAAAACAAACTGGGGTTTATGGAACAGTTTCATTTATTTTTATCATGTCTACTGCATAAAAGAAAAACCCTATGTCTGTACAAGAAAATACCTGTACATGCTATTTTTGCACATGGTCCTTCATGAAGCCACTCCAAAATCCTAACAAGAGTCAATTACATTAACAGAGTCTCAGACCCCAGTCCTAAGAGGTATTTAGATATATAGTGCTCATAAATTACATGCAATGTCAAAGTCTGCTCTGGTCAGACATGCAGAAAAGGGAGGTGTCTTAATTTATATTACACTGCTTGAGCCTTTCAACTGGCTAAAAACTGTTTACAAAGGGAATTAAATAATACAAATAATGGATAATGGAATAAACCATAAATTTTTAGAGTCACATTCTCTAAACTCCTGACAGACAATCAGAGATTTTTAAAAGTTAGGAGGAAGTTGTTCAGACTTTTAATACATTTTTTTCTTTTCCTTTTGTAATACTGCCTTGGAAGATTTAAATTAAAACTCTTTTTCTTAACACAAACTAACAGTGATAAAACTTTGTTTAAGGATGAATAATGGAACAATGTGAAAGAGCAAAGGAAAGCAAAAGCACACATTACAAGCTCTACAGGGAAAAACATAGTTAAAGACTTTATAAAACAAAGTGAAGGAAGAACAAGAACTTATCTGTGCTCTTCAGTTCTTTCTGAAGAGAGAAATAGTAAGTGGTAAAATGGGTATTTCCCCATTTTGGAAAAATGGGAATTTCCAAATTTTGGTAAAATGGGTATTTCCATTGTGCTTAGTAAACAATTGAATTATGTCAGGCATGAAGGAACTTGTACAAATCTGTCCTTGGTTTGACTGGGATAGAGTTAATTTTCTTTCTAGTAGCTGGTTTGCTACTAGACTAAACACTGCTCTGTTTTGGATTCTGTATGAGAATAATGTCGATAATACACTGACATTTTAGATGTTGCTACGTGGTGCTTACCCCAGGTCTTTCAGTATCTCATGCTCTGCCAGTGAGGAGGTACAAAAAGCTGGGAGGGAGCCTGGTCAGGACAGCTGACCAAACTGACCAAAGGAATGTTTGACAATATAGAATGTCATTCCCAATGTATAAACTGGGGGGAGTTGGACAGAGGGGACTGAGCACTGCTTGAGGGCAGTGTGTACATCTGTCAGTGGATAGTGAGCAATTCTATTGTGTATCACTTATTGTTCTTGGGGTTTATTATCATCTCTCATTTTTTTATGTCCCTTCTCCTCCTCTGTCTCCTCCTGCCTATTATTATTGTTATTATTATTATGTTTCAGTTACTAAACTGCTCTTATCTCACCCCACAGGTTTTACCTCCTCATGATTCTCCCATCCATCCCACCAAGGAAGAGCATGGAGTGAGTGAGCAGCTGCAGGGGACTTAGTTGCTGGCTGGGGTTAAAATGCAACAACAACAAAATATGTCCCTTTCTTATTACAGTCTTTCATCTCAGAAAAACTGCACTGTGACTAAAAAGGAAGAGCCAGGGGAAAGCCTACACTGTGGGAGGTCCTGATGGGGCTCCTAGTGGAGCAGAATGCCATGCTGCACCAGTCTGCCACATGGGTCATACTGTATGACCCTTCTAGATCATTCTCAGGTGCACATTTTTGGATATTGACTTCTGCACAAAATATTTTTCACTGTTTCTTTGCCTAGGGAAATGTGGTTTCTCTTACCACAGTATCTTCCTCTCATCTAATTTCACACACACACAATCACTGTTAACCCAAAATTGAAACTTACAAACAATTGCACTCCTACAGTTTTCCTGAAGACCAGAAGTTAGCAATGAAGTCTAAAGGACAGGAATGTATGTCTGCCCCAGAGGAGCACAAATAGCCTTTGCAGCTGCCAGTGCAGCTGGCACAAACACTGACAGGAGGTCCACGTGTGGCACCCATGCCACTGCTTGCTTTAGGGCTTTGAGGGAGGTGGAAAAGGGGCTGCAATAGTGGACACAGTAAACCCTAATCCATAGGCACTTAGGCTCCATTGGTTTTATCACTCAAGAAAAACTTTTTACTCTGAAATAAGTTCTTTTTACATGAAAACCACACAAACAAAACATTACGTCCTGAGGGTGTATTGCTGTTATGTGAGAGTGGTCATGCTTACAGTCAATTACCACAGAAAACCAGGGAGTTTCTTTCTATATTGCTGTATGTAATGGATACTAATGACAACTTCCTCCACCTGTCGTGTAATTTGGTGTAATTAATGTAATTTGTTCTGGTAATTGTAAGAAGGTCAGGATCAGAGTTCATGAAATATGAATCACTTCCACATATTCAATATTTATCATCCTGTGCTATCCACACATGCCATTATTATACAAATAACTTAATTGAGAAAATAAAAGTTTCTATAAAAGAAAATAAACCTTTCATATAAGTAAGGAAATAAAAAGTAAATCCTTAACACCTTATTGTTCAGCCAGAGTTACATGTTCTGTAGCATTCATATAGCATAGGACACCACTCCAAAATCTCCTAAAGTGCCAGCATTCAAAAATCATTACTTATCAACTGCATTGCAGTAACACTGTTTATGCTACTTGCCCCTGCCTCAGATGACTTTTTTGCACAGTACAGAGGAAATTAATGCAAGCATCAATGGTGGAGCTAAAGCAACCAGCATTGCTCAGCTTGATCTCAGGAGACTGTGCTCATGCTCTCATATATTAGTCTTAGTTAAGAAAAATATTAAGCAGGGATTTGGAGGATAATGGAGTAGATTGGATCTGCTTACAGGGATATTCCCGTTCCCCAGCTTAGGGGTAGGTATAGGAACACTACAGGGGAAAAAACAAATGTTTCTGCCTGGAACTTCAACAAGTAGGTGGAGAAGGCTGGGTTTCAATTCAGTTTTCTAAATCTGATCACAGATTTTCTGGCCTTCCTTCTGCATCTGTATTTTTGGTAGTCTTCAAATTTGTTTCTTGATTTGAAAACATGCTTTCTGATCTATTTCCTCTCTGGTTGCATGTAGTAGTGCTATGTTTTCCTGAAGCTGTTGTTGTTTGTGATGAATGGGAACTGCTGGAATAATCTGTAGTGATGCTAATTCACATTCACTTGTAGTGCTGCTGCCCAGATACATAGTAATTGTTCCAGAGCCAACTGGAGCTTGGTGTTCACCCTCAGTCTTGAAGATAAGGACCTAAGTATGCTGCAAACTGTTGTGAAAAACCTCGAGAATCAATCAGCAGCTTAAGTTTAGTGAAGCAAGGTGGGGATGGATTTTGCAAAGCAAGGGAATTAAAGGTAATAGAAACACGGGAAGGGAGACCTTTGCAGCAGTATGAAGAATTGTCCGAGGAACAAAATTACAACAAAAGACAAAAATTATGCCATAGTATTGGAGTTACAAGATAATGCCAACTTCTGCTACATGAAAAGAAAGGAAAGATTTGAAATGTTGCAGCAAGAATCATCAAGGCAGCCTGAATGGGAAAAATAACCCACATAGCAAGCCCATCCTATGTGCCTCATTGACAAGTCTAGCAGCATTCATACTCAGAAAATGAAATCGTAGGCTGGAATTAGAATCAAAGGTTAGTAGGTATCTCTGAATTGAACATGAGCTCACCGGTCTCTTGGAGGCAATGCGAGAAAGCTGGTCTAGGATTTCAGTTTGGATAAAATAAGTCAAGACTGGCATAGAGAGACAGGCTTGTGAGGCCTCTTCTAACAGGTTGTCAAATTCATATTTTCACAGGCAGATATGTAGTGATACAGTTCACCCAGATCATCAGCAAAGGTGTTAAACAGGACTGGTCCCACACTGAGCCCTCGGGACCGGCTGCCCGCTGGGTGCAGCTCCTTCCACAGCCACTCCCTGGGCCTGAGCACCCAGACAGTTTTTCACCCAGCAAAAGGACAGAGCATCTGTCCAAGCTTCTCTGGGAGAAAGGCTTTGCTGGCGTCTGGGTAGACAATATCCACAGCCTCTCCCTCACGCACAAGGCAGTCAGCTGACCATAAAGGAGGTCATGCTGCCCTCCGCAGCTTGTCCTGTACGTGCCCTGTGACGCACTCCAGACTATCTGCTCCATAACCTCCCCTGGTACTGAGCTCAGGCTGGTAGGCCTGTACCTCCTTTCAGCTCTTTTTGTAGGTGAGCATCACAATGACTGACTTCCAGTTGCCTGATACCTCTCTGGTCAGCCAGAACTGATGGAAAATGGTGGAACAATTTCACCAAGTTTCTTGGTGAACAATTCCTAGGTGGATCCCATCTGGCCATGCAGACAGCACAGAATCTAGAAAAACCTGAGAATAATTTGAGAAAGTGCAGTGTATCCGTTTGGAAAACATGCTGCGGTAACTCCATATACAATCTTTTGCAAGTCAATTCCTTCACCAAATATCCTACCCAAATAAATTTATGTCTTTGTGGTCACTGTTTCTGGAGTTTTTGGGAAACCAAAAACAATAGTTTCTCAACATTTTCTTAGTAGGATTTAATGAAGGCCACTGCAATGAACCATCAACACTTTTAAAGGCATTACTTATCAATGGTAGTTAGTGACAAAAATGGAGTCACTATGGGTAAGGGGGAAATAAATGCCTAGATTTTAAATTTAAAACTTGTGTTTGATATACGGCTTTATATTCTTTAGATATACAATAGATATTTCCTTTGCAAAGAGATAGTACTATTTAGGGAGAGTATTATATTTTTTTAATTAGTTCCTAAAAGCAGAATGCCAGCAGACAAATTGGCATCCAAGACATTCATACTTTAAATACATTGTGGCACACAAAATTCAAACAATATACATCACATGTTTTCAACTGATTAGTCATAGTATTTCAGGGTTAATAAAGTCATGCATGTACATTGTTGTATATACCTGTCCTTTTGCTTCTCTTCATTAGGAAAAACAGTGTAGTTCTGAGCTTAAAGAGAAAATGAGAAAAATCAGCGATGTCTTCATCATGAATATTTGTCCTTATCAGAGTGGAGGCTCCTGTAACAATTACTATGTATCTAGGCAGCAGCACTACAAGTGAATTTGAATTAGCATCACTAGATTATTCCAAACAACAACAGCTTCAGGAAAGCATAACAGTACCACATGTGACCAGACAGAGGATATATTAGAAAGCACGTTTTTGAATCAAGAAACAAACCTCAAGACTATCAAAAATGCAGCTGCAGAAGGAAGGCCAGAAAACCTGTGCTCAAATTTAGAAAATCTAATAGAACTTTTTAATAATATCTGACAACAGCACCACAAAAGCTCTTACTTGTACAACATGAAAGGCTACAATCAGAACATCCATTCAGACAGTTGCCTTGCCAGAGAGTACTGGCAGGTAAAAGAAAGCCACCATTCCCTGTCACATTCTCCAACACTGTTATTGCTCTATTATCCTATAGAAATGTCATGCAATTAATAGAGTATAATGCATGTTAAAATGTGTCCCATATATGAAAAAGTATGGGAAAACATAATTAGTATTAGCATGAAGAATATTTTGCATTGTAGCTTCACTGTTTTAATCCTAGAAAATGAAAAGAAATATGCCTGCTCTCCCCATCCTTCCTCCAGTTGTTAATTATCACCAGTATAATTGCATGCAAGCAGCACTAGATCCCAGTTTTATGTTAAATTGTTGAAGTTAAGTTTCACAACTAAACACACAAAGAACAAATGTGTTGTTTAATGCATTCATTTGCATGGATACTTTAGAAGAAAATTCTATCAACTTTGCTTGAAATTTGAAAAATCTTAGTTCTGACAGCAGAAACTGTACTGTTAAGAGAAAGAGAGTACATCTTTTAAAATATTACAGTCTGAAAATTGTTACAAGATATTTTCCAGTATTTTGTTCCTAGGTAGGAGAGGAGCTATTGTTTATACCTTACTTATAGCAGACTCACTTCAGTGGGCCAGCATTTCCGTGACTGCACAAACCAAAAAGCAGTCTCATTTCAGAAGCCCAAAGCAAACTCGCAGGGATAAGTCACCAAGAAGGCAAATTTCCATTTTACCATTCTTAAATGTTTTGAGGAAATATTTCTTCCCTTCATATTAATTTTTTATTAAATTAATTTCGAAATTGTATTATCAACTTAAAATACAAAATCATTTTCAAGTATGGTCAAGGTTCATGATCTGCTTTTTAACAGCATGAAGAAATAAATCCTGTGGGTCTTGGATATTTTATTTAAAATTGCAGGGTAATAGCAGGAACTGAATCCTGCTCTTTCTTTTCACCCAATACTTTCTCTTCAATAGCCCACAGAAAACAAACCTACACAGATACTATCTCACATGGACTGCAAATAAGGAAGTCTTTCATTTTGAATATTCCTACTCCAGCATAAATGCAGATCCCTTTTTTATTCTTGTTTCATCAAACTGTCATTCCAGGAGCTCAAGAAGTGAGTTCAGCACAATTCTGCAAATAACTAGATGATTCCATCAGGTGCAAACATACATCAGACATAATCAGAAAGCAATTGGCAGTGACCATGATGCATTAGACATGGCAGAGAGGATGAGAAAAATGTGAAAAGTTCAAGACAGTAATTTTGAAGTCTAATCCTCACTGTTACCTGCATTCAATTTGCATCTCAATTTTTGCCACAAATTCCTCAAAGCACCTAAATGTGGACACTGAAGCACATGCAATGACACCTGAGCCCTGCTCAGGGAGAAATGTTCTTAGAGTCTGAGTCTCAAAAATTGGGATGCTTATGCAGTGCCCAATCCAGTGCTTCTCTTACAGCGCAGGGTTACAGCCTGACAGGAGCATTCAGCCCATGGCATTGTGCAATACATCCAACAGCACCAGTATCCACCTCCACGTGGTGTTTCCAGCCAAGCCAACGTGACACAGCAGACGTGCTACTCTTACAGCTGGGACCTGTCCAGATGTACACACATCATCACATGAAACCAGCGCCCCCTCTAATGCTGCCAGAGCTCTTATCCTGGAAATAAATGTCAGTACAAGTCTCAGCTCCACAAGGAAGCTGCCTGATTGGAGGACATCCATTCAAATGAGCTTTGTCATTCTTCAGCTTTCAGAAGTGAATATTCAAAAAAAAAAAAATACAACACTACCTGTTTATAAATTTGAAATTGCTATAAGAACACTTGGTCCTTGAAAGTTCAACTCAGTATTTCAGTTGTTGAAAGCAATTTTAACAGCCAACCTTTCCATTTTCTCTCATTTCTCCCATGGCATGAGCTCTAAGGGCTTCATTCTTCCTCGAGTATTTACGGCTTTTTTTTTTTTTACTCCATATTCTCACCACAACAAATCCAAACTGTATCTTTCTCAGCTTTGTATTCAGGAGAATCTCATTTTCTCTCCTCAGAAAAAACCCTCATGATTTTTCCCTCACTCTCAGTGACAACTCTGCTAACAGAGTTAGCTTTGCAGCTAACAGCCATCTCTGCTTTTTAGATCTTCCATGCGCCTATTTCAAAAGTGAAGTTTTGCTCACACTGGGCCTTGACAGAGAAAGGATCATCTTTGTCACATTAGCTTTGAAGACCTGTGAAGACCCCAACATTCTCCAAGCAGGCTGTTTTCTGTTCCCACAGAAATCACACATTTAGTGGGAGCAGCCCTTGAAATTTATGGAAGTCTCCACATTCATACAGTAATAAAGAACAAAAACCACCTGGGTTACTGTTCTTCTGGTACTATTTTGTAAACACAAAGATATTGAGAATACTTAACCATTCATTCCTTCCTAATTTTGCTTCACTAAAGCAAAATTAGAGAAAGCATAGAGAAACTGAATTAGCATCCCTTGCTAGATTGTGGAGATATATGTCCCCCATTTGTCTTTAAGCCATGCAATACTTACTGGGTCTCAGGCTGTATATTCTATATTTATTCCCTTTCCTTAGTAACATTGAAAATATTTGTATACCATTACATACATGATAAATGTCTTAAAAGTGTCATTTAATAGAAGGTTTTGGTTGGATTATTATTGCCATATTATTGATTCAGAAGTGCTCAGTTATATGACATTTAATCATGCCACCCAAAAGAAACCAGGTTAGCTTTTATATTGACAATAGGCTGGGATAAAGGATAGCAGAATCAGAGCTTGCTTACTTAGCATTGAATAAACCATATTTTCTAGGCTGTTTTACATAAAAACAGATATGCTAGATCAAACTAAAAACCAAAAGATTTTTCTCAGCTAGTGGCCCACACCTGATGTTAAGGAAAAAAGAACATATGAAAGAGGGAAAGTAGAACAGTAGCTGCCAGCTACTTCTGTTTAAAATAATCCATCTCATGTTTAATAGCTCTTCATGGTCTTTCTTTACAAAATTGTTTAATCATTTTTTAAACTTATTTGTAATTTTGGCATCCAATGAAAATGAATCTCAACATGTAATATTGTTATGCGGGAAAGAGCTTTCTTTTGTTTGTTTTAAACCTGCTGCCTAATAGTTTCCTTGGGTACCCCACAGTGAGTAATCATTCCCTATTCAGTTTCTTCATGTCATTCATAATTTGCTATTCCTCCCTCACACCCACATTTTGTTGTCTCTTTTCCAGGCTGAGGAGTACTGCTACACAGTTATGTCTCACACAAGTTGTCCCATACCTCTAGCCCTCCCTCTCTGCTCTTCTCTCTGCCCTTTCTAGGTCTATTTTCCTCTATACTTCCACAAACCATTTACTATGATTCCATCTCATCAATATACATATAATGAAGCTCTCTAATGCTTTTTTATTATTATTTCTACTCTTTCACAGTGCTTCCTAGTATCCTGTTTTTCTTTTGATAGTGGTGGCTGAGACTTGGGGTAATGTCTTAAAGGAATTAATCAGAAGACTTTCAAGATCTTTGCTAATTTAGAGTCCACCACTATGAGCTTCATCATTAAAATTGTTTTTCCCTCAGGAGGTTTACTTAGAATTAATTTAGTCTTTTCTCAACCAACCACTTAACACTAATTCCTTACACAACTCCTTACAATAAGATTTGGCTATCTTGAATAATTTCATATCTGCCAAAAATTGTCTCATTATTTGCACCCTTTGCTAGATCAATTAAGAATATACTGAGTGGCGCACAGCTCCATCCATTCATCTACAAAATGTTTTAGAAGACAATAATCTAGCCTACTCTTTTTTTCCCCTGTTTTTTAACCCATTTCTGATTCAGGAATAAATTTATTCCATATCCCATTTGTGGAAAGATGGCTCGCAGTAAAATCAGAGGAAACTGAGAAGTTATATTCACATCCTAAAAAGAGTTACAATTGTATGGAAATTGTACGGTAAAATATAGCTCCTTCTCCCTGGATGGAAAGTGGCTGGCATGCTCCACAAAGATTCCTGATACAACTGTAAGCACCTGCTGAGGGGGGTGGAATGGAGGGTGGAGCAGAATGGAGACACCACGGGCCAGGCTCTGTTGAAATCCTTGCAGGGAGGGGACCTCTGTGCCACTTTTCAGCTGTTAAAGAGCATAGCACCTGTCAGCCAAGGGAGGGGAGATGTCCTGCTGCTGAGCCAACAGCTGTGGCAAAATCCCTCTCCTTAGATTGGCTGGTTCTATCCCTTGGCTCATTACAGCCTAACTGTAATGTTAACACACAACTCACCCCAAAGTTACCCACCCCCAAGGGACAAGCAGTACAGCCACCCCTCACTGGCTATGGGCTCTATATTGTTATGACTGTGTCTTTAACAGCAAAGCAAGAGAATTTTACACAAATCAGTGTACAAAACTCGAGTCACTCAAGCTCCACCCAAACATAAAGAAATAGTAGAAATTAAGTTGAGAATGGGGGGAAAGTTAGGGAAGTCTCCATTGTAACGGCTGGGATCTGTCAATTGGCTGAACCTATCTTCCCGCCATAGGTAACAATCATACTCTGTGTGTGTGGAATACTTTAACTGGGGATTAGAGCTCTTCTGTGTATTGCTTTTAATGTGTATTTGCAGCCAGGTACTATCATCAACAATCCCCGAACCTTAACCTGTCACAATTTTATATAACAAAGATTGTTATTCCATAAACTGTTGGTTTGAGTCCTTCACAGATGCTGGCAGTTGCCAGCAGGGGATAACAGATGCAAATAGAGAGGAAAACACACTGAGGGGTCAAAAAGGTGGAAGACCAGCTGAGGGGTCTCCCTTAAGCTGTTGGCAAATTTCCATGGGCCACCCTCCGATCCTCTGACTCTGCCCCCCAGCACTGCCTGGGGTTGTTGTGACTCAAGGGCAGGACTCAGCACCTCACCTTATTGAAGCTAACACAATTGGCCTGAAGCCACGGATCCAGGCTGTCTAGATCCCTCCAGAGCCTTCCTGCCCTCCAGCCTGTTAATGCTCCCACACAACTGCGTGTTTTCTGCAAACTTGCTGAGGGTGCATTTGATCCCCTCATCCAGATCATCAGCAAAGGTGTTAAGCAGGACTGGTCCCACACTGAGCTCTGGGGAACCCCCTGGTGACCGGCTGCCAGCTGGGCGCAGCTCCTTCCACAGCCACTCCCTGGGCCTGAGCACCCAGACAGTTTTTCACCCAGTGAACAGAGCACCTGTCCAAGCTTTACCAGGAGAATGCTGTGGGACACAGTGTCAAAGGCTTTGCTGGAGTCCGGGTAGATAATATCCACAGCCTTTCTACGAGGTGGATCAGCTGCTTGTAAAAGTTCAGGTAGATCAAATAGGACCTGCCTTTTCTAAACCCATTCTGGCTGGGCCTGGTCCTTGGCTTGTCCTGTACATGCCCTGTGATGCACTCCAGGTAATCTGCTCCATAACCTTCCCTGGCACCAAGGTCAGGCTGACAGGCCCACAGCTCCCCAGATCTTCCTTCCTGCCCTTCTTGTAGATAAGCATCACTTTGCCTGGCTTCCAATCATACAAGACCTCCCCAGTTAACCAGGCTCACCCAGATCACAATGAAATTGATGCAGGGATACAAATAGTGCTTGATAATTTTTTCTCAATTTTTTTTTTTTTTTTTACCCAGACTGGTTTTGGGGTTTTGTTCCAGCTCAGTGAGCTCCCTTGAAATAAGATCAGAATGAAGATTTGCTTGTTTAACCCAGAGATAAATTCACTAAGGCCGCCCCAGCACAGTGAGGAATAGTCATTGTTTGGGAAAAGAGGTTCATATCAATAAACATGTATTGAGTGGTCTAAAACCACTGTGCCATGAAGCAAATATTGAACACAATTCAAAAGTGAATAAAGGTGACTAAAGACTATATTTGGGCCTCTTACTTTCTTAAGTGAGTATGAAACCAGGAACAACTTCCAGGACTGCCTGAAATTTAAATAATAGGAGCTGAAGAATGTCAGCACCACTGCCAAGAGGAATTTTCCATCTTGTAATTACATGGATTGCAACCAAAGCCCTCTTCTATGCACTTCGCACTAGAAAAGCAATATTTTTCTTTCAAATACACTTAAAATACAATAAAATATTGCACTCAACCACATTATGCAAGAATGTAGAGAAATCAGATTTAGTCAATCTAAGATATAGACAAGCATCCACAAATCTATGGACATGACATTGAAAATAAATTCAACTACATGTAAATCTGTTTTTGCAACAAACTTTTATTAATAGAAAACAAAAAAGGTCTTTTTTTCTTTAGCCTCTTCAAAATTAATACTTTTTTTCTCCATTTCTCTACAGCTTGATCTGTTGATTTTTTCCTGACATTTTTAGATTCTTTTTTCTCTTCTTCCATAGCTCTGTACATTCTTTTACTTGTCTACCTGACTTTCTTCCTCTTTTTAGCCTCTCTTGATTTATTTTGTTGTGTTGAAATAGCAGTGGTACCTGAAACATGGCCTCTGTCTAAGTCAACCTCAGCTAATTTACATTTCTTTCATAAAAGGATACCCAGGGAATAAAGGCCCTTTTCCTTGATGCCTCAGGATCCAGGTGCAGCCTTGTCATAGAGCCATCTTAAAATAGTAAGAATAGGAAACATAATGGCTTAGGGATCTTTACACCTTTTTGCATTCATAGAAAACAATAGATAACCTCCTGTGCTATCTTCTTTCTTCTCTAGTTTTCCATTTGTTTTGTTCAATATTATGTTGTTATAAAAATAAAATAAAGCTGGTTTCTCCGAGTGATGTTTCTCATCTCCTCCTTCTATCTCTATGACACTGGACCGTTCATCTGAGGAACATCCCACACAGCAACCAGGACAACATGGAGCCAGGAAAGAAGAATGGAAACCACATTTGTCTTGCAAACCCTATTTTACAATTTCACCACTGAACATTGTTTGTGGTTCTAAGGAGCTCATTTACAGAAAGAGAGCCTGTGGTGGATATGAAGCCATGTTAACATCAGTGAAATGCCTGAAAACAGTCCTCAGAGAACTTCACACAAATACAGACCCAGGCTCCAGCTGAGACAAAAGCCAGATAAGTTATCCAGGAATCAAACAATCATTTGAACATCTTTTCTTGCCAACATCATGAGGTTTTCAAGGACAACACTCCACCCTAGTACTCCTGCTCTAATTAACTCACAGTGTAATCAATGGGATGAGTAGATGTGAAGCTCTGAAGAGATTTTGTCTGTGTGTAAAACATTAGAATGAAAGTTTTTGTTGTTGAATATACATCTATTCACATAAGCTAACAGGTGTTTGCTCCACTTTCTGCAATTTAAATGTTTAACCTTCAATTCTATTAAAATCTATTGATGAGAAGAGGAGGTTCTTTTAACAGAGTGCTAGCAAAGCATTCATGAAGCCTTCTCAAGCATACTCTGCCAATTATTTCTCCATGAGGTTCTTGCAAAAAAAAAATCTGCCTTAGCTTGTGACAAGTTCTGCATCCCAGAAGTACCTGAGCTTGAGAAACTCTGCATTTTTCTACATTTAGGAAAAGTGCTTCTCTTAGTCAAAACCCCACAAATTCATTAATGAAGAAATATATCACAATGTGCTCTTTTTAGAGGGTAAAATCAGAAGAATATTACAGCTGTCAGTTTATCTAATCATTAGCATTTTTTAAAAGATCAAATTAAATTCCTGTGAGAGATTCCTCCTTCAGAAATGTTTTAATTAATAATAAAAATAACCATGAATCACTTAATTGTTTACACTTACTAATAAGTCAAGACATCCAATGCATCTGTAAAAATAGAATAATTGGCCCAATCTTATGTTAATAGATTTGCAACCTTCACAAACATCAAAGTCATAACTTTAACAGTAAATGCCATAATGCCAAAATAAATGCCAGGATTGGTTGCTAGCCTCTTGGGCAATAAAGTGGTAGATAAACTACCTGAACAGGGTTCTTCTTTATTTTGCCTATATCTTGGCTGAAGTGTTGGATCACTGATTCTCTGATTTTTTTTTTTAACTGAAATGTCCTTTCCTTAGAAGTTACAGCAATACTATGCACTGCATGGCCTTTGTTACTTGTTATTTATGCTCCCATAAATAAAATTCTTTACTAATTGATTAAATAATCACAGAATGTTTCTTTTTAGGGTCCTTGTTACGTTGTCAAAATAGTTTTGTTTTCCTCTGTGTTGATATAATGGGGTTTTTTTCAGTTATTTTGGAATACCATTGGTAAAGAATTGTCCTGATTCAGCAGAAAACCCACACACATTTACCTTTGCGATAGGCACCGGTACGTATTTGCCACATTTCAAGTTATGCCTCATTGTTCCACCTAGCCATATTTCAAATGTAGTCTATTATCAGTTTTGAGTTGCAGGGATTTTGCCTGCTCTGCTACTTGCTATGGCATGTTTTCTGTCTAGAGACTCTTCAAGTGAAGCCACATGCCATGTCAAAGAAGCAACAACCAACCTCTGTTCAGATGCAGTCTAGCACTAAAAATAAAAGTACATCATGCTTGCCACAGAGACTTTCATTCTGGATTTATTTTGAGTTTCATGTTTGAAACAAAAATTATGAGGCCTTGAAAGCAGAAGCTACTATGGAATGTGGCAACATGATTTCCAATACACTAATAAAATGTTTCTGAAAAATCTTTTGTTTGTTTCTTGTACTCTTGATTACCTAGATGCAAGTTGATTTAGATGGCTGTGTGCTTTTTGTATCCCGCCAGACAAGAAAGCAGTGGTGTACCTGCAAGTCCAACAGCAGGCAGGAGGAAAGTTGCCCTGGTCAGGGGAGCCAGGACACACAGAGTCCTGTACCCAGAGGGGGAAGCAGCTGCTCCACACCCTCATATGAAGAGAGGCTCAGTGCTAAATGAGTGAGCATGGCAGACAAGACAGAGGTAAACCACATCACATCTTATAAAGGCTTCCAACAACAAGCTACTGAAAACTACAAGAGGAATCCGTGAGCTAAGAAGCACTGTTGGAACGTGTATTAGAACTGCCTTGCTCAGGAGCAGTGGGAAATGGTTTGATGAATGTTAATCATTTTTCCCACAGAGAGTTGCAAAAGTAATTTGTGCAGCAAATTGAAAATGATCTGCTGGTCCACTGCAATGCTTACACAGAGTTTGTCTTGTCTTTTCACAGTGTTCAAGTACACAGACAGTGGGATCAGAGCAGTGCCCATTCTCAGTGATAAAGAGACCTTGTGTTGACAGACACACCAGAAAAGAAGGAGACAGCAGTTGAAAAATATGTAACTCTTTTATAACAAGTTACAAAACTGGCATGAGCAACTTAAGCTGTAGTTAAAATAGGAAATAGAGGATCAACACAAAAACATTCTCCTTATCTCCAGAGAAAAAAATAAACTAATGGATCGTTTTTAAGGTGCACTAGACAGACAACTGCTCAAGACAAAAATAAATCTCAACACCATAGCCTAAGCAGGCTAATTTTGACATTTTTAGCAAGGAAGTCTCTTTGGGCTGCCCAGAAATCAGAGAGTTCTAACATGGCATGGTGGGATTAGGTAACTACAGGTTTGCTCAAAGAGAACATTAAGTACTTGCTCTTTGTCTGAGCATGCCTGGACAGAGTATCAAAATACCCTTAAAAACTGGCATGGGATCGTGTTGGTAGGTGTT
Organism: Geospiza fortis; assembly: GCF_000277835.1. Classification (NCBI taxonomy): domain Eukaryota; kingdom Metazoa; phylum Chordata; class Aves; order Passeriformes; family Thraupidae; genus Geospiza; species Geospiza fortis. Next base: position 7,992,343 of record NW_005054301.1, read on the forward strand.
TGTGACAGTGGCACTGCACAGTTTTGCTGATCAGAATAATAGCATGCTAACAACTGCAGATTTTAATCCCCCTCCCCCTGCTTCCCTGTTAGTGTCCTGTCAGTGATATTTTGCCTTTCCTTCATCTCCCAAGGTAACACTGTCACATAGCAAAATTGCCAGAGTTGGCAAAAGAGGCAGGTGCCTCTTTTCATTTAGAAAAACTTCAATAATGTAGGTGAAGGCTATCTGTGATAGATGGTGAAATATTTCTTTGGGAAAACACAGCTTTTGCAAGTTTTGTGATTAAAGAAAATGTCCTGAGATATCCAAATGGAAATAAATTTATTGGCTGAATATTTCCAGAATTGTTAAATGCAGGTATATCTCTTTTTTCATTCCAGTTTGTATTATAGCAGGTCTCTTGCATGAAATCAGAATTCTGAAGGAGCACAGAGAACTGAGTTTTGCTCCTGTGTCTAGGGCTGTGAAAGAGCCACAAGTCTTGCCAAGGCAAGGCTTTCAATGTGACATGTGACACACCACAAAACCACCAAGCAGAACAAAGAGGATTTGAAGAATGGAAACAACCAGCAGCTCTGCAGCAGAAGGGATGCAAAGGGGAACTTATCTCACCATCTCCCTGCAAAAGCTTTTATTTTTGCAAGCCCAAGGACCATTAATGCCATATTAAAATGCTATAAAATTGCTTAGAGCATTTCTCAGGATCCTCTGGGATGATATTTCATCTGCTTGCTCTATGTCAAAGTGCAGAAAAGTAGCTGGATTGGAATGGGAGGAAAAAACAAAACAAAAAACTATTAGTTGGGTTTTCTAGAGCTGAGGAGCAATGTTATTCTGTATCTTTCTTCATACTTGTATTGTTCAGCGGAAAGATGTAATTATAGACAAAGTGTATCCCCAAAGCAAACTAAACTTATGCACTGCAGGAAGTGAGTTTCTCAGCTTTGAAGCCAAGATGTGGGACTGACAGGTGAGGGGGTTTTAACACTCCTGGATCACATTGCTCCCTCCATCACATTTACAGTCACCCCATGAAAATTAGCCAGCATAACCAACAGTCATCTCTCACCGTGATATCATTTCAAATAGAAAAAGTCCTGGCGCAGATATACACTGCACATTACTCCAAAGAGTAAATAAAACAAGATTATCATTCTTTTTCTAAAGAAAGGGTATTTTTAATAAGAATCTTTTAGTAAACAAGACCATAGCCAGGAAACAGTCTTGTTGTTCTTTTTGGATTTAATCTGAATTGAAATGCAGTAACAAATAATATGCATTTTTTAAAAGACCCTTTCAAACCATACAGCTGTCCTTATGCCTCAGAGTTAATTCTTTAATAATTTGCATGAAAAATACTAAGGGCCAGAAAGTGGAGTAGGGTACAGAGGAAAATGAGCTTGAGCTTCACTTTCATTACAATCTCTATTCAACTCAAGGAAAATACAAATTTGTTGAGGCTGGAAATCTTTCCTTTTCTGAAGTACAATTTCCATTTCAATTTTTTAAAAACCTCAAGTATGCATCAGAAAATGGTGGTGTTTTTCCAACATTATATTTTCGTTATGCTAATTCAGATAGAAAGCAAACACTGTTTTTCAAGTCAGATAGATATTTAAGATGTTTATTTTTTTATGTAAATTTTAAGAAATTGCATGCTGTCAGCTTCATGCTTTCTGCTCCTCTCTTTAAGCTGATAAATGCAAAAAGTGCGTGTCTGCTTGGTGACATTCCCAATATATAAATGCATACTTTCAACAACGACATGTCCTTTCCTAACATTTTTTTGGTTTGCATTTAACAAAATAACCGCAAATGTCAGGTATTAGAAGGGTTGAAACAACCTTTTCTATTTTGTTGTCTTTAGAACCCCATCTTTTATTCATGACTTTTCTCTTAGTGCTGGAAGGGAGGCTGTGTTGCTATAGCAATGCCCTGCATATCCTTGTGGATAGCTTACAGTTTCACTTTTTTTAAGCAACAAAGAGCCATTGATACTACATGTTGCCAAAGGTTACAAAAGTTGAATTCTAAAATGGAAATATTTCTTCTATAAGGCTGCATAGGATATATGCCATGCAAATTCAAATCTTCAAGTAAACATACAGTCCTTTTGTGAATGCAGATGAACCTAGCATAGTACTGTTTGGCTTCAATATAATATTTGGAAGAAACGTGTTTAAAATATAATTGCTATCTACTCTTTTCAAGACATAAATGTACCAAAATGTATGACCTACTATTGCACCTTTCTGACCTGCAGTATAAATAAAACCTTTCTACATTTTAACAGATCTGGAAAATAAAACACAATCTCATATTCCAATTATGATTTAATAGAAAATATACTTCCAATGTCAGGGAACAGTCACCTTATAGAAGCTTCTCTGCCCACAATGGATATTAAATATTGTTGAGTGTCCTTCAAGACTTCTTCAAGTATGGGGGTTTTTCCTACCCTAATTGATTTCTCTTCTGTCAGATTTGACTCCCACAGACAGATGTTTACATAGTACAAATTCAATAACTGTTCAACAAGTTAAATCAAACAGAGTTAGAAGGAAAAAATTAGGGTTACAGGTATAAAAAAGAAATTTATACTCATGATTCAGCAGGCAGCAGCAATTTGCTCAGAACAGGTCAAAGAGGGTAACATGGGCAAAACATCACCCATCACTACTATGGAGCAGCAAATTAGAGAGGAAATCCAAACTTTTGCACCCTCAAATACCTTCTGTGCTGGTTTTACAGCAGGTGTTACAGCCTCACTCACTGACGGGAGGAACGGAACCATCTCAGGAGCCATTTCCATTGAGCGATTCACTTTGCTGCGCAATCACTCTAACACCGCTGCCTGGCGGCCACAAGGGCCAGGTTCAATTCCCAAACCACTGAAACACTTCAAAGGCAGACCCGCTCTCCGCTCCACACAAACCTGGCACAGGAAGGCCACCTCTCGACAGACAGCGACAATGCCACCTGCAGCCCTTCCCGTGCCTCAGCCCTGCCCACTCCTCCCTTGCTGCGGCGCTGGGGCACTGCCAGGGTCAGGCGGGAGTGAGTTCAAGAAAATAGCCATCCTGTCACTCAAAACATCTGGTTTCGTTTCCAGATCTCACCAGATTTAGAAACGCATGAACAGCTGCTGAAACTACTGCAGGGTAGACCACAGGAACCAAGGGAATATTCATCAAATATTATCCTGAGCATCCTGAACTATTCGGGTTCTGAACAATCCACTTCCACTATCAAGCACAGTGGGACATGCAGAGTTAAACTGACTTTGTTTCATTGGAGGAGGAAAAGTAAAAACATACAAGATTCACAGGAGCCAAGACTACTGCCCCAACAGAGCCTCTAGCAATGTTCCTGACCCTGTCCTCCTCCAGGTGCTCCTGATCCCGTGTTCCTTCTGAGAGCCTGGTCTGCTGGAATTGGTTCTACTGCGGAGGATCTGGTCAACTCTGCTGCTCTGCCAACCCACGTTTTACATCAGTCCTGTGCAGCACAGTGGGACAGTGACATGGCAAATCAACTCAAGGATTTTGTCCCAGAGGAGCTTTGGCGCCTTTTTTCTTTTCTCTGCAAACCCCAAACAGCAGAATTGGGTTATGGTGGCTCCTTTGTCCCAAGGAAAACTAGACTGCTTGAGATTTTCCCAACTTGTTTATAACAGCTCTGTACTTCCTGGTTTTACAGTTTTATTTTGCAACTTGGAAAAACCCCTTGGAAGTTTAAGAAGCTGCCAGTAGGGGCAGGTTTCACTGCCTCAGTTTACCAGCCTATGTCAGCCATCACTTTCTGAAACAGAGTCTCAGAGAGACAGGAGAGCTCTGAACGCAGATTCCTGGAGAAGCACTGATCTTTGTCCTCCTTTACATCCCTAGTCAGGCGTATGAGCAAATGTTAACCACCACAAATAAAAGACTAGATGCCACAACATCAGCTCATATTCTCCAGACTGCCACAGAACATTTTGTAAAACAAATATTTTAACGTTCCTTTTCTTAAGTGATTACAGTGCTGCAAAGCTTGCTAGACGTCTGCAAGAGTGCTGTGTGTGAGCCTGCTCCCCCATCAGAAATGATCCACAGAAAGTCTTCAGGCCATGACTTCCTTCCCTTGCTTCCTTGACTAACTAGGAGAGTTAGGAGCGCAAGCCCTGTTGTATTTCCCCAGACAGCTCCATGCTGCTGTCCTCATGCCCATGCAGCATCTGTGAGTGAGGCAGAGGCTGCCAGCATGGGGATGCAGAAGCCAGAATCCAAGCTGGCTGTGAAACCTGTTTGTCTTGTGGCATTTGATGTCACATCCTTTTTCTGAAACATTTTATCTTGCTACAAGGGGAAATGATGTGTGCGCTGGTGATGGGCTGGGAATGCTGTACTCAGATATTGCTGTTGAGGTAGGGCCAAGGACAGGCAAAACAAAATTCACCCTATGTCTCCTCTTGTAAGCTTCTCTCAAATATGTGGTGGAGGCCAGATTTTGTGTGTATGTTGGTTGTGACTTATTGGTCACAATATTGATTTTGAATTCAGGCACAGGCTTATCTCTGATGCAGACACTCCAACCTCTCCACTGAAATGGGAAGCACCAGTTCCTTTTATACCCCACAAGCTGGTTTAGCACAGCTTTTCTAGAGCCCCAGTTATGGGCACCCTGGGCTTACTTTTGCAGCAGTTTCCTCTGTCAGATGCCCCTCCCAGAAGCACTGTTGGGTACCAGGGTTTCCAGCAGGATCCATTGCTTTGGCTTCTCACCTGGAGGCATATCACTACAGCACAGATGGCAAAGAAATCCCTGCTTAAAATAAAGTTCTCAGTCTGATACAAGGTGTGCGATACTAAATGCAGCTAACACACACTACACATCAACTCCCCCCAATATATCCTACACAGCTTTTATTATTTGCACCTCCAAAACCTGGGCCAAGCTGTGACCATGAGCCACAGCTGAGCTGGAACCCAAACTAGTCAGGCTCACCAAGTCTCCATTTGGAAAAAACCGTACAACTACCACTCTAACACATCTGAATGTTTTATGCTTATTCTCTGGGGCTCTCCCTACTGGCAGGCTGCCTGTTAAAACCAGCCTTTGTGGGTTACACAAAGCAGCAGTTTGAGGCGATTGGGAAATTTTGTCTTGTAGGTTTGTTAAAAATAATTGCCTTTACCAGCTGTTTAATATTCTTAAGGATTTTTGTTTCATGAATTGTGGGATTTAGTGTTTGAAAAGTTGCTAGTTCAGTAACAAATTCATTTGTTGTCTTCCTACTTTAACCAAAATTACAACTTCTGGGTTAGCCTGCTTGCTCTAATTTCCACTGTGACAGAACCTGGCATCATAACCTTTCCCCAGTATAGATACCTGTAGATACTCCTCCCAAATTACATGCAATACTGAGTGCTGCCTCTCCCTCTTCACAAACCCTCTCTAGTCTTCTTTTCATGCTTCCCTCACATTGCTAGTCTAACTCTTGACCCTTACACATCCTTCTTCTCTGACACATTCTACAAATGCCTTCTTTACCATATGTCTGCTCTCAAGCCCCACCTCAACATGCTCTTAAAGATGAAGTCTTGGCTTATAACTATAGAACATAAATGTAAAAAGTACTCTTGGACAACACCAGTTCCATACACAAGATTGGTGCTGGGCAGCAGAGTTGTCACTGTCTAATTTATAATAGCCTTATATGTAATTGTGTTTGTCTTCATTTCTTTGCTGTGTTTGGACATAGGGTTTCATGTTGCAAGTTATACATAAACCAACATGCATTGGACCTCCCTCTGAAGTGGAGATCAGTGCTTATTGACAGATAAAAACTCCGGGAAGATGGAGCTGAAGTAAAGATGCCTGATGCAATGACTTGGGGTAAAATCATTACAGGGCTGAATTGTAACCATTCTAAAAATCAGATTTATAAACCTGGTAAAATCAGGGTAAATCACACTTGAAACAACTTCAAATATGTGAAAATATCTAGGGTATTGTTATAAGCCTTTTTTTCTTATTGAAGGGCCTTACACACTGGCCTGAAGTAACACTAGCTAATAATAATGAGATTCTGATTTGGCAAATGTGGTTGTTGAGGTCAAGTTAAGAGACCTGCAGTTATTCCATGGAGTGATACTGAAGATTAGAGTTTTAGCATATCTTTTTTGAGAATTTGTTCTTAAAAGTGTAATAGGAGATGCTATGGCAGACCATGAGAAAATGAAAAAATTCCACAAATGAAAAGGGGCTCATTGATGATGAGGGATTTAGTGCTTCTATGCCCAGTTAATTATTTTCAAATTAATTTGCATATTGAAATTCAATATTTTTTGGAAGAAAAGTGCAATCCTGAGTCCATCACATTTTCTGAAGAAAATCTCTGTAGCATTCATATGTGCCAGAGGAATATTTTTCATGTATTAAAGAGCTCTCCAGTGGAGGAGATCTGGGTTGCTACCTCTTTCCTAAATCAAACAACATGGCAATAGGAATGTAGGTTTCTACATTCTTGGTGGGGGTCTTGGTTACTGATTATAAATAGTTTTAGGAGTTTTCTCCTTACTCTTCCTGTGAAGTCTCCCTGACACCTGAAAATTTGTATTCAACCAAAATCATGGATTAAATTTCCCTGGAATGTGCAAAGTTTTTCCTTTCACTTGAAACTTTCTACTGAAAAAAATATCCTATTGGGCACATGAATTACTAATCAAATTAGAGACAGCACTCTTGTATTCATTTTCAGTTTTGAGAACCATGGTTAATTACTGAAGAAACGTCTTCAGTTAGAAAGAGTTCATCTGTTTTATAACAGGATGTTTTACTGTAGAAAGTAGTAGACGATGAAAAACAATTCTCCTTCTTAATCTCCTGTCCTTTTCAGTTACAGCTGATAATAACAACAACAACAACAAAAAACTGACTTAGATCAGTCCCTGGATCCTTCCTTATTCATTGCACAGTTCTAGATTACCAATAACACCATAAGAACAAATACATGCTGGGAATCCCATAGCCCATTTGATTCTAACTAGGTTTATGGAGTGTCAAGCAGATAAACTGCCCCTCTGGGATTCCAGTAATATGTGCAGAAGAGATCTCATAACACCCAATACAGAAACCACTTGGCAAGAAGTGAAAAAAAACCCCATCCTTTCTAAAGGAGTGGTTTTCCATGTGTCAGGACTCTGATGGAAAAAATCTGTCAGGAAGCAGGAAAAAAAATGACCAGAAACATTTTTGACAGGTAATTTTATACCAGAGGGTTTATAGAAGGCAAGAGTGTAACAGAACTAAACTGATACTGCTGCATGCATAAAACCAGTAATATTCGCAAAGTCACTAGATTTTAAGTAACAAAGCCCTATAATCAATGTATAAAAATAAAGTTCGAGTTACTTATTGTAGGAAGTCTGGTGAAATCAAAGCCAAGTTTTCAGAAGACTTAGCAAGAGAAGCAATGATTTCTCTAAGGTGATGTGTGCAGCTGAAGTGCTGTAAGATCCAGGCACAGGAGGTGGTAGTGTGCTGCCCCCCAGAGACTGCACTGCTCCTCCTAACATCGATTTTTTTAGCACTGACAGCAAAATCTTGCGTCCTTGTTTTGCCCTTGGCCCAAACAGCTCTGATCCAGTCAGTTCTGAACTTTGTATGCTTCAATAGGGAGGAAAAGGGATTATTCCTTTTGAGGGAAAGGAATAATCTTCTTTATTCCTGCAGCAGAAATTTGATTCTAAAGGCAATAGAGAGACTCCATGTCCTCTGCTTTTTGTTATTCTATATCTGAAGATGCCAATTTATCTGCAGTCATAACAAAATAAATTTATATTTACTGTTTTCTCATACAGAATCACATGCTACCCATACTTCTTTTTCTGTTTGTGTTTAAAATAACAGTATGAGAGATTTGATGGCACTTTATCTTATCTGCTTAGCAATCATCAAAACATACTAAGGTGAGGAAGGCTTCCCCCTCATTCTTCCACAGCTTCTCTTGCTGAGCTCTTGGTTGGTCTTGAAAAAGCAGTAAATGATTTTTGCACAACTGCAATGGCACCAAAAGGTATACAGAGTCATGGATGTTTATGTAATATAGGAAATAGTTTTATCACTAAAAAAACAGGGCTAGGATGTAAAACCTTTAGGTTCAAAATACTCACAGCTGATACACTGGCTCAGCCATTCCTGCCATTCTACATATATTTGTTTTTTCATTAGATCTCTCTAATCTCTGAGAAAATAAGTCTCAAGCATCTCCTTCTCTTTAATTTTGTTCCCATTCCCTTTGTCTTTTTCAGAATTCTGAAAGGACTTCTTTCCAATTCTTGTCTTTTCTTCCTAGAATTCTCTTCTCATATTGCTGATTTCAACTGTACATTTCACAGTCTAGAAGCCAAAGTCTATTCAAAGTTAATGGAGTGTGGAGTTAAGATGCCCACAGTATTTTTCAACTAGGTTTTACCACTTCAGTATCCTTTTTCCACCTCTACATCCACATACCTCCCTTTTTGTCTCTGAAGTCTTTAAGGTTAGCTCTACTTTAGTAAAAACATAAAAACAGAAGAAAAGCCTAGTAAAGAATATTTGGTGTAAGGCATTATAGTATCAAGGAATGAAAATTAGTCATTTCTTTCCTGTCCTTCACCTTCAAAATGGAAATTCGACACTTACAAGAGGCTGAGAGCTTGTCCTGTTATCTGCTGCTGCAGAAAGCTCTCATGCACCTTGAAGGCAGAAGTGATCTAGAAAAGGCAAGATTAATTCCATGGGAGATGGATTATCAAGCCAACACACATCATCTGAGTAACAGTTCAGTCCTAAGGGTTTTTCCTGAAGCAAGTGGGAAATGAGATGTAGGCTATGTAACTTGAAGTGGCATGTACCTGGCTTCCCCTAGCTGTGAGACATTTATGACCCATACAAATTCTTGAGGGGATATTTTCACAACATTGAATGCAAAAGTACACACAGATAAATAGTAGAGGTGTGTTCAGTTCATCAAATGAGCAGATTTGAACTTGCAACCCCTACTTGGAGTTCAGGATGTTTCTCACAGCTCTGTTAGCTGCTCTAACACAGCTCTGTTAATCTTCAAGGAAAACCATTATCCCTGGTCCAAAGGACTCCAGGAAGAGCCCACAAAGATGCAAGGACAGGTGTAGTCTTGCACACCATCCCTATTCCAAGCCAAGGAACAGTTCTCAAATCACTGATCCAGATCAGACCAGCTCACATGTAGGCCAATATAGAGCTCAGAGGCATTAACTCCCACCTCCAACTTTTTTCCTTAATTGCTGGATAAAAAGGTCTCGCTACCTGCTGTCCAACTAATTTAACAGCGTCGTTGTTGCAAAAAACAGTTGCAAATAGCAGCTGTTAATTTCAGCAGACATAAGCTAGAATTAAAATAACCACCACAATTTTTTTTTAAATGTGGTTTGTCATCACCAGCAAAATGCAATAAAACTCCACTTTCAACAGAAGGAATTTTTATATTTAATATATATTTTGTTTAAGGGAGTGAGAGAGACAACAGTGTCTGCCCCTTTCCATCTTGATTTCACCAATCTTGGGTCAACATTTGAAAAAGATTGCTACTTTATCAAAATCACATGCAAAAATAGCCAGATGAGGGAAGTTTTGTCTTACACTTAACTCACTCAGCTGCCTCTGGCATTTCATGTAAGAACAAGGATGTGTGCACTGTATGGGTGAACAAACAAGAGGGTTACGTGCATGCTTAGAAGCAAACTGCAGTGATAATCACGCCGATTGCAAGCTTAAGGAGAATGCAAAGGCTGCTGTGGGCAGAGCAGGAGCTCGGGTGGTGCTCAGAGCTGCCGTGCCAGCGCAGCCCAAGGTGCAGGTGATGGGCAGAGCGCAGCGCACGGCGCAGCCCCGCAGGAGCGGTGCTCTGTGGTGGTAGGTGTCCCCTTTCAGGGGAGCAATCAAACCGGTCTGATTGTCACTGTCTGCTTTTGTCCAGCCCTGACCTACACATGGCGCTGAGGGACATCTTTGTCTCACTTCTCTTTGGTCACGGAGTTCATGGAGCTCAATGGGCTGCGGCCGCCAGTCCATTAACGGGGGTGCTGGGCTCGGTCCCAGGCCACCCAGGAGCCCCTCTGCATGTTCTCACTGAATGGCTTCACTGGTGGCCCATTCAAATGCGATAATGTCAGAAAAAAGGCTTGAATGGAGGAGCCAATGTACACCATTGCTCAGGCGAAGTGACTGCAGCCTCCAACAAAGCCTCCCCTGTGGCGATGTTAAGCAGAGTTATCAATAGTGCTAAGGCAGAGCAAGAACTAATGCTCCAATCATGTCATCCACAGGTGGCACAGATGGAGCCACTTCAATACAGAAACCACAGGGCAACATTTCCTGGTAATTCTATCCTCTTTCCAGTGCTAACGTACAGAAAAATGTGCAGATGTCATGTGGATCTCTTGTAGTGTGTCAGACCCCCTTCAACCGAGCTCCAAAGGACTTTTTTGTTTCCTGTTCCTTTTACTATTCACACCAACTGTAGGCAATGTTAAATTCTCATTTTGTGGGAAGCAGGAAACTTGGGTTTTAATGTACACATAAATAAATTCCCTCACTTTTTCTGAGCTGCAAGATTGGACCTTGTGAGCAAGAATGGAAACTGTTTCAGTATTCACAACAGTACAGAACACATTGTTACACCATTCCATTCATTCTTAGAGGGCACACTAAGTTATTTTCATTATGTAAAAAAAATTAAATTAAATCAAAACATAGTTTGACTCACATCCACTATGAGCACGAATTTTTTTTCTTCTCAGCTGGGTACAATGTTCATCTCTAAAGTTTCAGAGACAAAACAGAACACAATAAAACCAGGGCTCCTAACAATTCTGAATGCAGCATCTATACAAAGTGAATTTGCAGAGCACATCTGAGGCAAAGGACTGCCACAGTTTCTGCTCTAATTAACAATTCATAACTTTGTCTGTGAATTTCTGTAAATGTGCAGCAGAAGGGACGTAAACATCTCCATAAAACACATTACTTCTGAACAAGACAGACACCTTCCTTAAGTGTCTGTCTTGGGCTAAAGACTTGCATTCATTTTCAAATCCTTCATATGAGACAGAAGGGGAGAAAACAAAACCACTAAAGAAAATTCCTCTGCCTAGGGAAATTCCATCACTCATAGAGTCTGAGATAGGATTCATTCCAAAAGGGGTTCCCACAATTACGGGCGATCAGTCAGGACAGGCCACAGGTCATACATGCAGACCACTCACCAAAGAGCTTTGCTCAACTCTGAAACTAACCAAAAACCAAAGCCCAGGACCCTGAGTCACACAAAGACACAGAAGGACACATCCGTGTTCTAGGTCTTTATTCAACAGTGAATTGGTGAAGTACAATTCCCAGATAACTTTAGGAAGATAATTAAGCACAGCACTACAAAGGTGAGAGGAAAACTTCCCCAGCAGTCCAACCTGGGTGAAAAAAAAATATCTCTTATTTGGACTTTGCCTCCTGTTTGAATCCCTTGATTACCTGCAGGGGACATCTTCCACTCTAAATAGACAGAAGAGAAAGCATGGGCCAGAAACACAAAGTAGCGAGTAGACAGTTCTATGCAAGAAACAGATTCAACACTTCTCCACTCCAATGCAAAGCAAATCCACTATAATGACAAAATTGAGAAAGAGTGCTGAGATTAATGAGATATAGGTAGGATACTGCCATTGGCATCATGGTGCTCTGGTAAATCTTCTGATTTACCATCAGAAGATGGGTTATTTTCTGAGCTGCTACAACTATTTTCAAAATCTATTATTCTGAATACAGAATTCTTTATATCAATACAATCGCTGAACTAATATTTTATTTTAGGTCTATGTTTGACAGTCTGGATATGATTTGCATTACTTCCTGATGTGTTCTTCACTTGTGGATAACTAAGCTATTGCAATCTCAGGCAGATAACATTAAAAATTGTGATACAGAGTGATAACATTTTTAAATAATCATTAAATCAACCTGGGTGTGGGATATGTGTTTACCTATTGAAAGCAGTAGGAAGGCCTACTGAAGAAAAAAGTTTTGCTTTAAATTCTTTAAATATATAGAGAAATTACCATAAGACACAAATGAGCCCTATATAGACATTTATCCATTTACATCAGGTTTTCTATAGCCCTTTGCATGAAACTTTATACATGTTTGCTTGCTTTCTCTAAGGATTCAAAAGACACAAGGGAATAGAAAAGATAGCCTGATAAAATAAATGTTTTCCCTAGTACCTTACTGTTAGCTAATTGATAATAATTGTTTTCCACTTCACATCCAGCATACAGAGGTTCCAGGGAATTTAACAGAAATTTTGTCTAAGGAGATGTCTAATCTGCAGACTTCAAGAACACTTAAAGCAGTGTTCATCATCATTACACATTTTGTAATAACTTCCATTACAGTTGGAACTTCTTAGAGGTTTTAAATCCAGATTTTTTTGTGTGGTGTGTGTGTTTTGACCTTAAATGCTGCTATACAATTTCAAAGGGATGTCATAAAAGATTCTACCAGAATAACACAACAAGAAACCTTTTCAAACTAATTTTCCCCAAGGAAAACTACATCCACTTAGTGCAGAATCACCTGCTTTTCATTATTTCTGCCTTATTTTTCTCTCTATGTCTATGACCATGAAGGCTCAGCAGACCTCTGTGGAACTTTAAATCAGGAAAGAAACTCCTGCTGTTTTGTATGACTTAGTCTTCAATGCCTTTATAAATGTGTACAAAACCACAAACTGCAATAATTTCACAGCTGGCCTTCTCCTTCCATGTCTCCAATTCGACAGTTCTAAGAATTTCCCTTTCGTGTTGCTGTCCCTCATGGCCAGCAAACTGAGGAACCTGATGCCTCTCCCAGAGGAATGAGCAGGAGGTTTCAGCACTAGCTGGCACAACAGCTCTTTTAACACAATTTTTGGCTTTAATGTGTATGCCAAAGTGTTTTACAGGATGACATTTATTTTCTTAATTTTTAAAAAATCTTTCTGAATTTCACAAATAATGTCTCCTAGTTGCTTTTCAGAATGTTAGGATTTACAATGCTGGTTTCCCCTGTTCAGCCAGGTCTTCTCACTACATTATGTGGTAACAGAACATATAGTGAGGACTGGAAGATTGTATGTGTATTGTCTCACCCCTACAAACATGTTTAACACTGTCTGTTTACACATAAAGGAGTAATTAATTTAACTAAAGCAGGCTTTGGCCAGAATAATTTTTCTTACATTTTTTAATATATATTTTTATATATCCAACTATTAAGCAGAATCAGTTTCTTCAGTACAGGTTGGTATCTTGAGGAGATGAGAAAAAAAATCAAGATTTAATTCTTTCTATTTTAATGAAAAATAAAAGAATATTTGTGTTCAAAATATTACAGCTGGCTTACAAATAGCTTCATTCTTAATTGGAAGCAGCATCTTCAGTTCTCCATAGTGTGACATTTATCACTGTGTAATAAAAAATTCTGTGCCTCACAAATTCTACAATAGGCAGGTCAACCACTTAATATCACATAATTCATGTAAACATATACAGAACTTAAGCTTTACATAGATCTCACATGTTGTCACTTCAAAGGAGTCCAGAATAGAAGTAGTAAAAGAAATTAAGCAGTAAAAGAAAATGTGCTCTTTGTTTAATGCAAATGGGCTCCTTTCAAAAGACGCGCTTTTAAAAACCATCATATCACATTAAATAAGTTGCATTTTGGCTACTTGAATTAAATGTCTTTACAATTGTCTGATAATTTAAAAATTAAACTCAAAGAGATTGCTCACAAGTTGAAAATCACAGCTAGTATCAGCAGTGAAACAACTCCATTAGAACAGTCTCAATAACAGAGTTCAGTTCTGTTTTGCTGCATTTGCAGGTTGTCTGTGTGTTGTAAGGATTCCATCAGCCCACCTGCTACAGAGCAAGAAAATAACCCCTGCCCCAGCACTTGACAATGCAATGCACAATGTACAGTGGTGTACAACAATTTCTGCATTCAATGGGAAAGAAAACAAAACAAAACAACCCCCCACTCCAACCATAAAACAATTGTATCCAACTTGGCAGTGCCTGGAACACAGGATACAAACACTGGCCTTCCAGGATACAAACATTCTGCAGACTGGGGGGAAGGTGCAGCTCTCCCATCAGCACAGACCACTTAAATCAGGGCTGAGCACGTTCCTTAACATTCTGTAACACAAAGGCATGAACAATAACAACAACAACAAAAAACTTTGTTGCAAATAATGTCTATGAATAACTTGTAGGAAAAACATGTGTGAATTTCTATGATTCACAAATACTTAAGAAAATGAGCAGACTTTTAAAAAGTCACAGATCTCATGACCAGAGGGCTTTTCCACGTACTTATTTAACTGCGAACTATTAGTATTTTCAGATTCTAATTCCAGTGCAAACTTGAAACAGAGAGAAGCATGTGACTCCAGCTACTCTGTCCTGCAAGAACTCCATCTGGGACTGAATAAGAGTTTCTCCACCAATACTAGAAGCAAGCAAACAAGCAAGCTCTGCCCTAGTTTAGTAAGCTGTTGACCCAGTTTCCAGCCAGACAAGAGGAGAGAGTCTTTCACTGCCTCTATAATCTATCAACAGTTCACATAAAACCAGAGAGTGGGAGAATCCCACAGGCATCAAAATTCAGATGAGCATCTAGTAGCTGAGGTCTAAGCCCATAGAGAAACCACCCCCATCTCTTCTTCTCCCACTCACACACAAGAGACGCTCAAAAAAAATTCTTCACTAGACAGGCCGAGAGACAACCAGTAAAGGGAAGGAACCACTGTAGCTGGGGAATACTTTTTGCAGTGTGATGCTCTTTTCTTTTTATTCTACTTCATCCTAAGGCATCCTGCAGCTTCCACGTTACCTTCTGCTTCAGTGTGCAAAATTTCCTCCATCATTTCCTCCCGTAGTGTTCAGTGGAGCATTGGCGTTATTGATGATGTTACCTTTTCCACCTTGTTGGATCTCCTTTTCTGCCACCTCACTGTCCATTCACACCAGACAGGAATACACATGTGCTCCCATCGTCTTTCTTCTTGCAGAGTGCAGCAGTAGCCTCTGCTTTTAAGAAAAAGGAACTTGAATCAAACATTTTTTTGTACTACAATATTTTGTCCTTGACAATTTGTGGCAGAGAAAGGAGAGAGACAAGATTTTGAGTAACAACCAAAATAATGAGATACTGAGATCATGAAATCAAATAATGAAATCAAATCATTGAAGTCACGAAATCATAAAATTCTGAGCTGAAATAGTTTTCAAGAGATCATTTCGCTCAGCAGAGTACATTAATGAAGAAATCTCTCTGCTGATACTAGTGGTGGGCTGTTAATACTACCATTCCAGCTCTGCCACTTCTCAACAGAGTATTTGGTCCTTCATAGGCACCTTTTTCTTTTCCCCCTTTAAATCACACATAGTTTGTACTATCACTCAGCAAGGACCCAGACTAATTAATCTCTCAGAACATGCCACTGGCTTCAAACACACTTTCCCCCGTGGTGCATTTTGATTGGTTCTGGAGATACCTTTGCTCAAGGAATTTCTTGTTCCTGTGAGTCACTCACTGAAGGGAAAGGTTAATGAAAGAGTAGACATTCTACTAAGCCCATTGAAATTGCATTTGTTGCATCCAACTGGATTTTTTTAAGCAGTGCACTGGATTGACAAGCAAGCAATTGCTCTGCAGCAAACAAGTAAAAATTCATAGGAGACCAAGGCAAAAGAAAAATTGTGGGCTTTGCTTACCACCATCAAATTGATGGGATTTAAAGAGCACCAGATTAATTACTGCCCTGAGTTTGACTGCTTAGTACATTAGTTGTCCTTCATAGAAAAATGCAACCATTGCAATACAAATCTGTACTGGAAATAAAGGTGAAAATACAGCATCCAATAACAAAAAATATCAAAAGTCATCCATCAGAATACCCAGGTCACACAACTTTTTTCAAGTGTTCTTTAGCTGAGCAGCAGCACATGCACTGGCTGTTAAAACGAAACCATTCTAAAAAGGAAAAGCATGTGTCTAGGAGCAAAACAGATCAACACATACAGAGCTCTATCATGCACATTGTATTTCTTCATTTTTTTGCCAATATGCAGTTGCCACATACTGTTGTTCTAAACTATAAATCACCAATATAAATCCTATGTATGTGGATTTTTTTGGATGATAAATTCATCTACAGCACCCAGGAGTGGGATGTTCATAGAACACATGACCCTTGCTGCCAACAGTGGAGCTAATACAATAAAAAAAAACTGAGAATGGTATAAAGGATTTTACTTCTCTTCAGATACTGGGAATCCTGAGCTGCACAGCATCAGATGGGGATCCAATCAGTGCTCAGCACTGATCTCTACCCCATTTGGGGCTTTTAAACTTTTATGGGATTTCCCTCAAACATTTCTATTCATTTCTACTGTCAAACAAAAAGAGCATTCACAGCAGAACTTGTTGCCAGTTTCAGGTAGAGACGTGGACACGCGGGTGGTGTGAGTGCCTGGGAGCTGCCTGCACACTCCATCATCACAGCTCTCTGGCAACATTCATCCTGTGGCCAAGCTGTATATGCAGCTCTGAAAGCAAAGCTAAAAATGCAGTGTATAAGCTGCTAAAGAAGTGCAGCAGAGGCCTGCAGGTCCTCAGGCAAGCTCCCATCACTTGGTCAAGCATCACTAAACTATTTTTCTGCTCTATTGAAGAATTCTTCACAGCACTCAAAAAAACTCACAAAGAAAATAATTATCAATTATACACATTAAAACTTGTTGCACCAACCATAAAAATCAAATTTCTAAATATGCCGTTATGCACTGAAAACCCTAAAATATGGCCATAATACTCTTTTTGCAATTATATTAGATTACTTCCTATCAGTTTAGAAAAGAATTGACATAACTGTAGACCACAGGATATCTATAAAATAGCAGGCTATGAGTACTATAGTACTATGCTATAGTACTATGAGTATTTAGGATTAATTTTTTAATTAATGTATAAAGCATTATAAAAGTTATGAAAAAAAAAGTAAAGGGAACAAAACCCTATTCCTGGCTTAGGTTTTCTTGCTCACTATTTTAGATATTAAATACACATACCTAGCATAGTTTTCCAGGCAAATGAGACTGACACTGCTATACCAGCTGTTTGTCCATCAGTCCTTTCACTCTAAAATGTTCTTTATTGTTTAATTACATCAGACAAGGCAGCAAGGGGGTTCAGAGAAAGCTCTTTGCTACAGCAAGTGAGAATTTGTGGGCAGGAGGTGACAGCCTGCATTGTTGTCCCCTTTGGAGGGAGTTAGAGGAGACCTGAGGGCTGAGGCTAATGTCATTCTTGCTCCTCTTCCACCAACTACAAGATTTTCTACTTCTTGCCTTTAAAGCATCAGGAATGCTTTTGCTGCCCAGTCCTGGCTGGAGGGTTTTAACCTTAAGGCCAGGGAAGTGACTTCCTACTCACTTTGAAATAGCTCCTTCCAAGGAAAGGATGCCAAATCCCAAAAGCTGGTGGTGTTGAAAATTTTTCCAAATTATTATCACCAACTGTGATTGCTAACATTCTGATTCTGTATGTTTCCAAAGTTAAAATTGGAGATAATGAGATTAGCCTGATACTAGGTATTGGGAGATAGCCCTTGCTGTGATAGCCTTCTTCATAAAATAAAATAAAATATGAGTGGGATATGGTCAATCCTCTGTAACAAAAATATTTCTTGAATTATAAAGTAAAATAAAGCAACCCACATAGCAAGGAAAAAAGATTCTTCTATACAATTTCAAACAATACTGAGATATTTATATCCCAGGAAGGGGAAAAAAACCAACCAACACCACCAACAGACCAATCAACCAACCAGAAACCCACAAAGAATGAACATTATTTAAAATGAGAAACAATGAGCTTTCTCCAAGTTTGAGTGTGAAATTTTTATGATAGAACCCCATTCAGATGAAGCCTGATTAAAAATGTTCATTTGTAGGCAAGTTGGAGTTGGCTGACTACTGCCTAATCATTAGGAATATTTATATGCATCCCAAACGATTTAAAATGCAAACACTGGAATAACTAAAAAAAAAAAGAAACAAAACAAAACAAAAGAAAAATGCATTCATCCCAAAAGGCTTTCCTTTGGTTTCTATTTAGAGATATAATGAATACTCCAGTTATACAAGGAGCAAGACCACACAATCAAAGAATGAAAGACCCTGGACAAAGATGAGAATTTAGTAAATGTTGTGCAACTAATAATATATTTTATCATGTGATCTCACAACTTTTTCCATAGGTGCCGAGTTTTAGGCTGTTTATCACAAGTGAATTTTGGAGACAGAAATTATACACTCACAAAATTGATTTGTGATTTGATTCTTGCTATTAAAATGGTAAAAAGTTTGAAAAGGTCAGCTAGCGTTTACATACCATACACAGATTTTGCCTTACTGCAGTTATACTTGTTCTTCAATCCAATGATCATTCCAATAAAACAATCCTTTGAATGACTAAAAACTAGATCCTGCTTCATACTTTTAAACACAAAATAACTTATTTATTGTGTTGGGCATTCCGTGTAACATAACTGCTGCCTATTTTGTTAGTTCTAGGGTACCCCACAACCAAATAGTCTGATAAATCAATGTCAAACACCTTAAACTTCATGACTTCCCCTCAAGTAATTGCTATTTTACAAGTGGGGACAGATGAGCACAGGGATTAAGAGCCAAACTCTCAGTAGCACCTAGGAACTGAGCAGCAAAGCTTTGCCTAATTTTGAGGCAACAGCAAACACACAGAGTGATTGCCTGCAACTGGCTATGCCATTTCTGACTCAAATACACGTCCATTTCTGGACAGGCACTGAAGCTGTGTATGCACACCTGCAGGGAGTGTCCTCAGCACCAGAACTTAGGGATTTGCACTTTCACTTGTTGAAGTTGTTGCCTGTGTTATCACTAATGTTTTCTGGAAGCACTTCAGTGCGTGGTTCCCACCACCATATAGGGCTTTCTCATGTTGAGTAATTTTGCCACTAGACAGCACCCAATGCCTTCTGCTGGCTGCCTCCAGCTCAGAAAACATGGCAACAGATATAAGAAACAAGCCACGTGGGATTAGGCAGAAAACAAACAAACAAAAAACCAAACAAACCCCACACGTTTCAGGGATTGGGCTTGCCCTAAATTTCCCATTTCTAGGGTACCACCAGTATTCAGGCCACTTAGCAGGGCAGCAGCCACACTGAGAACAGACTGAGCTGCTCAACTGCTTGAGGCTTGAAAAACAGGCTGAAAAAGGTCTGAAAAAGGATCTTCAACTTTGATCCCCCAAGGTTTTGTGCATGTGCCCTTCCCTACCTCTCATTTTATAAGAAAGGCTGACAAAGTCAGGGATCAAAACAACATTGAATTGACTCAGCCTTTAGGTAGTTGTAGATGGTTTAGGAGTCATAACATTAGTTAGCATAAGAACATCAGTGTAGTGTTAGCTACAGAAAATTAGGAATTCGGTATTTTACCAATGCTGAACAGTTGGAGCACAGCATGGTGTTAATTTAAGGCAAGAGGTAAATTGTGACAGTTTTTCATTACTGTGAGATAATACAAAATTTCTAGTGATAACACTTAAGAGTTTATCAGTTACAGTAGACTTTATAGTTTTGAGAAACTCCAAGCAACTTTGTCTGTTGAAAAACTGAAAAGCTGTGCCTTCAGAAGTCTTACCTGTGGCAGGTATCCTAAAACATTGAGGATTTAAATGTGTTTAAACACCCCCAACCTAATCCTAACCTTGCTTCCCCCTCTCCCCAAAAAGGTGGGGAAAATCAATGCACTTTTGTAGGGTTTGGGGGAATATTTTTTTTAAAGATACTTACACTGAAAGAGTTTGTTACCTGGACTAATACTTCAGATGCTTTAGAAATCAGTATAAATACAGCCAAACATAACAACACACGCAGACACACCTGAGGATGAGGTAACTGGTTGCTTGAGGAATAAAAGGCAGGCAGATCTCAAATCCCCACCACAGAAAATGCTATAAATCAGTCTTTTTCACCCTTTTCTCCAATGCCCTTTTGGTTTTGAGTGAGGAGGAATATTGGACACACTTTGCCTCTGCAGCAGAGCTGGCTCTCTGTGTCCATTCAGCGTGTCCTCCAGTTTGTTTCCACCCCAAGGTACAGAGCCCTGGGAATACATGTTAAATCAAGGCTGCTATGTCTCAGCAGGACTGTAAGAAATTATTCATTCCACATAAAAGCTTGGAAAGCAAATGCAGATGTGCCACATACAGTACTTCTAAGGTCAACATGGTCTGTAGAAGGTAGATTCTGCTATTTTAGCAATGTTTTGGCATAGTCATCTGAACTTGAAGTCATACATTGAACTGAATGCAGCATTTCTTTGACTTTTCCCTTACTCTGAAGGAAATAAGGGTAAGAATCATATATTGTAGTTCTCTTTTTTTTTTTTTTTTGAAGGGTAGTGTTGGTAGTGTGATATACAAAGCCAACCAATTTCCACCCACCTCCCAGGGCCACACACTGAGATGTGCTAAATAAGAGATCTTACCATGGAAATAAGCCTCCTCAATTTATAAATAGCAGAATGCAGTCACCTTCAAGGTTAAGCTAACAAAGAGAAGTAACAATCACTGCTACATTTCTGAACTTTAAGTCGTGAAATTTTATGGCAGAAGAATGAGAAAGAAAAATCTGAGAATGTGACTTAAACTTCTTTTAAAAGTAAATAGCATTTCAAGAGAAACCTCGACGTGCCCTCTCCTGGCACCTGGCACTAACTGTGGGCTCTGAAACATCCTTAACCTGCAGCACTTACTATCTGGTTAAAAGGAAGTTCTTTTGACACACTTTTTTTGTTAAGACATTGTCTTTATTAGCTATAGAGCAAGGGTAAGAAACTGGTTGCATAATCATATAGAATAAGAAACATTGAAGTGATCTGTTAAAGATTATTTTAAAGTGTAATTAAACTGCTCATACTGTTAAGCTTTTTTTCAAAAAAGGCATGTGCTTCAGATTCATTTAATTGTGTTATTCGTATCACATAATATTAATGTTATTAACCTGCAACAGGATTGACGTAAATTTGCAATGCATTACTTACTTCTGATTATTATTGACACTCCTTTTTATAGATTCGCCCTAGGAAGCACAACCCTTTTGGTTTTAGTTAACCAAGCACAAAAAGTGCAGCAAGTCAAAATTGCATCAGAAAAATAAACTGAACCCTCTTTTTATTTCTGGGTTTGGTGTTGCAGGTTAAAACACTCATTGCATTGTCCCACCTTTCCTTAACACTTTCATCAATGTAAGAGATGTACTTCATTTTGTTTAATTACATATTTTGTTTCTATGGCAACTAGACAGAATCTAATCCATTTCTGTTCCTTCCTAAGCCTTTACATAGTGATTTTCTTTCACAGTATAGTACCAAAAGATAATCCTCCTTTAGAACTCTGAGTACTGTTCTTTCCAAATATCCCTTAATTAGTATGCATTAGGATTAAAACCGGTTGTAGTTGTGCTATAACTAAGAGAAACTGTAAAAAAACCTAACAGGATCCAGACAGAAAATTCGAAACTACCATCAAGTAGTTTCAGCATAAATTTACTGCCACCTGCAGGCAGACTTTCATCATGGGATCTCCAGAGCATGGGAGCAGGGGGATGAAGGAAAGTAAATTCGATGTTCCAACTCTGGCCAATTGATTCAGATTTATTTTATTTATAGGGAAAGGAGAATCCACTAATATTACCCTGTTTAATGAAATAATGTCCACTATTTTAATTTCTACGGTCCTATTCCAGATTGCTTTTATTTGCGAAGACAGTGGTGATGTCTGAAGATATTCCTTCTGTAATAAAAGACACAAATTCCACTGCTGCTAAACACCTCTTGAGCAGTGGGATTTCTGTATTCTTCTATTTTTTAAAGAAATTACTATGGTCCAAAATTTAAGCCAGATTTTTAAAAAATCTAGCAAGCCAAATCTTACAAAAAAATATCATGTCTGTGGTTAAAATACCTGTTCTAGGAAAATTTGGAGATTACTGCCTTACTAAAATGGCCTGAGTCCTACACATTCATATTCTTTCATACAGAGAAACCAAACTGAAAGAGTAACATTGACACAAATAAAAAGTTTATCTACTAGGCCTTTTTTTGAAGCCATTACCATCTGAAACAACTCTAACTTACAAAATCATACAGTATTTTCTCCTATCATAAAGCGATGTTGTCTCAGTCAGTGCCTAGGTAACTAGAGCTAAATTATCTAGCCCTAGACTAGGGCTAGTGAATCTGACAGATTATTTTCAGCCTTCAGACTTTTAATGCAACATCTGGGAAAGTTAAATTTCTAGAAGTGAGGTCTGCAGGGCTGCCAGCACACTGAAATAAGAGTCAGCTCAAAACATCAATCTTCAGCTTTGTCCAGAAAAAACCAGTAATGAGTCTTAAATGGTAGAAGTCATATCTGATCCATCAGGACCATTTTCCATGCAGAGAAACAAAAGCATACATAATGCCATACAATTATGTTTCCTGGCATTTCCAGGAAATGTCAAGTTTACTGGATACATGCTCTGCTTTTGCTTCAATTACAGACTGCAAATTCCATTCCAGAGGTAATATACTGCCTACCTGGTCTAAATTCCAGCAGCAACCATGCTTCTGCCTGGGAATAGCATATTTAAGAACTTGCTTAGGAATGAGCACGTGCCCTCAGAATAGAGCTTACTTTGCCACATGTAAAACGCTGTGGCAAAGTAAGTGGACAGGGCTGTCATCTGTCAATTTCTCATCACAGATTTATAGAAAGGTTTGGATTGAAAGGGACCTTAAAAATCATCCAAGTTTCATCCCCTCTGCCATGGGCAGGGACACCTTCCACTAGACCAGGTTGCTCAAAGCCTCATATGGATTAAAGCCCTGAAGATTTTAGCTATTTATATGCAAAGTCTATTGGACACATGATTTCTTTCTCCTTACCTCTCTCCCTTGTCCTCTAAAAAAAGGGTGAGGGAGGAGGGAAGGCTGTTCTTTCCCAGTAACAGTTGAAGAATAATATAATAATTGAAGAATCTCTCCAGGAGACGGGAAGCTGTAAGCACATCTATCTTTTGATAAAAGTCTAAACCTATTTTTTTCTTTCTACTTAAAAGTAAAAGAACAAAACCTCACAAAACCTCACACAGAACAAATTGAACCGACTGTTGGAAGACAGCATAGGTTTCAAAATGAGTGAAAATTTCAGTACTTCATCATCTTACCACTTGATGGGGGTGGTGAGCTACTTACACAAGACTTGGCTTACAAATAAGAGTAAGATGTTCACTAACTATAAATAGCCCATCTTTATAGTTTAAAAACAAACACACTGTGATAAAGTGCCAAAATTCAAATGCATTTGGGAAGTTTAAGACCTGCTTATTATGAAATACCTAAGCTAAATCCACATGATACTTACACAGTAAGTACTGTCAGGTTAAACCAATTGCATTCCAACTAAATATATCAGATACTTCCTTGTGGGAAAGATGAGCAGATCAATTTGCTCTATGTGTTTGGCAAAAACCAAACTGCATCTCCTCTGAAACATAACTACTGACAGAGAAGCCCTTTCTATACATGTACAGAAAGTTATTTTTGTCACTCAGTGCCTTTGTTCTTCACTTACTTAATTTTTCACATATTACAGAAATCCTTTTGGCATTTCACAGATCTAAATTCAATTTGTAGGTTAAAACAATGCTACCAAAACTTGAAAAATTTTAATGCAGTGGTGTAAAAGATAAAACAGATGGCCAAGAGACTAACAATGTCTCTACTTCAAAGGACTAAAATCTGTGGAAGACCTCTTACATTTTATGTTGGATCAAGCAAAACATTAACTGTTCAAATATTAAAAAGATACAAAGCATGTACCAAATACAATTCACCTAAGCATGAAATAATTAACCAGTTATAAACAAAAACCAACCTTACAGCTCTCCCATCACATACACAGAAATGGTGACATGTCAAAAAGGAAAGCCACAGCTCAGTTTCCTGTACTTCTAGTAATGGAATGAGTAGGTCCCAGTTGTCTGATCCCTAACTCACACTGCTGTGATTATTACCTCTCATGCTGCTATGAATGATGTTTATTCCGAATTATGAAACCACACTCACGAAGTATCAGTCCAAACTGGACTGAGGCAAGGCTCTATGAGGGAAAGTTTTGCTTTGTAGAAGAGAAAAAGCTGTAGGAATAATCAATTGCAGCTAGAGATGCAAAATACAGAAGAGGTAAAAGGAAAGGGGTGAATCACAAAACCATTCAGAGCATGGCCGAAACACAAATGATTTCAAGCATGTCAACAATTATGAGATTCTTAACAGTGCTTATGTTTGATTTGTGTCACAGAATAAAGCTTCCATAAAATATTTTCTAAAAGTTTGTAAAAACAAACAAAATGTATACATACAAACTCTCAAAAATTCAAAGAAAAAGGAGCAAGTCAAAAGTTTTTTTAAAAAGCTTTAGGCCTTCTGATTATTTAAAAATATTTCCCTTTGCCATTTGGTAGATAAACAATTCCAACAAGACTAGAAAATCAAAGAGCAAAACAACAGAAAAGATGTCCACTACCACAGATCATTTATTTATATACTAAGTTAAAAAATGCAAATATTTAATTATAAAAAGTTTATCAAACAGCTGTATACATACAGTTCATATTGTTAAAAGCCAACATGTCAATTGATACTTTATGTACATTTGATTTATAATGTCATACAATTGTAGAAAAGCATCACTCAGCAGAAACTGATTTGGCATTTGGAAGTACTTACCACCCTGCACTAGAAGAGACAATTAATTTATATGTTACAATAAAAATATTTATTTGCTGTGATCATTTAAAGCAAATGGATGCTTTATTTTCTCCAAGAAGAATCATCATAAGTGGAGATTAAAGTGCACATAACCAACGTTAACAATTCTTCAACAATCCCATCTATCATTCTAGTTGCTCGAAGCACATCACAGTAACATCAAAGATTTAGGACTTTTCTCTGTGGCTAAAAGAGCAAGACTTGAAAAGACACTCAGTTTCCTAAGCTGCATGAAATACTTCTGGTGTACAGTAAGATGAAATGGGGTACAGAAATTTTGAAAATAGTGTTTGGTGAAAAACTCAGTGTAAAGTCTCCCAGATACATGACTTCTGGGGAAATATTTCCCTTTCCTAACAAAAATTCATCATATTTCATACAACTGTGGACCAAACATGCAGGCCATGCAACAGCATTTATGTAACCATCCCCCCAGTCGTTCTTTGTGGGCTAAATATAACACAGGTTGGAGCAACACTGTCCACCTTATGCATAAATTTTGCTGGCAATCAAGAAAAAACATCACCAATGATTTGTCTGCTATAGAATAGGGTCCTACACTAGAAAAGTGCTCTTCAAAAACATAGTTCAAAATATTGGCTTTGTCTCATTACAAGCAATATAGTAAACCTTACAAAATATAACACAGTCGGTACTAGCAGAGCTGTTGAGGACAATAATTTAAATAAATCAGTACACTTTGGAAAAAGGATGCTTATGCATTTTACAATCTATTCAAAAGCAACAGCTGAGCAGGCTAAATTTACATCCACAAAGAAGCATGACACAGTCACTGAAAATAAAGTGAGTTGCTGGTAATTATGGTTATAATTTTTTTCACACCAACTGGTCACCAATGGAAAAATAATTTTTTCTAAATTACAAATATGTTAAGTTTTGAAGCGTTATACTTGAAGAGCATACTTCACATCTTAGGTACTGGACCCAATTTAGAGGCAAAATATCTGTTAACAGGATTCATCCTCCTCAGGTTTCTGAAGGCCGTCCATATGAAGCTTACATACAGCACGACCAATACACATTAGATACTGGTGTAAATAGATAAGGAATACAAAACACTATTAAATACAATTTTCACCCCATGGCACATCACGCATGGCAATACCACTTGTTTCACATCCAGTGAGCAACGGTCAGTTGTGGTTATGCTTTATTGAATATTTTCCTTTCTGTAGCTGAGAAATATACAGCTTAGACTTGCTTCCATCCGGTCTTTTAAACCAAACTTCATCATGGTTAATTGTTGTAATTATGGCACTACAGAAAATGAGGGAAGAAGGGTCAGGGGAAAAAAAACAAGAAGAATTTAGAAAGCTTATAAGCTAAAAATAACCTCAAAACTGCAGCTGTATTTCCACACAGTAAATGAAAATATGCATTAGTTGTAAATGCTAGGCCCAAAAGATACTAGCACCACTCTAAGGAGAGTTTTAACATAATTCCTTGGGAACTGCATGTATCTTAAGTGAAGGTAGCTAATGTTTCCACCATCTATTTTATTCTCTTACAAGAAAACCCTAACAGGTACAAATACTTTTTAACTGTTTATAAGAACAACAGTCACACAGAGAAAACACAGCAATAAACTACCCATAGTAAAAAAAAACAAGAAAAGCCTTGAAATTACATTGAATATGAAGTACTTGAAAAAAAGTTGGACAACCTGAAGCCAAGATTTAAAGCACAAAATGTATTAAACTCTTACTCATTATGCCAAGATCACAAGAAATAAACTGAAAACTGACTTACTGATTCCCTGTTAAATGAGCCCTGTTTTTATGCTCCTTGTGGTAACCTTTAGCACAAATAGTGAACAAAACTCCCTCCTCATACCCACAGAAAAAATATCATTTCAAGTACAGTGATGGGGAGAACAGAAAGCACAAAACCAATGATCAAAACAGTTAATAGAACAAAGATCTATTGCATACTGAGTGTGACAATTCCCTCTAGTCTTAGAAATTGTGGGGGTCTTGAAAGCCCAGGAAAGCTCCACTGCATGACTGCCCTGTTGAGCACCAGCTTTTAGCTTTTGTCAGACACTGGATACTAACATCTTTACTTGGCCCACTACAACTGCTGTGTTCTGCTACATTAATCCAGAGGTTTTTTTAATTTCAGACACAATCTGTAGTTTACTAAAATACCTTCCTGTTTCAGCCCTGAAGAAACACCAAAATTTGTTCCTCTACACCATACATAAGGAAGAAAAGAAACAGCCAGTAAATTACTGACCCATAAATTTGAAGTCAATTTTCCCGAGTACATGTGCATATTTAATTAACACCAGGCTTAGACTTATTTGCCCCATTCAGTAAAAGGTTATATATATCTTTAATTTTAAATACACTCTGAATTTTAGAATTTGCAAATATTGTCCATACAGAGAAAACACATTTATAGATCTTAAACATTCAACCAAATTTGCACTCTAATATTTAGACTGTTCCAAGGCAGAACCTTTCTTAAGAGAAGAAAATACCATTAAAAAGTTCCTCTCTTCTTTCAGAGCACTAATCAATGGAAAACAAAGCTTATCTTCAACTGCATGAAGTGTTTTTCCATAATTAAGTATTTTTGGGTCAAATTCTCAAAGCAACAAACTCCTAAGATACTCGAAAAAAAATTACTCCAAGGCTATCAGAAACTAGTAACAGCTTAAATTGTTAAGAGAGATCCTAACTTGACAACCCTTCAATCAATTCCAACCTTTACTATCCTCTTTCACAAGTCAGCACTCATCTCAATACCTGTCTTCCAAGGTGAACTAGTAAATGTCACTGAGGTGGCAGTATTTCCACATAGGCCTTACTCTTCACTGCCATCATCCTAGTTATTGCTTAACATGAATGTACAGAGCTGCATAAGCTGAATAATCTTTACCTTGTAGGACATTCATCTTTCTTATCAATGCATATCGTCTGCCCTCGTCCATACCATTCGCCATCATAATAGAGTCTTCCTTCTTCAGATCTAGCACTATGGAGATGCTTTTCTAATTTGACAGGTGCTAAATTAAGTAATAAAAGTGATTTATATTAACTTCACAAGAATCAGTTAGGCAGTTAAATACACTTTCATCAAGTTATTTACATAGAAGAGACATTTTTTCCAACAGTAGTCTGTCTTTTAATAATTGCATTGGAAAATTGGAAGCAATATACCTTTTTATTTCCAGTCAGATTATTAAAAGTTGTATTTTCATTTTCAAATAGAAGCCAT
This sequence comes from Geospiza fortis, assembly GCF_000277835.1. NCBI lineage: Eukaryota > Metazoa > Chordata > Aves > Passeriformes > Thraupidae > Geospiza > Geospiza fortis. The sequence continues at coordinate 8,020,566 of NW_005054301.1, forward strand.
TACCTACGTCCCTATTGTCCCTTCTCCTCCTCACCTTCAAATATGTGATTTTACTTTGCAAGAACATGCTTCCCTCTTCAGTACCAAATATGCAAATATGAATACCACTCCTTTCCCACAGCTCTGCTTTTTCAGAGTTGTAGCTTGCAGTCAATTTGAGCATCCTTTGAAATGCACCTGAAAGGTGCAGATGCTCTCAGCTTTCTGCTTAATCTTGTGCAAACACTGGCACAGCTTGCTAATATGAATTGCTGTAAACCACCATTAGAAGTCTGAATTTTTTTTTTTTATAATTTTCTAGAATTTGTGTCACCAGAAGCAACAGCAATCAAGCTACAGGTATCAGCACCTGAGAGAGGAGAAAGACAAAAGCCACATCTTCCAACTAGTTCACCCCATCCTCCATCACTACGCCAGTACTATAACAAATACAATCTGCCTGGATGCAGTTTGCATCATTGGACACAGCAAGTTCTGTCTTGTGAAACTAGACCATGTTTACTTACGTTCTGGCTTTACCCTGTGTGGCCCCAGCGTAGCCATTGCCTTGAAACACAAAAGAAAATTAAAGTTAGTCAGCAGACAGAGTCATTTTGTCTTAACTGCCAGCTTTAGTTGTGCAGTAACATGCAGTGGTACTTGCTTTTATATGCAAGTCTATACTTGCATTTACATGCAAAAAATACAATGAGAATTCTAAAATAAAAATGTGTTCAATGGTGACTGGGTAGCTACATAAAAAAGCATTTTGAAAGTGAAAAAAAGTCACCTTCTTTATTAAGTTTTGATTTCAAGAACTCAAGCTTTTCTAAATTAAATCCTCAAAATTGCTCTTATGCAATTCTGTCAAGAAAACACAAAATTATATTAACTCATTCTGAAAAACAAAATGCTATATGAACAACCTAATTTTTTAATTTATATGTTATAAGCTCACAAATATTACTTCATGTAAACTATAGACCAAACATAACCTTGGGAAAAAAATAAGCACTGAAGAAGTTTTGGGGGTTCATTTGTTTGTTTTTTTGGGATTTTAAAAATTCTTTCCAGAAAAGGCAAAGCCCTAGTTTGGGGGGAAGAGCCTAGGTCCTGGGTTTGTTGCTGTTGTTTAAAATTATGTAAAAC
>NW_005054301.1:8021716-8034601 GCF_000277835.1 Geospiza fortis
ATGTGACAGAAAGAGAGAAGTCAGACAAGTTCTCATATAAAGGTCACATTTTACTTCTTGTTCAGGTAAGAGGTACAGGGAAAAAACAGGATAGAAACTGACTCAGCCAACTCCCCACCAAGTTTCTGAATTCACCTAAGTGGTTTGCTATTCCATAAACTGGGATGCACTAGGATATTAGGGGAAGCTTTCTGACTGCAGGTGCAAGGCAAGAATAGCATTTCATTACAGCAAGATCCTTCAACAGTCTTACAATCTAAAAAAGGCATTATGCAATTAAAAGTTGGATTTATTTTTTCAAATATATCAATTGACTAAACAAATTTCTCTTCATCTAAACCACGACTCTCTCGTAATCTGAGAAAAACGCAGCTCCCCATTTTTATGTAAAAAAAGTGTAAGTAAAAAAAAAGTATAAGCAAAGCACATTTTTTCATGGAAAATTATGGACTCCCCATTTCAAAGATATCCTCTTGCACCCCTTTAATGGATTCCTCTCTATGATTTGGGTATAATCAGAAGAAATAGCAATAACACAGCTTGAAGAGAAAGGATTAACTGACTACTGAAGAAATAAAAATCTATTTAGTGTTTTGATCATGTAAGAAATCCAGTTACACATTTTTAAGCAGCAGAAGGACTAGACATGAACCCAACTAAATCCACAGACATTGCATTCACCCCTTCATCTTACCTTCCTTATTGTTGTCCAGTCTTCAAGTATATCAAGGTCTTGTAACATATAAACTATATAAGGGCGTGGAAATGTTAGGGAAAACTCCTTTGAACAGAAATAATAAAAATACTCTAATGTTTGTAGAAAGATATTAATAGGTCTGTTCTGCAGATCGTTCACAAAAAGCATAGCAATACAAAGTAAAAGCTCAGTGCAAACACATCCATCTTTGAATTATGCAACCTAGAAGTACACTTTAAAGAATTATTAAAAGAGGTAATAATAGTAAGTAGATACTCAGGGTACTGGAGTTCAGCAAAAGGATAGGATAAACAGCTGAGACACAACCATTCCATTCCTAACAGTTCAAAAATTATTCTATTTGCAATAATTCAAATTACAATAAAAATTCATTGCAATTTCAACGTACCACTGCAAAACAGCACCTACACTAGTATCAGCTTAGATAAAATAATTCTTTTTGCAGTATTCCGCATCATGTATGTTCATGGGAAAAGTATGGTCAGCACCACATAGCTGAATATCAAATATCTAAAAACAGGAGGCAGAAAGGCAAAGCTCCCTTCCTTAAACTATCAGTTGCAAAGTAAAAAATGTGTATTAGAACAATAAATGAACTTCAGAACAAAATTCCATATAGTACAGCTATTCCATTTCAATAGTCTTCACTTTCTACTTTGTTTCTACCCATTTCATCTGTGAAAAAAAGCTTAGCAAAAGGTGCTATGGATGTTTAAAAAAAGAATCTCCTAAAATGGAGAGCAAGCTTAAACTTAAAATTCCCTTTGAAATTTTAGAAATCTTTTAACTACTTTCAAATTTGTTTTTCTCTTAATAGCAAAAAATTAAAAACAAAAAGCTGGGTAACATTTCTAGTATTTGCTTTGCATTTATCTGACAAGTTCACAACTATTTCTAAACTAAAATCAAAAAGAACAAATTCATTTACTTTAAAACTGAAAGGATTTTAATCTTTATAAATAGCCGGAAATTGCTGAGATTTTATACCTAATACTAATATATAATTGGTTCTGCTTTTGCCGTGTAATTATTTTTCTTTAATTAGAAAAATCAACTTTTAGAAACATTTTCTATTTAAAACTAGTAGCTAAGTAAGAGAATCTTAATTTCAATTTTCATGATGGGAGGATGCGTCAACATGGCTTCTCTTATCTGAATAAGAACAATGTCTGCCATGCAAAAATCAGTTTTGATAATGCATTATCCCTTCAACTTCATATTAATGACACATGCAATGAAATTAGCTATAAAACTGCAAACACTACTAGAAAAAACAATGATTTCAGTAAAAGGATATCTGATACAACAACAGGTTTCTTCTTATCTGGGCTAAATGGATCCTTCCTTTTCTTCCTGGACTGGAGCTCATCATTCCATAATTCTGAAAAGATATAATAAGAACATGCTATGAATCAGAAATATTTACATACTTAGCTCTTTTTATAGCAGAAAATATTGTCCAAAACAAAAAAATAACATTTTCAGGTGAGAACAGAATTCTGTTTCTGAACAGAATAAAGGTGTTTATTCAAGATACAAAGAATTATAAGATTATGTAGACACAGATTAATACTCTCAAAACACACAAGGGATGCTGACAGCTATTAAACCAAAGCTGAAGTTTAAATTCAACCCCCTGCCCAAAGTCTACAGCTGAACAGCATTCAACCAGACAATCTAAAACTCATCAGACATACTATGTGTAACAGTCAACTAATCAGTACCCAGTAGATTAAAAACAAACAATAAAAAAGCAAACTGAATTTCCATCCACCTGAGGTAATGTCAATGCTATGTCTGTCTTCTTCAAGTCTTCTAATCTTCTCTTCTAGTTCACTTTGTACAGTATCATATAAGAGAAGCTTCTCACTCTGTAAAAGCAAGGTTACAGATTTTTACATTAGTGAGTTCAATAATCTAAATACTGACAATTTAAGGCATCAGTGGAAGCAACATAAGAATAGCTTTTTCAGAAGCCACAAAGCATATGACATCTCCCTCTATCCACTTTCTTAGCATGAGATCCTAGCTCCTTAAAGACAGCACACTAGCTTAGCACAAGTGAAAATATAATTAAGTACTTATCAACTACTGGTACCAAGAGTAATTAAAAGCATGTAGGTATCTTTCCAGAATAACTCTTTGCATTCTGACACAAATACAGTATTTTTGTGGATAGAAAAGATTTATTCACAATGGGTAACTAAAGTAGTAGTCTCTAAGACACCTTTCATTACAAATCACAAAAGCTAATGTTTTCATGGAAAGTGTTTTATAAAGCTACCTCCTACACTAAATTACACAGTATCTTACAGATCAGTTACTCTTTAGCATGAAAACCCACTAAATTCTCTAAAAGAGTAACTTGGAACTAAGCTGAGTTCCAAGCCTTAAGGAAAAAACTTTACTGCTCTTTCACAAGCTTGCGCATTTCCAAAACTATGAGTAGAAAAGACAGCCAATTGTTCGATTTTAACATTCACTTTCAGTGAACAATGTCTTCAACAACTCTGGAAAACAGAGAGCTTGGACTGACTGAAAAAACACAGTGTAAGCAGCTCAAGTCAATGCATCCAGCTATCTGCTACCATGTCTCTGTCAGAAGTTGCAGTTCCTTACAGCCAAATGAGCAGATGTCTGCACCTCAACTGCTCTCACCCACAGCACAAAGAGAAACTTCCCTTTACCTGTGTTCAAGCTAGTTTGCTAGTGAAGCAAATCAGTCAAGCAATGGACAAAGAACCCTATTCCACTAAATGATTGTCATGCTTACCATTCCCTCAAGTTACAAACTATTCAAATTCTGAAGACCTCCTTTCACATATTTTTCAACCTGTGATTATAGAAAACATTTCCCAGGGTGAACTTAAAAGGCAGAAGCCTCTTTACATATATCTGAAGTGACAATTGAGTGTTACCTGTTCTGAGACCATTTTAAAATTAAATCGAGTTTGTGTTTAGACATGTGCTCTGCTTCACGTAGCTGGTAAGAAATAAGGTGTGAAAGCTATTACAGGCATCAGAGGCATTCTTGCTGAATAGTTATATTTCAGAACAACAGTAATTCTACAAGCAGCATTTCTGACTTAATAGAGCTTTTCCCCCCAAGAGACTTGTACTGGATGGTGAATTCTGAATGTTTCACGTAACAGCAAAACAAGGGACAAAGACCACCTCAAACAGGAATAATACACAGCCAAAGCAAATCATTCAATCATGGATAAGAGACCTTCCAAGTCTTACAGGATTCTGTCCAGCCTCAGGAGTATTCACATGGGCAAAGACAGCCAGTAACAAGTCATCCTTCATAATACCTAATTCTTTCCCAAGGCATCAAGAAAATGGAAAACTTTTCTAAAGTACACATGCCTATTCTTGCTTTATTAGTATAGTAGGTACCAGGAATTCTGGAATATAGTGAACCACTCAGAAGAAAACACCTTTAAGCAACTGTAAGGGGGCTGAGGAGTACTGTGATGAAAAGGATCTGAGCAGCTATGTACAGCATTGGACATACATGTACTTGAGTGTTTGTACTACAGTATCCAGTATTTAGACACATGAACAGGAACCTTTATGTTCAAGGAGAGAAATATATTTTTCTTGTAACTGCTTTTGAAATGACAGCTCTATCAGTAGCTTTCTAATGCATCTCAAAAAGACTTTGGTTTTGTTATTAAATGTAAGGCATTTTTTGCTAAAATTATGTCAGATCTTTTAGTTACTTTCCCGGTAATCTTTTTACAAAAAAGGTAAAAAATCATGTGGGAATCTATTAGTAAGAACTTGATAATGAAAAAATAAGAAGACTTAGCACTACATATGTGTGTGTATATATATATATATATATATATGCAAAGCCAAACGAATAAAAAGCTCTTCAACACCCTCATTAACAACTCAGACATGGGTCTTGAAGAAATACTAAGTAAGTTTGCCAACAACACTAAACTGGGTGGGGCTGCTGACTCCCTCAAGGGCAGAGAGGCCCTGAAGAGAGACCTTGACAAATTAGAAGGCTGGGCAATTGCCAACCAAATGAAGCTAACAAAGAACAAGTGCTGGATTCTGCATCTGGGACAGGGTAATCCTGGATGTAAGACAGACTGGGGAATGAGAGGCTGGAGAGCAGCACCACAGAAAGGGACCTGGAGGCTCTGGTTGATGGCAAGCTGACCCTGAGCCAGCAGTGCCCTGGCAGCCAGGAGGGCCAACCCTGCCCTGGGGCGCATCAGGCACAGCATGGCCAGCCAGGCAAGGGAGGGGATTGTCCTGCTCTGCTCTGCACTGGGGCAGCCTCACCCCAAGTGTTGGGGGCAGTTGTGGGCACCACAATATCAGAAAGCTATTAAGCTACTAGAGAGTGTCCAGAGGAGGGCCAGGAGGATGGTGAAGGTTCTGGAGGGGAAGCCATATGAGGAGCAGCTGAGATCATGTGGTCTGTTCAGCCTGGAGGAGACTGTTCAGCCTGAAGGGAGACCTCATCTTGCTCTTCAATATCCTCAAAGGGGAAGCAGAAGGGCAGGTACCAATCTCTTTACTCTCATGACCAGGGACAGGATTTGAGGAAAAGGCATGAAGCTGAGCCAGGGGAGATTTAGGTGGAGTATCAGGAAAAGGTTCTTCACCCAGAGGGTGATTGAGCACTAGAACAGGCTGCCCAGAAAAGTGAACCCAACTTGTCTGAAGTGTTTGGACAACACTTCTAGGCACATGACTTGATTCCTCTGTGTCCTGCACAGGGCCAGGAATTGGACTACATGATCTTGATGGGTCCCTTCTAAATCAGCACATTCTATGATTCTAATTTTGAATAACCTCTTGCATGGGCTTAAATATTACACAGCAGCTGCATTCAAATACCAAATAAAAGCAGTAATAAAAACATGCACTGAACCTGAAAAGCATGACAGACAGTAAAGTTAGATGAGATTAGCTATCAATGTGAAAGAGCTGGCACAACCTCACAGTGCTGTCGAGAGGCTTGAATTTCACATTCATATTTGTTCTTCACAGATTCCAGACAAAGCTCTCTATAGATACCTGTAATCAGACAAATTACAGCGATATTACTTTCTTTAGCAAATATCTAACTTCAGAATTCCATTTTAAGACTGCCTGCAAGTCCCAACACATGCACACAGCAAAAATACAAATATATTACATTAGGCACTTAGAGTGGCTGGCTGCTTAAAAGAATAAAAATAAGAACAAGTAAATCCTTAATTCTGAAGATCTGAGAAAATGAATGCTATTTTAATTCATTCTCCTGTCAGTCAATAAATTACACCAGTGGTCACACTAACTTTAGAAAATATATCTATTTCATATTTCTGATCAAATTATCCTGAATATTATCAGTTTTCAAACTTAACTACTCAGTGGCCTCTTCTCTTTTCTAATTAGAGTTTAAAATAAGGTTTTGGGGTTTTAAAACAGCTAGAAAACTGATTGAAAGAAAAAGGTTTTACAAATTAAGATTTGGAATAATACTTACTTTATAATGCATTACCTTATTAAATTACAATAATTAACAAGACTGTTTCATTCTTAAAAACAGTCACCTTGTGATTAAGGGTACCACTTCTAAGCATTAGGAGCATTTTTAGACATTTCTGGAAATGTGTCCACTAAGCAGCTGTAAAAAACCTGAGAGATATCTGAAACGTAATATCTGGCAAGCATCTATAGAACTTGATTTAATATATTCAATGCATTCAACAGAAAACACTTCTATTCCTTCAGATTAGAAACTTAAGGAGTTAAGTTTGCACACAGTGGTGGTGTCTTGCAACTAAAGAACTTCCAAAACCAACTTCCCTTATAGTTCAACTTACTATAAATGAACACTACTAGGGGAAAAGAACTACTAGGAGCAATCTCTCTGAAAAACAAACCACTAAGTATTGCGTCAATCACCTTTCCACAGTGAAGCTATTCTAGAATTCAAAATGTTCTTTTCTTACATTGCTATGTTATGCTGGCTCTTATTTTCCTAATATTTATGGCTGACTGGTATATTTAGATCACTGTTTATTTGCCTGAAATTGAAAAATATAGGTATGAACTGTCCTAGAAGAAACAGTTGTTTTTCTGACTTGCTGTCATAGTCAAGATCCACATTTTGTGTGAATAGTGCCTTAGAGAGCCAAGGAACACAAGTTTCTTTTCTAACACAGATGCAATTATATCCAAAGTTTAGCTAAATATAGTTTAGTTAAGGGGTTTTGTCACCACTTCCTCCCCTTTCTTAGGCAACCATAGGTCCTTATGGCTTACTTGCTGGAAAGCAAGTCCTGCTATTACCCACTTCTGTCAAGGCTCTCAAACAGCAGGAGCACATAAACCAGTTCTGCAGTCTCTTGCTTTCTCTGGAATAATTTTATTAAGGTCATTCAGTTGGGGACAAACGGGAAAAAACCTCCTATTTTCTATTTTCAGTTTCAAGGAAACTGAAAATTTTAAGCTGGGCTTTTTTTACATTGAAACATGGCTCTTCAATGGTGTTGAAGTCCAATCAAGAGAATGTATAATATGCTGCATATCCCATACCTACCTACATGAAAGCACTGATGGACAGCCACATTTAAAACTGAAAATGAAAGGCCTGGATTAAGGTTGCTTTTATATCAAATCTTTTGCAAGTTTAACTGAGATCCTCCTGCAAAGCCTAAGTCGGCTGCTTACGACTAGTCATGTAAATTTGGGCTAAGAACTTAAAACCCAGTAAGGCTGGGTCAGCAGTTGAGAAAAAGCATTATAGCTAAGATCTGGAGGGACAGAAATGCAATAGATCAAAAGATTTCTAATTCTCAAAGTCAGAAGTACCAATGAAGACATACTGGGTAGTACTGAAACAGCACTAGTATTATGAAAAGTATAAGGTGGCCTGCCATTTTTCAGCCAGCCTGCACCATGTTTCTGCTAAATTTCTTAGAAAAGACACTGCTTCTCTGCCTACAGAGATCACAGGTCTTTTGGCTTTCTGACAACCTGTGTTATGTAACCCTTAGACAGCTGAATCCTCCTAATGGACTCAAACTGTAACATGAAACAAATTTACAATAGGGAAGTACAGAACTTTGTCTTCCTATAATATTACCATTTCATATGAATATATGGTTGTATACAAGTAGATAAACGTTCTTGCCGCCTTCTATGAGCACAAAAACCTGTATAAACCTTAGTTTTAATAACTAAAATTCAGTTTAGAGAAAAGCACCAAGGACAGGAGGTTTTTCCTCTTTCCCTAGACAGAACAGAAGGATAGGAACAGAGGAGAAGAGATACAGACTAGAAGAGCAGGCAAAAATGTTATTGCATTAGATAGCAAACATTTCATGACATAGTACCTACATATCTCTTCAAGAGTGACCATTGTGTAGACTTGATCTCAAACCTGACTAAAAAAATTATTAACTTTTACTCAGTAATTTTGTTCTTACTACACAAAGACAGGCAGCTATTAAGTGAAACATTTTAAAAAGCCATATTTTTAGTGGGATGTTATCAGGCAACTTATGCACGGAGATAAACAACATATTCATTTTGATTTAAAAACCACTTGTTCTTTAAAATTATGCTACAATATTTCTAACTTTAAAACATGCTCCTTCAACAATTCTAAAGAAAACAGAAGATTAACCTTAAAATGCATAACAAGTTTATACTTTGAAACAGCAATACTCATTTTACATGCCTACCTGCCACCTTGGTTCGGATTTGCATATTTTCTTGTAAAGCTGCCAATGGTTCTAAATATTCAGGTGCTTTTCCAGCTATGACCTCTTGTAGCTTTGCATCCACTTGGCTTAATCTTTCTTTGTAGAGTCTTAAAGTAATAGAAACCAAAATATGTATTATATTTAAAATAAAACAGAAGTTAGAAGAACTATTTCTTAAATAAGTATTTGTCATCCCTTTGTTAATGCTATGGAACACTGAAATAAAGTAAGGATTTGCTAGCATTTGAACTTTCCAATACATATTTTCTTTTTGAACAACAGTATCCATGTCTACCAAGCCTTTCTGAAAAGCAAATGCAAACAATCAGAAGTGCAGAAAGGATAAAATTAAATGTATCTCCATCTCCAAGGAAGAAAAAAATAATTGCACATCTGTTTATAACAGAACATGAATCAACATGGAAGAGGAGAAGAAAAGGTAATACAGTGCATAAGAACAAACCCGGTTATGTCATGACAGAGAAGGATAGACAGTTTGTCGACAGAAATGATCATTCACATTTTATGTTCACATATCTGCTCCCACACTACCACAAACCAAGGAAAAAGAGATGCAGGTGCTTAATAAAGCAACCCTCAATTCATCTCCTGTGAAAATCTACATTTTGCATACTATTATAAATACCATGAGATAATTTCTGACATATTACATTCCTGCCAAAAGGAAGTGTAATTAAAATATTTTTATTTTACCTGAAATTTAGTCAGTCCATAAAAGCTGATATTTTCTGGCAGACAATGAATAAATCTGCTTGCACTTTGAAGAATTTAATGTAATCTGAACTACAAACATTTCAATCTCAATAAAGCTCCACGTACTTGTAACTGTTAGTGTTCCATGTTAGAATCATCAATATAACTAGCTCCTCCTGCTCTCATTTTTCACCTTGCACCCCACAATCAAAAGGTGTAAAATTAAAGCAAACATGGACAAACTCTATAAGTGTTACAAGCACATCAGGTGCTACCTGTTTACATAGACATAACAGATGTCCTTGGGACAAGGATGCTGCTTTTTACTTATTTAAAGTGCACACGTTAAGTAATTAATTAGACAAAATAAAGTTCATGTATACTGATCTATCAAGACTTCTGAAAAATAACTGCCTGTTCACCTTGCCACCAGGATTTGTCCTGCAGTCAGCTAACACAGCCTGCAGCTGATCAAACCCCAGTTTGCTGGGCTTAACCCTTGATGAGCATGCTCTGCACAGAGCATGGTGGTTAGCACAGAGCTACAGCAGAATTATTTAGCCAAACCATAAGCCTGGGTGCACAGTGCACCTGACTGGCTCAATCACTAACATTTGACTACACAGCACCAAGTACCACGTACATTAAAGCAAGCAGTTATGGACAGGGTGCTGTCACCACTTGATACCATGCAATAGTTGATGGCCTACAACTATTTATCCAGTACTTTCAAACAATGATTTGTCTAAAATGAATAAATGCTACCGAACACTGTAAATGCTAGTTATAACATCCAATTCCAGTTTCCCTGAAATGGATGAGGAGACAGACCCAATCATTACACCACCTCTGCTGTTAGTTGTGACAAAAATCCCATTGTTTATGCATCTTTTTCTACTTTCCCAATGTCATCATTTTCCTATTCACAGCTGCTTCTCCCTATAATCCCTCTTCCATCATTCTAATGCTTCATTTCTGGTATCCCCACCATCACTGTTCTTCCAGCCCACACAAATACCTCTATCTCTGAACTAACCAACGTGTCTCTACAACGCCTGCCTCTGTATACCACAGTCTTACCACTTCTCAAACACCATTTATAAGCCTTAAGCCTCCAGAAGTACTTGTTTCCTTTCTCTCAGGACCACCCTCTGTCATATTCACTTCTTACAGATCTGTTTTCACAAATTGTTTTCAGTCATCCAAGCTGTTGAGCAGATGGCTGACAGTTTTCAAAAGCTGACAGTTTTCCAAATGCCAAACCACTCAGTACCAACCGGCTCCAGTACTCATCAGTTGGCTGTATTTCCCAGGTTTTTCCATGCTCAGCCCAAAGAGCAGGACAGTCTTCTCTAGACACTGCAGCAAGGAATTTTTTGTTGGGCAATTCCTCCCAGGCCCTATTATTTCCAGACCTCACAGTGCCCTGTTATGCAAAGCAAGTTTTATGTCTCAGCTCTGTAGCAGAAAGAACTATCTCACAATATAAATATGTATCTGAACCATAAGAACAACTAAGTTTTCAATTAAAGAATATAGCCCAAGAACAGACCAGGTCTTCTCAAGGTTTCACTTACCAAGTACCTTATTAAGTTAGTTGCCAAAATACCACCAATTTTAAACTTGAACAGATGCACCTAACTTAAAACAAATTTAACTTCACATACACTGCTGGAGCTTGTCCAGAGAAGGACAATGAAGCTGGTGAAGCGTCTGGAGCACAAGTCCTGTGAGCAGCAGCTGAGGGAGCTGGGGTTGTTCAGCCTGGGGAAAAGGAGGCTCAAGGAGATCCTACTGCTCTCTACAACTACCTGAAAGACGTTTGCAGCGAAATGAGGGACAGCCTGCGCTACCTGGTAACAAGAGGCAGGATTAGAGAAAATGGTTGCACCAGGGGAGGCTTAGATTGGATGTTAGAAAAAAATTTCTTCACTGAGTGTTTAAGCATTGGAACAAGCTGCCAAAGGAAATGGTGGAATCCTTGAAGTGTTCAAAAATATACACAGATGTGCTGCTTAGAGACATGGCTTAGTGGTGGAGCTGGCACTGTTAGGTAAATGGTTGGATTTCATTATTTTAGAGGTCTTTTCCAACCTTAATGATTCTATGATACAAATGACAGGCTGCAAAAAAAATGACAATTACTTTTAAATAACTGTGGCTATTAAGTTTATCTCTTCTTTTTAGTAGGTTTTTACTAGCTAATTATGTAGGTATTATGGCAGACTGAGAGATAACAGTATTGTCATTTTATTTTGGTTTGCAGTAATCACAAGAAACTTTCATTGATACCAACTATAAAAACGACTGCTGTAAAAAAAACCCCAACCTAATTCCTTGCTTAGCAAAGACAATGCATTTAGGTCTGTCCCACATATATAAAAGCATGAGAATGATATTGAATGAATAAGTAATTAAACAAAATCTCAAATTTCCCTAAAATGCCAATTCCTTGGTTCTACTAGGGAGTTTGATGCAACAGACCAAGACTAGCCTTTCACAGGAACAAGATTTCAAAACCATCCTTACAGCAAAACAAAAAATACATGAATACACAGAAACATTCTAGAGTAACTGCCTGCAAGTAATTTCAGAATTCCCAGTCCTTACTCTTCTCCAAAAGTAGCATCCACATATATGAAAGACAAGAAACACCGGCTGCACACAATATTTTCATGGAATGGATCCTCAAACGAGGCACTTGAAACATTAAAATACTTACTGATCTTTAAGGTCTGTAAATTGCTTTTCAAGATTGGACATTTCATCTAAACATTCCATTCTTCTTCTTTCACAGTCCTCATCATCCATTTCTAAGAATAAAATAAAAAATTTAACAATGTAATACAAACCAAATAAACTGAATATTTTGTTTCTTGTGAATGCGGAAGGGTGCCTGAACTAAAGCCATGAACGGTTTCCCTCTTATATTATTATTCTCATAAAGCAGAATATGAGAAATCACTTGGCACATAAACTACAAAAAAAGAAGCCTAGATCTAATTCTAGAAAAAACTCCATAAACAGCAATTCTTCTTCCTCAAAACAGGAAAGAACAGCACTGTAAGATCTCAATAGGGTAATTTCATGACTGAAATACAAAGAATAAAAAGAATGCATGAAACAGAAAAACTAAACAATGTTTATCACACCAAACAAAATACAACATTAAGCATGAGCTGTTATAAGTCACCACTGAAAATTCAAGTGTATCCTGGGTTAGTACAAACAAAAGCAATCCATGGAATGCAGGCACAGTTCAGTGCTTATAAAATTCAAGACTTGTTTTATTCCTATTCCTAAAAGAAAAAGTAACATATAATATTGAAACAGGTTTCATCCTGCCCAATTGGAAGAGTTCTTTGAAGCTGAAATATTAATGTAAAAACATCTGAAGTTCATTTTAATGAGCATTCAAAATCACTCCAATTAAACATTTCTTAACCTGAAAAGTCTAGAACACTGCAGACACTTGACTTTATATGCTTTTATGCAGCAAGAGTAGTTCATGTTAAACTCTTTTCACAGATTTTATTTTAATTTATATTCCTGATTCTTTTTTATAATTTACCTAGGGAAGATAAAGCAACATAAATACACAATTTTTTGCCAAAATTTTTGACACTGCCATTGAGACATCCAACGTTACTAAAAATCAGTTGTTACCTCCATTGGCCTTTCTTAGACTAGAAAACTGAGAAACTAAGATACAAAATTTTGACTCTTTCC
>NW_005054301.1:8034611-8037855 GCF_000277835.1 Geospiza fortis
CCATATTCAAAAGTCAGATAAGTGAAACTGCTTTATAACAGCACTATCTGCAGGAATTAGCCCTCAGTTGATAGTTGACCACTATCAACCAGCAGCAGGCATGCAGAAGGGATGGCCCAGCACTCAGTCAAACAGGCCAGATGCTTGAGAGAAGGCACTCTCCTAAGGAGCCCTTACTTATGTAAGCAGTTACTCTGGCAAGAAAAATCCTACCTCCTGACAGAGAGGAAAAGGAGGATCCTGAACCCAGCAGGGATCACTCTTTTATGCTATAAACAACCCTGAGCTTTTTGCTTCTTCATCACTCACATTTTTCCAACATGTTTAACTGCTTTATGCTGTCTCCTACACCAACTACAGAATGAAGCATTCTTCATTCTTATTGTTTTGCAAAACAGTATGGCAATTTGTAAAGCTGATGAGGTGAAAGGAGTAGCTTCAGGGCCACTAGCTACTTGGAAGGATCCCACTAAATCAGATTGTCTACTCAGACCTCTCAGCACTTAACTTCTTCCTGAAATCATCACAAGCTTTTAAGATTAAAAAACTATACTGACCTTCTCTGCCTGGACATGCAAACCAGCAGTCAGCACAGCAATGCCAATCAGCATTACAACGGCAACTATGAATCCCAATTAAAGACCTAGTGCAGTCTGTCATACTACTGTTAGTACAGTCAAAAAGGAAGTTTTAAAACACAATATAACCTGAAGAACTTGAAAGCAGAACAAGAAAATTTGAAGACAGAACTTAAAAAAAGTACAATGAATGGGGAGGGTGGGGGAAGAACATATCAGGTGGTTAAGAGATACTATTTGTATTAAAACATTGTTCTCAAATGCAAGGCAAAACCAGAATAAGACTGAAAATCATATGAAAGAACAAAGTTTTATGGGACTGTTGGGACACAATATACAAGCCAAAATCGATTTAGCAATTTATAATTTGGCCAGATTTAAAGAATGTGGCAATTATATTACTCAGAGTTGCCTAAAGCATTTCTGTGCTACAAAAATAAAGCTTCTTTAAAATGTGAAGGCACCTCCCAGTGAAATCAAACAGGAACAAGCACTGGGATACCACAATTTCCCCCCTTTATTCTCAAAAATGTTTCAAATATATTCTGCTATGCTTTCAATTCTAGGTATGTTTTAGGAAGGAGTTCACTCATAAGCTCTTCTTAAATTAACATGGATTTTATTGTTTAGGGAGTACAAAGCAAAGCAAACTAGAACTGTAATCCTGGCTGAGGATCAGAGCACACCCACTGTTGGAGGGGAAAGGGACTGCATCTTACAGTTTAAACTTGTGTTGCAAGGAAATTGCTATTCATTGGCATCTGAGGGTATAGCTGACTTCCTTGTAGATAAAGAAATAACACACAGCTCTCTCCAATCTCCTCTCAGCTACAAATACTCTCAAAAGTCTTTGACTTTCTGCCTGGAAGTCTTCACTCTCCCTATCATTGATACTCAATGTCAATTCACATGTCAAGTTCAATTTTTTCATCTGTATTCTTCCTCCAATAAGATTCATAAAATTATGAAGATTTTCAGAGTCGTGAAATATATTAAATTCCACACTTATGGAATTTCTTCCTCATGGCCTTACACAACATACAGACTATGGAATATGCATTGCTGAAAAATTAAAATGTCATAAGATCAAATCTCATAGCTTTCCAATTGATATTAAATCCATATTAAAACATTGCTGATAGGTCCATCTTATCTCAAAACTTCAGATTTCCCATATAGTTTCATACTGCAAAAAGTATTTAGGGTACTCTAAAACACTTTCAAAATTTTGGTTTTTCCTACTATACTCAAGCAGTCTAACACAGTAACTAGGGCAACCTGGTTTAAAGATAAAAAAATCCACACAGCACTTAAAATTTAACAGCACCTAAAATAGCTTTTTTAATAAGCTGTGGCCTATATAAAGTACTTCAAAAAATGGCCAAATTCTCCTCTGGGATAGTGAGCATAACTTGTGGCTTTTTAAATTCATCCCTAACAAACTATTCTGTATCCAAGTCAATAAAACACCTGTTCTAAACACATAACATCAACATGAACAGGATAGAAAGAGTGCCAGCTCTCAAGGACGAGTCATGCTTCCTCTAACAGCACCTTTTGTATTCTCAGGCATCTAGTGAAGACAGAAAAAAAAGAAGGCTGAATGCAAGTAAAGCAAATGACAAATTTGACAAAAAATTCATTACTAATTTCAATTGAGACTTATTCCTTGGGGTGCTAATCATTTTAATCATCTGTAGGAACAGTATGTTTACAGGAAGTATGTTCATATTGGTCAAGACACTGAGACATGCATGTAATTTTCTGTAATCATCACACTTTAAGTACTCCCTTAAAAGCATTTTTCTGTGGAATGCAACAAAAATTATCTGGAGAGCTTCTTGTATTGTTTTAAAGAAACATGAACAGACTACATTCACTTAAAACACACATTCCTTCCTAATCCCAGACTCTCAGGCACACAGTATGATTCTTGGGTGTCCTGTGCAGAGTCAGGAGTTAGTCTTAATGATCCTTCTGGGTCCCTTCCAACTCAGCATATTCTACAGTTTTAATTTGGTGATATAGGGGCCTCAGCACTAAATCACTTAAGCTGCCAGAACCTTATGTCAGGACTAGGACTAGTCCTGGTCCACATCAACATCAGGACTTTTCTCAATTCACTAACCCTGTCCAACTTCCTTTCCATCCACTGTCTTGCATCTCATTGCTAGTCAAATGAGGCACCACAAACTCCTACCAGTTATCACCTGGAAAAATGTTTTAAGATCAAAGACAGAGAGTAGTAATCACAAGGAAGCTTAGAACAGATAATAATAACCTTCTTAATAACACTGTGTAAATTAAGCATAGAAAAAGTGATCCTTTTATAGCTAGATTTCAGCTAATAATGTAATTCAAAACCTACAGTCCAGATGGAAACTATAGAAAAAAGAAGGGACCTTTAACTGACCAGAGGCTGAAGTGATTTGCAAAAGAGGCCAGTGGTATTGACAGGGTTTCCAATATCCATCCCTCCAAAGACAGGTCTTAAGACACCTAGTTGAAATTCATGAGCTTGCAAGGAAATACGCACTTATATGTACGTACACACGCGTTCATGTATGCACATGTATGTATATATGCCAAAGCTTAAATGGAGACCTCAGCGAGGACGTACTCAAGCGCAGCAGGGCACAAGCCACGGCTCCGGCACGGAGCGGAGC
>NW_005054301.1:8038480-8046970 GCF_000277835.1 Geospiza fortis
TGCCTGCGCCTCCCGCCGGACGCCGAGCGAGGCTGTGGCCCTGTGCGGTGGGGGGTTCGATCGTGGCCGTTCCCTGCGGGAGTAGCGGAGGGACGACGCGGGGCCTCACGTGTGCCCCACCACCCTCCCGCCTAGCAAGGCGTCCCTTGTGGCTCGGATCTCCGAAGGGAGAGGTCCTTGTGGTTATTGATGGGAAATTCTTTACTGTGAGGGTGGTGAGGAACTGGAACAGGTTGCCCAGAGAAGCTGTGGATGCCTCATTCCTGGAAGTGTTCCAGGAACTTTTGGAACAAGATGATCTTTAAGGTCCCTTCCAACTCAAACCATTTTATGATTCTATGAATAGTGGCCTCCCCGGCAGATCTTGCGTCTTCTCCAGTGTCATATGCTGTCCTGTAACCAGTGTGATATGCTTTAAACTAAGTCAGACTTAGCTGAAAGTGGCAGCTGTCCACTGAGAGTGGGTATGAGAAGTGACTAAAGAGATAATAATGCAATCTGTGCAGGTTTGGGATCATTGTTTTGGCTTTGAGTATCACTACTTGTCTGTTCATTCAATTGCTGTTAATTGTGGTACATAAGATGTACTGAATAGAAGTGACACTTTCTGGAAAAAGCTGTCCAGACTGTGCCCTTGCTCTAAGGGACTGATTAGCTTCACCTCAGGACATAAGCACATACAAGGAAGTCTGGTAGGGATGCTCAAGAGTCCTGAAATACAGAGCTGGTTGTGGCCTGCAGGTCAGTGGGGGTGATATCTTTGGGGCCAAGGTGAGCTCGCTTGTACTGCACAGGCTCACTCTTGAAATTTGGGCCAGCTGCAAGAGCAGTAGAAAAGCACAGTGTGTCTCAGTGATGTGATGTGCCACTTCAAAGTTAAAGTTGTGTGTGCCTGGCAGGAGCAGTTCTTCATATTGAGATCCAAATTTAGTCCCTCTCTGCTGTCTGGATGGATATTATGGAGGCTATATTGTGAGGCAGTTAATAACTGCTGCATTTCCCTCTGGATTTCCACCTCCATAGCAATAGCTGCCCACCACAACCACAATAACCATTGCTGTTCATTAGTCACTTCTTTTCTCCCACATCACTGTATATCCAATGCAAGTAATTTCCCCATATCTCCCCCAAGAGGAGTGTATGTAGGTGTGCCACCTCTTCTCCAAGAGCACTGAGAGAAAAATTAGACATAACTGACCTCCCACCCTTCAGTGTGCAAATTCCATCCCTTCTCCTCTTGCTGTCTCTGGCTTTGTAGTCACCCAGGGACACAGCACAACTTGGCATGCTTTCTCCATACCCATTACAATTTTCATCTCTTTTTTTTTATAGCTCCATAAAATTGTTTCAGATGGAAAGGACTTTAAAGATAATTTAGCTCCAACACCCGTGCCATGAGCAGGGACACCTTCCACTAGTTGCTCAGAGCCCCATCCAACCTGGCCTTGAACACTTCCGGGGTATCCACAGCTTCTCTCATCACAGTAAAGAATGTCTTCCTAACATGGAACACAAACCTGCTGTTTGTAAAAGAACTGTAGCCCGCATGGGGATCCCGAGTGCTGTCCTAGATCGGCAGCAGCGGGTTGCTGCACGTGCCGAAGCCGGCTCTCTCCTGCCCGCACTCCCCGCTGCTCTCCCCCGCGCCCCGCGGGCGCTCCCGGCTCCCAGCACCGCGCACGCTGCGCCCGGCCGCACCTCGGCATAAGGGAGCTCCGCCCGGCGTTTCTGGCTGCTTAATTGGGCAACAGCAGCTGAACTTATCCCCAGGTTTTTCCCAGGAAACTTGTGAGTCCCCGAAGCTTGGCCAATTGCTGGTTCACATAGCTTTAAAAGTCCTTTTTCCTCCCCCCCCCCAATCTGGTATTTTCGCCCGCCCGCCACCCCCCCCCCAATCTGGTATTTTTTTGACGTGGCCCAGTTAAAAGTGTTAGTAGTGATGACTGATAGTCAAATGGCTAAAACGAGCTAGGAGATGGCCTGAAACAACACCAAGAGACATCCCAGAAGAAAAACAGGAAATTTCACCGGCTGGATCTGAAATTTTTAAAAATATGTCCATAAGGATTCAGAAAGGGAAAAAAACCACAAAGCCAGAAGTAAAAATGTCTGACAATCCCCAATTCAAATGTTGCCTTTTGGATTAGCAAGATAAAAAGACTAGAAATCAAAGGTTCTGGACTAGAAAAAAAAAAAACTATTGGAAAATAGTTGCAGGGAAAGGAATGGCAAGAAAACAGGAAACCTCTGGCTTGATTGTAATTTCCTATTCAAACACTTGGAACTAGGTTTAAAGGAGCTAAAAATAAACCCCAGAAGGAAATCAAAGTTACCATGCCCTGGTGGAAATCAGCGACCATGATGAGGAGTTAAGACAGAAACTTTTTTTAATAACAAACAACTCTACATGCTTCTATTCTGTTTATAGCCAGGAGAGGGGGGGATTACCTAGCTAAAGCAATATAAACATCTGTTGTGTGGAGAAAAAAAAAAACTGGTTGAAATTAACCTGACTGTCCAAATGGAGTGCTGAAAAATGTAAGAGCAAAGGGTACTTCTGGGCACTACATATGGGCCCAGGGCTTATGACAGTTTATAGTTTATTTCCAGACTATAAAGCTAATTTATCAGATCTCTTATAAACCATTAACATATAAAGTCGCAACCCCTCTCTTAATCAGTTCTCTAGAGGCAAATGCTAGGAGTGGAGAAAGAAGATATTCTATTTGGCCTGTTAGAGGACTTGCAAAGATTTTTGTTTAGTGTGTATAAATACATCTATGAATCCAGCCAGCTACCAGAGGACCAGTCTCTGGACTGACCATTTCATCAATATTAGTGAATGCAAGTGTTATGTGCCTACAAAGGTTTGATTGATTTTTTTTTTCTGGATCATGACTTTTACCCTTCATTAGAGTAAAATAACTATTAAGAAGATGATTGTCATCATCCTCATCTGCTCAGCTCTGCATTTAATGGGGAGGTGGGGATTAACAGCTGGTGGGTTTTTTTTCCTGGTATTTTCCAGCAATTAGAAAGAGACCATTAACACGGACAGTTGGCAACCATGTAAAAATCCAAAACTGTTGAAAACTGGTATTGAAAAAATTTGATTGCAATAACAATTATTATAAATAAGATGCTGGCTAGTACAGATGTTGGTATCTCCTTTCACAATTTGGGATACCTTTAGAAAAAGTTGGGAAGGAAAGCTGTAATTTTACACCTAATTTATTGAATGGAGGCAATCCATTTAGAGTCTGAAAAGCAGTTACTAACTTTCTGATTATAAACCTGATTGCCAGCTTTTGTTGTAGTGAGTAGCTGCGTAGTAACTGAGTGTTTCTGACAAGAAGAAGGCTGTAAAGGGAGAAACCAGAAATATATATGAGTCATTAGGATACAGGTATAGATGAAATCTTGAAGGAGAAGCAGGGATGAAAAAGCTTTTGCCATGTGTGCAATATAGTGCACTATATCTTAATGAGTTGGAAATAACTTCTCATTAGGAGTCTCTCCCATTTCAAAAATGTAGCATGTCTTGGACTGGTCATCATAGGTAGGGCTGTTAGGGGTGAGGTCCTCCAAAGGTGACAGAAGAACAACCTATTAGCCAGAAAGAAGTGGTTGCCCTGGGGTGTTTGGACTCTAGCAAACCAAACCATTTCACTTTCTATCACTAAAAAATGATACACTGGATACTTTATTAAATCTAATTCTTCACCCTCATTTTGAAAGTGCAATATTAGGAGGTAGGTCACACGAACTCTGAAAAAGACTATTTTGCATGCAGGTCAAGATCAGCAGCAATTTGAAGTAGGAGTCATGGAGTGCCAGTTATGAGCTATGTTTGAAGGCTATTGGATGATGTTCATTCCTCCGATTATGTTTTTTCTAGGCAAAATACTCTGATATATGCTGCAAAAGGTGTAAAGTTGTACTAATCAAAATAAACACAAAGAGATATAACCTATTTCTAAAATATCCATTTTCCTCCTGCAGGTGACATAACATGAGAGATCAGGGCAAACTATTTCTTTTGATATAAACGAAATAATCTGTACAAAATTCTCTCTCCCCCAGAGGCTGGCAGACATGCAGGGTTTCTTTTGTGCATTTGTCAATATTGCAAAACTATTTCAGAAGTTGGGAAAGAAAAATAAAACATCTCAGTGGTTGAGCGTTTGAGTACTTTTGGTTAAAAGTTGTTGCAACTTCCACTGTGTCAGAGTATTCACATTTCAAAAGCTCTTTCCTATCAGATATGGGTGCTAGTGCTTACATTAGAATTCAAACATTGTGAGCTGGAGGTGACTTTGCATAGCAAAAGTCTAAATTCTCTGGCACTGATGGCCAGGAATTAGTAATGATTACACCAGCTTTAAATAACTTCCACATGTATGAAAGTTTTCTGGTCATGACAGGCCCTTTACACCTTCTGATCTCTGAGCATGGCTGACACAGTCCTAGCACACTGAGGAAACAAAACTTAGGTATTGGTTGTCTGTTGGTTTTGGTGGTTTATTTGGTTGGTTTGAGGTTTATTGTTGGTTGTTTTTTTTTTCAATTCCACTCTCCTTGCTACTTTTGAAGCCATTGTCTGATTTTGATCTTATATTACATGACAGCATGGGTATTAAAGACACCAAGTTTCTGCATGTTTTGTGAAACAGCATTTGGAACAAAACCTAGTAATGTCCCAGAGAGGGATATGTGTTCTTTTAGCTTCCAAGGGACAGTGTCTTGGTTTGAAAAAACAGCTGTCTACTAAGGAAGGCAGGAGCTTCTCTTGAAATAGAAAATGTAAACCCTCTCCCTCCGAGTTATTATAATTTTGAAATTAAGGGACTCTCAGGCAAATATATGGGAATAGGAATAACAATTCTTTACTAGGAAAATTAAAATAAAAATGCAGTAATGCAAAAAAAACACTGGCAGATTCAGAATACCACCTGACATCCTGCTAGTCAGGGTGCTGGTAGCAGTCCCATTAAATGGTGGCTGCAGTCCTTCTGCAGTGACACGTGTGGTTCTGTTGAAGCAGTGATCCTGTCAAAGGCTAGAGTTTTCCTCTGAAAGTCCAGTGCTGGTATAGATGGGCTGGGTCTTCCTTTGGGAATCAGTGGAAAAAAGCTCTCCTGATGTTCCAAATCTCAGATTTTATCCAGGTAGGAATGCTTTGCTCCTCCCTCTGGGCAGAGCATCTCACAATGGAATGATGTGATTTTATCAGTCATGCTGTGAGACTCAATGGACCATTGACAGAAAGTATCTCCCTGGACTGAGGATGGGACAAACTACACGTGTAGAACTTAACTGCAGTCCAGCCCATCCAGAACAGGTAGGGGAGGACTAAACAAAGGAAGGCTTATGGTTGTGAAGGGAGCTGACTCGTGGCTTTCAGTGGCTAGAATACAAATTTGGAGGAAATCTGGCTTCATCAGTTCTGTAGTTCTTGGAAAAATTTATTCAAACTTATGATCTTCGATGATTGGAAAGACTGCAGTGTTCTGGCTTTGTATAACACAGAGTATTAATGCTGATACACTGCTAACAACACAAAAGCAGAGTATAAGCTCATGAAAAGCTCCTTCCCTTAAACATAGAAGTATATAAATTCCAGATTTCATCTGTGAGATACGGAGTTATGCAAATGCAATGGGAAATCATGGGAACCATCATCTTCATAGGAAGAGGATTTTGTTGAAGGGACAGCTAGCTGTTCCATTATCACTATACTAGAAACATATTAGAGGATCCTGATATTTGACTGCTTAGGTGAAAGTAGCAAACATCTCTAGTATCACTATGTTACACATGAGTATTAAATTGTACAGATTTACAAATTTACAACTGTGGTTTTGACTACTCAAACTTAAATATCTAGTTTTGGGGGCCTTTTTCATAAAGTAAATAGCTGCCAATTAAGTAAAAATTTGTTACTTACGATGAACAGGAATACTGCTACACAGGCAAAGCCATATACTTAGAGGTTCACAGCACATCACTCCAATGGCCACAGCACAATTTAAAGAGCCTTCTTTCTCAAAAGCAAGACAACCCTCATAGGAAGGACAGAGCAGAAGCACTGACATTATTTAAAAATTATTTTAAATTTCTTCTTTTCTTGAAGGACCATGTGGGCAAATAGGTCTTCAGTGCATACACCTCAAAGGGGTCAGGTTTAAGATCTATACTAGCTACCAAAAAGATGGTAAATACTGAGTGAAAATCTGAGTAATTTTAATTCACTAATTCACTTTTAATCATGTACCCTTATGTGGTGTAAATATTAGCAAGGCAAGATTTCCAGAAACTTAGATATCTGTAGCTGTATCCAAGAATTCAAAACATAATCTATCCATTTGGCATGTTGAACTGTTGAATTAGGCCACAGGTGAAGGGTTTCTGCTATCTGGGATGTATTAAAAAATACCAATATGTTTTCTGAAGTATTTGGCAACAGCTGAAATCTTAGGAATCATAAATCCTAGATAAACTGGGAGAAGTTTTTTTATGGTATGAATGTGGTTCAATAGCCCCCTACTACTTTAAGTGTCCTATGGGTCCCTGTAGAGATCACAGAACCACAGAATCTGCTGAGTTGGAAGGGACCTACCAGGATCATTGAGTCCAACTCCTGGCCCTGCTCAGGACCATCCCCAAGAGGCACACCATGTGCCTGAGAGAATTATCCAAATGCTTTCTGAAATCTGTCAGGCTTGATGACAGCTAATAGAAGGAGGGAATAAGGTTCTGCAGCATTTAATTGTCTACAGTACTCCTCTAAAAGTTCAGTTAAACTTAGTTATGACAGTCCCCTTGCATCTGTACAGAAACATTTTAAAAGTTCTTTCTTTAAAGTGGAAATGCCAAGAATTGGGCACAATAATAGCAGCCTGGAATGCAGCAGAACCTAACCTCTGCCTAACTAATCCTGCTCTTTTCTAACCTTGTCCTTCATGCATATTCAAAGAACAGAAGTCACATGCTTCAAAGTCAAGCCTTTGCAAGATCATGGCTTTTGCTGTGCACAGAACATGCCCTTCCTGCCTGGTGTGCCTGCACAAGGAGGTTATCTATAGAAGCCATTATTATCTTGGTTAACACCACTCCCTCCTGTCATTTAATATTTTAGCGATGTCTTGCTCTATTATTTTTAATCTCATCTTGACTTAAAGATCTAAAAATCAATGGAAAAGCAAGCAAATTATACAAAGAAAAGAGATCTCAAAGTTTTTCAATATGCAGAATTGTGTTAAGAATTAATGAAATTTAGAAATCAAAGCACATTAGTCAATATATCATTGTCAGATCTTAGAAAGCTAAAATGTACTGTTATGGTAAATTAAATCATTGTAATACTAGGTATTACCTAACATTGCTGATCTTCAGATCTCATTTACAGAGATGGTAGAAGATTTGAAATGCTTTGGGGCAGACCACATAAGCAGGCAGACAACACCGAGTCCCTCACGATGCCCTACTGACTATGTTTCCACTGCCCTTGTGCTTAACATTAACACAATAATGTTATTCGTCATTATTTGAAACACTCGGGTATGTTACTAATGTGATAGGTCTGTAAATGTTGGCAATTCTTGGAATTTTAAAACAAGTCTCAAATAATGAAATATTTCAATATTAAATACTATTAAATATTATTTTAAAAATTTAAATATTAAAAACTGCAGCTGTTGCAATCAGACTCTTAGCTCATAGAAGTGATCATCAACCCAAAACAGAGCACCAGTGACTGTTTAAAAATGTCCAAGCAGAGAGACACTGGGAAGAGTCTTAAATGATACTACAGCAGATGTCTTTTGGAAAGTCCAAGAATTCTCTATCTCATTAATGCAAACAAACTTTTAGGAGAAACTTGGGACTTTTTCAATGATAGTAATTCAATCCTCAGCAAGAGTTGCTATTGCAACTCATCCATTTCCCTGGCTGTTGTTGGCCTCGCTGTGAGTTTGTGCATGGGACTGAGCCAAACGTGTTTTCTTGAGCTCATTTGGCTTTGCTGTAGGAGCAGAAGGGACATGACCATCCTGAGAGAGAGAAAACGAGGATGCCTCAGACCTTCGTGCTGGCCCAAGACGTGCTGATGGTTCGATGCCGGCACTGCAGCTGAAGGCGTAGGCAGTGAAATCGGCGAGAAGCAACTTCGGGCAGGAGCTCGGCGTGAGGAGTTGCAGCACTTTGAGCTTCAGTTTGGAAAGAGGAACGAGACACATTGTTGCTGGTTGCACAACTGAGGCTTGAGTAAAAGGTTTGGAGTCGCTGCCGTGATGAATACGGTCCCCACCTGGATTTTATTTCCTTATTGTTCACAGGATTGCCCCCTTACCCTGCAGTTTCTCTGTACAGCCAGAGTAGCTGGCTTATATTTTACCTACAAACAGCAGAAGTACAGTTTCCTACACCAGTTACCGTTGCTGAGCAGCGCCGAGGACCCAGCAACGAGCCCCTAAGGGTCCTGTTCCGGCG